>NW_027186350.1:7990470-8069517 GCF_028583685.1 Petaurus breviceps papuanus
GGGGGGGGGGGGGTGGCCAGAAGCACCGGCCCCGGAGTCAGGAGACCCAGGATCAGTTCTGGCCTCAGATACTTAGCACCCATACAAAGTAACTGGCCAAGTAACCTTGAGCAAATTACTTAACCCCAACTGCTTTAAAAAAAAAAAAAGTAAAATGAGCTGGGGATAGCTAAGTGGTACCATCCCTGGAGTCAGGCTGACCTGAGTTCAAATTCAGCTTCTGACTTACTAGTTGTAGGACCCTGGGCAAGTCACTTAACCCAGATTACCTCAAAAACCAAGCAAACAAAAAAAAAGTAAAACTAGCTGGAATATTACTGGCTCCTTTTTTATCATAGGTTATCAACTCCCTATTTATCTTTTCTGTTTTGTTATTTCCAGTGCTTTTATCTGAATATGTAAGAACATTTTAGATAGAGGAAATATGGTCTAAGACACAGGTAGAAAAGGTCTAGTTTGGTTGGGGCACAGGATATTAAGGAGAGGGGGAAAAGTAGGGTAGGTGATAGTGGTTTGGTAAGGCAATGTGATTCATTGCAAAGTGTTCAATCCGTAGAAAGTCAATTAATTAAGAACCAAGTAGGGGTTCTTAACCTTTTTCTGTATCATGGATCCCTTCTCAGAATGTTTTTTAAAGTGAGTAACATAAAATATACAGGATTACAAGGAAACTAATTATATTGAAATCAGCAGGTGGTTGGTTTGTGTGTTGCCCAAACATGTTCATGTGCTTCCTGAAATTTATACACAGACCCCTTTGGGACTCTGTGCACTCCAGATTAAAAACACCTGTAACATGTATGTGCTAGGTGCCAGAGATACAAAAACAAAAATGAAAGTCTGTCTTCAAGGAGTTTACATTGTGTCAAGAGAGACAATAATTTATGTAAATAAGTTTATACAATATACAGAATAAACACAATGTAATTTTATGGGGGGGGAAGAGTACTAACAGTTGGAGGGATCAGAGGAAGAGCAGGAGTTGGCACTTAGCAGAGGTTTGAAGGAGACAAGGGATTCTATAAGGCAGAGCTGAGGAGGAAGCACATCCTAGGCATTCTAAGAAAGTCAATGAAAATGTACAAAAATGGCCAATGGAACATCTTGTGCAACAAACAGCAAGAAAGCCAGCTTAGCCGGACCATATAGCATGGGAAGGGGAATAATAAATACATAAAGTTGGAAAGGTTGATTGGAGGTAGTATGTGAAGGGCTTTTAAAGCCAAACAGACCTTCTATTGGATCTGGCATGGGAGATCACTAAAGTTTATTGAATAAAGGAATGATCTGGGTTCAAATATTGATTCTGACATTAACTGACATAACCTTCAACAAGTCAATTCACATCTCTGAGCCTTAGTTTTCTCTCCTGTAAAATGGGAAGACTATAAATTCCCTATTTCACAGAGCTATGTGAAAAATAGTCTGTAAACCCTAAAGGTGTTTATAAATGTGCTATTTTTGCTAAATTGTGGAGGACCTTGAATGCCAGACTGAGTTTACTCTGTTAAGTGGGATTATAGATTCCAAGCTGAAAGAGATCTTAGAAGCCATCTAACACAAACTAAGGCCCCAGAAGGTTATATGATTTATTCACAGTCATACAGGTAGTATATGGAGAGTGGGATTAATATCCAGTCCTGATTCCAAATCCAGAACTTTTTCCAACATAGTTTATTAAGGCATTTTTTAAAACTGGAAAAGTGAAATTAGATCTATACATTGGGAGGATTAAATAAGCAACAATATAATGCAGGATTTTCAATGGAGGGGGAAGAAAGAAGACAAAATGAAGTGGTAAGACTGTCCTGCAGGCTATTTCAATAGTTTTAGGCAAGAGGCAATGGAGAACTAAACTAGGGTCAGCAATGACTAGGGACAGACAGTTGGCTGGGTATAAGCTAGTGAGATGCATACCTGTTATTGGCATGATGACTACTGAATATTTAAAGAACATCTAAGTGCAAGATTTTTAAATACAAAATATCTTTTGGTAGCTGCTAATAAGAGTTTTGTGCTAGAGTCTTTTCCTATGGGAAAACAACAGCTAACAAGGCCCACTAAATAGTACTACTAGATAATCAAACAGTGCCCCCTTTAGTTTGGAACTAAGTGCATAAGCATCTTCTCTGTCCTCGGGATTTTCTTTTTTTCTTTTTTTTTTTTTTTAAGCTTGCCCCTTCTTTGGAACATGAGAGAGTGTATGTGAGATAGTTTGGTGCAAGCTCCATATACTCATTGGCTAGGTCAAAATAATGCCTTAGCACCAGAAATAGATTTCCTTTTTTTGGAGGGGGGGAAAGCAGGGCAATTGGGGTTAAGTGATTTGCCCAAGGTCACACAGCTATTAAGTGTATCAAGCATCTGAGGCCAGGTTTGAACTCAGGTCCTCCTGACTCCAGGGCCTGTGCTCTATTCATTGAGCCACCTAGTTGCCCTGACAGAAATAGATTTCTTAACTTGCATCTTCTTCTGTTTTTTCCTAGTCCAGGAAGGTTATGTAGTCTCACAATTACTAGCAGTTTGTATCTCTGCATCTGACCAAAGGGTGATTTAGTCCTTTGATTTCTGTGCTGTTCTGGTCTGTAATGTCAGTGATAATTTTTATTTAAACTGGGAAGCCGGTTTATTACTGATTTTTATTGGGGAAAATATACTAATTAAAAATACCTCCAAAGGTGATGTTGACTGACCTGCCATCAGTAAATTCTTTGAATTCTTTCATGCCCTAGTAGTTGGTAATGGACCAGGAGTTATCCATTCATACCCTTACTTGCTCTTAATTGTGGAAAAAAGGCATACTGGGTGATGGGTGTATTGTTGTGTTTGTTCTTCTCGAAGAGGACCATGACTTCAGAAAGATCATGACATGACTTGGAGTTGACTTGGATTTGAGTGAGGAAGGGCTGTGCAAGGTCATCAGCCTCACTTTCTTCTCCAGAGCCATCTGGGTCCAGTGGTCAGATAATTGATCAGGCTGACTGGAGGTGACCCAGGGTGCAGTGGGAGACCCTGGCCCCTTTAGGCCAAGGTCTCAGGTTCTCACTTTGAGTGAGGTAGCACCCATTTGGTGAATAGGCCTCTTTAAGAAGTGAGTCAAGGGATGGTCCCTTTAACAACAAAAAACATAAAATTGGGTCTATAGTGTGCATCCAGGTTACAGAGTACTGCTATTTAGCCTGCATAGGTGGACTTTTTTATAGAATTGCACTTAAACCAGCAGAGCAAATTAGCCTGGCACATTAGGCTTAGAGGTGAGAAACTCTGAGAGGAGAAATTTGCTCTTAGATTGTCTTGGATCTTCAGGGATTTAAGTTGGGAAGACAGGAGGTTCCCCAGCTGAGTGATGCCATGGTAATAACACTTTTATTTTTTTTAATGCTTTAAGGTTTGCAAAGTGCTTTGCAAATATCATTTCATTTGATCCTTACAACAATCCTGTGAGGCCCTCATTTTACAGTTGGGGAGGCTGAGGCTGAGAGGCTTCGTGACACACTGAGAGGGGATTTGAACTCGTCTTCCCGACTGCCACGTCTGTCACTCTATCCACGACGCTACCTGGCCGCCTCTGAAGCCTGGACACTGGCGCGGTTGAGACCGGTAGTTAATCCCCCATCGCCATCATTCCAGGGTTAGGGCTGTCCCCCGCCCCACCATTTCCTCTGGTTGCTCCCCTATTCTACCCAACAGATGACAGCAAGAAATAAAAAGGATGCAACTCCCTCCCCCCACACACACACATACACACATAGCATACTAATGAGAAATTGCGTGTGAAAAAAAATTTTTAAGCGACTACAAGGAAAGTGCATATTTTTGGCTTTTAAAGTATATTGCTTTCGGAAGAGAACACGGTGCCAGGGAATTTAATTCAAAATGGCGAGCGCGGGTGACGTTGTTCCTCTTCCTCCAGTCCCAAATCAAGGGGCACAAGCAGGTGAGGGCGGAACCGAAGCTTGCAGCGTCTCTCTAAGAGCAATCGGGAGGTCTCTCTCCGAAAGGAAGGTGAAGATAATGGGCGGAAGTGTCAAGGCTGGAAACTCAGTAAGGGCGGAATTTCCCCCCTCTTAAGGGCGGAAGAGGTCTTGTGTCTGGGATATGCTCGAACCCTGGAGGGTCTTCGATCACTTCCGGGAACAGACCGGAAGTTGCTTTGTTTTGCTTCAAGATGGCGGCGGGAATGTATTTGGAGCATTATCTGGACAGTAAGACGTTGCGGGTGTTGGGTCGACAGCCTTAGCGCGGGTCCAGGGCCAAGTCGAGATGGGACATGCGCACATCGGTGGGCCCGCGGGAGGAGAGAGACGACTGAGAAGAAAGGGAAGGAGGGGAAGAGTGGGGGCGGGGTGCGGGGTCTGCCACAGCTGATGGGTGTCAGCTCCGGGAGGGGCCGCTGAGGTCGGCTTGATCGGTTTGGGTTTGGGAGAAGTTGAAGAGTGTCGCTTGGGGGGGGGGGGGGGCCGGGGATTGTCTTAGTTAGACCTTAACTACCGGGGGACACAATCTCAGCTTGGGGGACACCGTGTTGATCTGGCCTGGCCAGGTGTCCCACCTGTCAGCAGGTCTGTAGCCGTGAAATTCACTGATGTCCTTTTTCTTAGAGGAATAGACCACCCCCCCCCCCCGGGGCTCCTCCCTCCAGCCTGTCCACCCTACCCCTTAAGTGACTGAAGGGAGGACAGTAACTACCAAACAAGAAAGGACTGAAACTCCTTTCCTCATGGATCTGAGACCCTGTCTCACCAAAAAGGACCTGGTGCTAGGCAGGTTTGATTGATAGGACTTTTTGTAATTAATCCTTTGCTGCCAGGTTTGGACCACTACTATTATTGACACAGTTTAAGGTCCTGTTTGAGGTTTTGCAGGTTGTGGGGGTCCAGTGGAACCCTGTGGACCTCCAGCAATTTACAGCCTCCTCTTCCCCTCAGGTATTGAAAACCTCCCCTTTGAGCTCCAGAGAAACTTCCAGCTCATGCGGGACCTAGACCAGAGAACAGAGGGTGCGTACAGACCAAGGTGTACATTTATCTCTGTCTAGAGTGTATAATTATTCTTCAGTTTGGTGTTTGCTTGTACATTCTGATGATGTACAGGGTCCTGTTGCTTCTCTGTTCACTTCACCTGTTGAAATTTTTGAAGGGAGGGTTATGGTAGCCTAGATATCAGCACAAATTTTTCCTCAACAAATGAAGTATTGAGGAAAGAGCTAAAGAGTTCAAAGACACTAACCTCATTACCATCCTCAAGAAGAAAGTCAGAAAATCTTATGGTTTCAACTATAGTTGCATCTCTTTGGGGGTATAGCCCTTTCCAGAATACTTCTGCTACACTTCAGTATCAGTCATACTGCCACAGAATTCACAGTATGGCTTTGACTGCAACTCATGTTGGCAGACATAATCTTTGCTTCATGGCAAATACTGAAAAAAATACACAGAGATTAACAACAAGACCTCTACACTGTATTCTTCGACCTTACAGAAGTATTAGATATCATCTGTGGACCTGCACTCTGGCAACTCTTGAGCAAGTTTGGCTGCCCTGAGAAATTCACTTGGAGCCTGAGGCTACTCCCCGATGGTCAGGTTGGTCTCATCAGAGTTGATAGTGCCTTATCAGGTCCATTTCCCCCTCATCACTAGAGGATTGTGTAATAGGTACAGTCTTTTTTCTTTTATATAGTCCTGCTCAAAGAAATAACAACAAGTGATCTGCAAGCTCATACTGAGTCCCATTGGGAAGGTTACCTTAGAGTCGTCACAAAATCAAAAGTCCTGGAAATGGTCATCCAGGAGCAGCCGAATGCTGAGGACTGACTTGTTTTCTCTGTAATCCAGTCCCGACTTTTGAAGTGCACACATCAAGAAGAGATGTCAGAGAACATGTCATTGTTTGCATGCCTTATAATATGTTTTTTGGGAAACTGGCAGATGAAATGTAGTGCAAACATAGAATGAATCACCTTACCAAACTGAAGATCTACAGAGCAGTGGTTCTGCCCAGCTTTGTGCAAGACTTGGACCTGTTCTAGTCAACACAACCAATCTCATGAGCAGTTTCATCAACATTTTCAATGAGTTCTACCAAGCAACAAATGGCAAACCAGGATCATCAGTAATAAATTGGAATACCACCAGTCTCCAAGCCAATTTGCTTTAACACATTCTAGTTGGCCTAGGCGATAGATTACAATAGAAAGCCTAATCAGGTCACTGAAAGGTTAGCTGAAGTAGGGTGGGAAGCAGGTTGAGCAGAAGGTATACATCCAGTGAGGCATAGACATCCGCTGAAAGGAATAATGTGGTTGGATCAGTAACAATTTGACCCAGGGTGGGTAGTTTTTTCAAAAAGACACAAGGTTGCTGTTGAGGCATGCAAACAGTGACAGGCCTTGTGAACAACATCTATAGCTACCAAAAATTCACAAGTATGTTTAGGATATGGATGCTATAGAAAGGGAGATACCTTCATATTGAATTTCAGCTTCTGCTATACACGGTGGGTAGAAATGCTCATGGCACCACCTTTGGTTATTAGTTAAATGGAGTGTTAAATGCTCACACATGGCTGTAACTCTGGGAAGGTCACAGTGTTTCCCAGTGCTCTGCATGCTAACCTGCATTGGTAGAGGGAGTTTCCTCATGTGGGAGTTCCCAGTACCAGTAGAGCCAAAAGTCTAGTCCATGTAGCATTTCAACCTCTCCTTGAATATTCTGTGAGTTTTAATTTGATGAGGGCCTAGGGGGAATATGTTCAATCAACTATTTGGGGGGTGGGGGGCATTGTAACCAAGCCTCTGTCTCTATTGTAGACCTGAAAGCAGAAATTGACAAGCTGGCCACTGAGTATATGAGTAGCGCTCGCAGCCTCAACTCAGAGGAAAAGCTGGCATTACTTAAGCAGATCCAGGAAGCCTATGGCAAGTGCAAGGAATTTGGGGATGACAAAGTGCAGCTCGCCATGCAGACCTATGAGATGGTATGGCCTTGATCCCCATGTTCTTCTCTATCCTTCTGCTCATTCCCTTGGGTTAAGACTTCTCAACTGTGTGGGGAGTTTTCATAGGTTTGGGGACTTTGTGGAATCTGTTTTGGGTCTATAATTTTCCTCATGATTAGTTTCATCCTTCCAGCTCTCTTATCTCTCTGCCGTCTCTTCTCCCCCACTACCCTTTTCCCAGGTGGATAAGCATATTCGAAGACTGGACACGGATCTAGCCCGCTTTGAGGCTGATCTGAAAGAGAAACAGATTGAATCAAGTGACTATGACAGCTCTTCGAGCAAAGGAAAAAAAAGTGAGGATGATGGGACAGGGCTCTGGGAAGTAGGGTAAATCTTCAGAGGGAAGAGAAGGCTTAATAGAGGCTGCATATTACAATGAATTTGGAGTCAGAGGACCTGGGGTCAGATACTACCCGCTACTTGCTATCTATATTACCTTGAACCTCAGTTTTCCTATTAGAAAAACTTGATTAAGGGAACTGGGTGGAGGAAGATGATTTTTTTTTCTTCCATCTCTAAATTCTATGACTAAAAGAATAAAGAGGATAGTTGGTTCAGAAGGAACAGAACAGCCAAATAGGGTTTAACCCATCTTTTGGTCTCTTTGCCCCCTGGCTTTTCCCCTCCTTCCTAGAAGGCCGGGTTCAGAAGGAGAAGAAAGCTGCCCGTGCTCGTTCCAAGGGTAAGAACTCAGATGAGGAAGCTCCCAAGGCTGCCCAGAAGAAGCTGAAATTTGTGCGCACGTGAGTTAGAGCCTTATCAAAATCCTTACCTCCATGTCTTTTACCATTTTTTCCTGCATCGTGGCCCAGTACTTGTGGTTAGAAATGAGGATAACTTCTCCCTAACTCCATTCCCATCCCTAAATCCTCCCCTTATATTTGAAGGTCATAACATATGCCATTACCTCTGTTTTTTAGAAGCCCTGAGTATGGTATGCCCTCCGTGACTTTTGGCAGTGTCCACCCTTCGGATGTGCTGGATATGCCAGTGGATCCCAATGAACCTACCTACTGTCTTTGCCACCAGGTTTCCTACGGGGAGATGATTGGCTGTGATAACCCTGATGTGAGAGCTGGTTTGTCTGTGGGATGGCATGCTAAAGAGGGGTGATGGAGGGAGGGGATGAGAAGAAGGCTCTGACTTCTTTCCCACATACTGAAACAGACCTTGTTAGGAAAACATTCTTTTTATCTGCCATTTCCTTTTTGGAAGATGTTACTTTCTAAAAGGGTGAGAAGGGTACTGGTTAGATGAGGAAAAAGACAAGGATGACCTGAACTCTAGGGCAGTTGAATGCATAAAATGTAGTCAGAATCAGCCTAGCCCTACCCAGTTTTTTTGAGAATTCTTTGAAGGGGAGGAGGAAGATAGGAGGTGTGGAATAAGTGAAGGGAGTTCTAATCCCTTCCCTGTAATCTTGCTTCCTCTTCCCACCTTCTTTCAGTGTTCCATTGAGTGGTTCCACTTTGCTTGTGTTGGATTAACAACCAAGCCTCGAGGAAAATGGTGAGTGTATCGCTAAGGGAAACTTGAACCTGAGCCTTGGACTAAATTTGAGGAAAAATTTTTTCCAGATTCCTTTAACCTATCTGCCCCTCTTTGCCACCTCCTCCCTAGGTTCTGCCCCCGGTGCTCCCAGGAACGGAAGAAGAAATAAACAAAGGCCTTGGATGCATCATCACAGTTTCATCTCTTCTCCTGGGCTGGGGCATGGGGTAGAGACCCCTGTGTTGAGGGGTTGGGACTCAGGGGGAGAAGGGGACTGGTACAGAGAAGTCACTCCCTTCTCCCCCTGCCTTCCCCACACACAAACACACTCTTGGTGCTGAGGCTGCATCTGAACTGCAGTAGGGCAGGTGGTGTGTGCCCTCCTTTAGAACGTCACCTTCTCCTACTTGGGGTTGGTGGAGAAGGGGGTCATTCCTACTTCCCCTTTGCCTCCATGCTGAGGTTGGTGCTGTATCTTGGAGGGACATCTTTTTACTTCCCTCACTGTATATAGGGGCTGGGGCAGCAGTACAGGGGTGCCTCCCTTTTCCCCATGGTAGAGGCCTTGGTATGTTGATCTTCCTTCTCCCCCTGGATGTCATCTTTCTGTAGGGCTCTTTCTGGAAGGTCACTTTCTACCCTGTGGTAGGGGAGATTTTCAGACATGTGTGTATTGGAGGTAGAGACCTCCTTTGTAAGGGAGGAGTGGGTGGGAGAATAAAAGTGATGAAAGTTGGCCTGCTGTATTTATTGAAAAGAAGTAGGAATATGGGCCATTGTGACACCTGACCCCTTCCTTCACTCCTCCATTTGTTGCCCCAAATGCTTTTCCAGGTCCTGGAGCTACCTTGATTTTAGCCTTTTACAAACTCTCAAGCCACAGAAGGAAGAACATGACTTCACATTCCTGGGTTTGCTATCCTAAAAGCTTGGTTGTTTAGTGCCTTGGAGCTTATAACAACCCACTGATATAGTGCATTTATTGTCTCTTATTGATAAGGAAACTGAGGCTTAGGTTAAGTGACTTGTCCAAGATTACACTGCCAACAACTGGCAGAGTCCCAAGATAAGAACTTGGGCCTCCTGATTCAGTTCAGTGTCCTTCCCACTACATTAGACTTCCTTTCTGTAGCTTAGCTTTATAATGTGTTTAAATAGCCCAACCTTAGCTCCCTAAGGCTAGGGCAGATCCCTTCCAAAGTACCACTTAATGTGTTATTCAGTAGAGGTATCCTGGTAAGGTCTTGGGAAGACCCAAGTTCAAATCCCCTTCCGAGACTTGTTAGCTCAGTGATCCTGGATAGGCAAATCTCTTACCCTCTTTTCCTTGAACAACTTCCCAGGACATCTGCTAAATCATAAATTGCTTGTTTATGGGTTGGTGGAGGGGAATATAAGTGCTTTCTGCAAGACACTGTACTAGGCTTGAGCCTCTTCTCTCAAGGGGTTCTATGTTGTACTGGGGGGATGTAATAATAGCTGGTAGTTCTATGATACTTTAAAGTTTGTAGTGATAAATACACATATATATTATCTCAGATCCTCACAGCCATGAAGTACTGCAGTCCTCATTTTACAGATGATTTTTTTATATAATCTTACAGATTAGCTGGCATGCCCAGAGTCTGAGCTGGTAAATGTGAGGCAGGATTTGAAATCAGGTCTTCATGAATAACCACCTAACTGCCTTTATACAAATATATATATTTTGAAGAATGAGAAGACACAGAGGATCACTAGAGCCTTCTTAAGAGCCTTGAAGTAAATAAAAGTTGATGAGAAATTAATAGCTATTATATACCAAACTTGGGGAATACATGCAGAACCCCTGAGTTGGTGAAATGTCTGCCTCAGAATAGGGTGTGAGGGAGATTAATACAATATGAGGGAAGGCTAGAAACGTAGTTTGGGGTTGTGCTGGTCAGGGGTTAAATGCCAGGCCACGGTGGTGCGTGGAGGTAATTCCTGCCGAAGATTTTTGAGCAGGGGAACACACAGAACCGCGCCTTCGGAAGATGGTTCGGTAGCTGCATAGAGCATGACTTCAAGAGGAAGGAGGCTGCAAGTAGAGAGGGCAGTGGAAAGCAACGTGGGCCTAGGGGTCGGTGTGGCGACAGCGCTTCCCGGAGCTGCCCGGTGATACGCGATCCGTTACGAGGGCAGGGTAAGAGGCCGGGGTGACCCCGAGCCGCGGGGCGCTCAACCAAAGAGAATGCCTTGCATTAAAATCTGTCTGGATTACCCTACCTTCTGAGTTCTAATTCCAACTCTTCCCCGTCCCTCCTCTCACTCATTCCCACTGCCTTCGGGCTCCGCTCTTCACAGCGACACCCATTTCCTCGGCTTGGACTGAGCTGTGCCAGGTTTCCGCCCACGCCCAGGCCGGGCGCCTTCCCGCCCTACTCCGTCTTCTGTGGACCAGGCCCCGCCTTTTCATTCTTTCTCCTTTCTCCCCGCCCTCGAGGAGGGGGCTCCTTTATTCTCCAACAGGTCACTCCGCTCTCGAGACCGTCCCTTTCTCGGTCTCCAGGGCCACGCCTCTGTTTCTCCTCGGCCCCGCCCCGCCCTTCTAGGCCCCGCCCCCTCTCCGTGCTCGGTTAGAGGCCAGTTGAGGGCTGGCGGGTGAGGCAAGAGGCTGTTGTGGCCGTCAGGCGGCCTAGCTTCCAGGGCCATGAGAGGCCAAGCTTCTGGCCTTCCACTCCCACTCCTGGCAGGTGAGGCTCCTCCCTCCTGCAGGAGAGCCTACGTCTGGGGAGAGATCTGCCGATACCCGCCCGGCCCCTCCATCCTCCGTCTGGAGAGCCCCGGGCAAGCTGCGTCCCTTGACTCCTTGGCGCCCCCCAGAGGGCCCGCCGTCTCTTCCTCCTTGCCCTTGATAGCTAGTGTCTGCCTCATCTCTGGTGTTACTTCCTTCTCCCTGGAGGATGAGGCCTAGGCTCCCCCAAACTGGGCCTAGGGTGGGTCTTGGGGGCAATAGAAAGGAGTCCTGGGGTATCTTCCTTCCCTCTGTCCATTCACTCATCGTCTTCCATTCTATTCATCTACCATGCCGATCCAACCATTCCTCATCTACCCATTCCGTCATCTATCCATCCATCCCCAAGTCATCCATCCATCTGTCTGTCCCTGCTCACAGCGATCCTGCTGGCCCCAACACCTGCCCCATTCCCGGGCCCAGGCCCCGCTGTCCCTGGCGCCCCACTTTCTCCAGCCGAATATGAGCGCTTCTTCTCAGCACTGACCCCAACCTGGAAAGCAGAGACTGCCTGCCGCCTCCGGGCAACCCAGGGCTGCCAGAACCACAAACTTGTTCAATTGGACCAATATGAGAACCACGGCGCCCTGCCCCTGGGTGAGCTCCTGCTTGGCCTCGCAGCAGATGAAGACTGAGGGAAACTGAGGCACTGGGGGAAGTGAGGGCTGGGGGAACCAACACCCAGCCCTGCCTTCCTGTCCCTGGGGAAAGGAGGAGGGCAAGGGCCATTGCACTGAGACAATAGCCCCTCATTCCTGAAGTGGGCAGCAATGATATTTTCTCTTCTCTTCACGACTTCCAACCCCCTGTTCCCTAACCCCCAAACCCTAAATCCCCAGGCTCTGTCTGCACAGACCTACCTTATGCCTCCTGGTTTGAGTCCTTCTGTCAGTTTACCCAGTACCGTTGCTCCAACCGACTCTACTATGCCAAGGTGAGGTTGGAGGGGGGAAAGTCTTTGTGTCGAGGGGTGTCATTAAGAGAAAGGACAGAAGTCAAGGTGGGAGCTAGAAATCATAGTGGAGGTGGGGGAAAATCTGGGGAAAGGTATACTTTCATAGCTTTGATATTTTGCAAATTGCTTACATGATGTAAATGCAGTGGTATTTCTTGTGTATTCAAGCTGCATTCAACATCTGTTAACTTTAGAGCATCAGAGATGGAAGTTGGGAAGAGAAGCAGAAATAGGGAGGGAGAGAGTGGGCCTAAACAAAGCCATTTTTTTTTCTATTTCTCTAAAGGAATCCCAGTGACCTAATTAAAATGATAAGCTATAGGGGCATCTAGGTGGCAAAGTGAATAGAGCACCAACCCTGAAGTCAGGAGGACCTAAATTCAAATATGACCTCAGACACTTGACACTTAACTAGCTGTGTGACCTTGAGCAAGTCACTTAACCCCAAATGCCTTGCCTTCCCTCCTCCAAAAATTAATGATAAGCTACAGAATATATAGATGTAGCTCAGACATACCTCTACACCAATAGTAGGGAATCCATTCTGAGGATTTGGCCTTCTGAAAGGATTCCCTTATTTATCACAGCCCAGGACCTATTGGGGGACATATTGAGAAGAGGATGAGGAATAAGAAAGGGGTGGGGCATCTAGTTTGGGCAAGCCATCCCCAATCTTCTACAGAGAGTCTTGTGCTCCCCATCACTCCCCTTTTTTCCATCTGCAGAGGGTCTTGTGCTCCCCGTCACCCCCACCTCTCTCATCCCCTGAGACTTTTACCAAGATGGACAGCACAACAGTCCCTCTTAGCCTTCCCCATGTCACAACAGGTGAGCTCCCTCAAACAGCCATGAAGATTTTGATATCATCCCCAGTAAAGGAATAGGATGT
Source organism: Petaurus breviceps papuanus (assembly GCF_028583685.1). Lineage (NCBI taxonomy): Eukaryota > Metazoa > Chordata > Mammalia > Diprotodontia > Petauridae > Petaurus > Petaurus breviceps. The sequence continues at coordinate 8,003,563 of NW_027186350.1, forward strand.
GTGTCTGCTGGTAGGGCTGCTGTGGATATATATGTACCCCTGTCCCAAAGCCCTTTGGTATGGAACTGTCTCATTTGTGGAGATCAATGCTCCACACCTGTGTAAGGGGCAGGGCAGTGTTGGCCATAGCAGGAGAGAGGGGAACTCTACTCCCATCAAGCTTTCTTTGAGACTCTTTTTGAGTCTTTTGGGGTTCTGCCATGGTTTTGAGTGCTTCTGGCTTCCAGCTTCAAGAGAGAAGATGGACAGTGCCAAACTGCTTCAGGTTGCTGAATAAGACTCTGGGAAGTAGCTACCTTGAGAGGAGCTAGCAATCTCCATCATGTCCTTATGCCCAGCTTACTATACTTGAGACTTCTGGAAATTTTCCATTGGGTGAGGTCTGGGATTCTCTCTCTTGATTGAGCTGTTTACCTTGCTCCCAATGGAAGAGCTCCTTCACTCAGTATTGTCGGGTATATCTTCTCATGTATATATTTTCTCTTATTTCTGTATTGCTGGCAATGTGGATAAGTGAGTTTCTTTGCTAGTCACTGTGTATATTCATTGTGGAAATGGTATTTGGTGGGAAAGGGGTCAAACCTTGGATATAAAGCTTGGAGAGATAGCATTAAGAAAAAGCAATCAGAGGGGCGGCCAGTGAGTAAGAGCGCTGGCCCCAGCGTCAGTAGACCCGGGATTGGTTCCGGCCTCAGATACTTAGCACCCACGCAAAATAACTGGCCGTGTAACCTTGAGCAAGTTACTTAACCCCAATTGCTTTAAAAAAAAAAAAAAGAAATAGCAATCAGAAGTTTAGCTTGAACCTGAAAACCACATCCCCTAAATTAATAATATTTAAGGGATTAGATAGAAATAATTCTAGCCCAACTACAATTCCTCTGTGAGGAAAAGAAAGTGGTCAAGCTTCTGACTCCAACCTCCTACTTCTCTTGGCAGAAAATAAAATTTCCCTTCGAGAAGAGTTGTGGGAAAAGAGGCTAGAGATGTCTATTATGCCTCCCTTCAAGCCAATGGCAGTCATATATATATTTATATATTGTGTTGTATGTGTATATGACTGACTTTATGGGTAAGCAACAGCTACCCCCATAATCTTTCTCCTTCACTTGCACATCCTATCCTTGGGAGGTACAGAATCTTAAGTTAACACCTTCACCTTGGTTCTTTGTTTTGTTTTTGTTATATAAAATTTTTTTCAATTAGCAAAAAATTTGTTTTCTATTACACACACACACACACACACACACACACACTTTGAAAAAGAAAGAAAAACAGAACCTTTGTAACAAATATTTCGTCAAGAAAAACAAATTCCCACATTGGTCAAGTCCAAAAAATGTTTTTCTCATTCTGCACCCTGAGTCTATCACCTGTCAGTCAGGAGATGGGTAGTATATTCCATCATAAGTCCTTTGAAAATCTAATTGGTTAGCCTAGTTCTGTGGTTTGTCCTTCATTCTCAAAGAGAACTATGACGTCAGGAAGATTTCATGAATTGCAGTTGAATTGGATTTAAGTGAGGGAGGGCTTTGCAAAGTTGCCATTTTCTCCTCCAGAGCCATCTGGGTCCTGCAGCTAGATATAGATCAGGACAACTGGAGATGGCCCCAGAGTTCAGTGATCCAAATTATAAAGTCCTTCAAAGTTGTTTGTCTTTACAGTGTTATTGTTATGTAAATTATTCTCCCGGTTCTGCTCATTTCACTTTGCATCAGTTCATATAAGAGTCTTCAGGTTTCTCTAAAACCATCCCTCTATCATCTTGCAGCATAGTAATATTCTATCACATTCCTATGCCATAACTTGTTCATTTATTCTCCAATTAATTGATACTTTTTCAGTTTCCAGGTCTTTGCCAACACAAAAAGATGGGTGCTTGTACACTTTCTTTGGTCTCTCTGTTTATAGACTGAGGAGTGATACTGCTGAGTTAAAGATTATGAAACAGTGTAAAAACTTTTGGGAATATAGTTCCAAATTGCTTTCTAGAATGGCCACATACCTGTTTTCCCATAGAGCCTCAGCATTTGTAATTTTCCTTTTTTTTTTGGTCAGTTTTGCCAATCTTATGGGTGTGAAGTAGAACCCCACGGTGGCTTTAATTTTCATTTCTGTACTTTAATGATTTAGGGCATTTTAAAATTTGGCTATTAATAGCTTGTATTTCTTCCTCTGAAAACTGTTTGTTCATATTCTTTGACCATTTATCATTTGGGAAGTACTCTTATTCTTATAAATTTCCATCTGTTTCCAGTATATCTTGGATATAAAGCCTTTACCAGAGAAACACACAGCAAAAGTTTGTTTGTTCTATTTCCCCGGTTACCTTCCTCCCTTCTAATTTTAAGTGCATTGGTCACCTTGGGTCTTTGAATGAGCCCCAGTTTCCTCTTCTGGGTTAGACTAGATAGTCTCAAAGTTCCTATAGCTCAAACGTTCTTTAATATGGTGGTGTTGGTGATGGTGATAAGGAAGCAGGGATTAAAGAAGAAAGAGGGGAATGGTGCTAGGGGTAGTGGGATGGTGCAAAGACAGTACTTCCCTCTCACTACCAACTTACCAGTTTGCCATATCCTATGTATAATATGTATTTTTAAGATTATTTTAACAATAGTATTTGTTTCTGTACTTAAACACATTTCTGAATCCATGCTTTTTGCATCTATGAGTGTGCATATTTAATTCAGTCTATTTCTGCCTGTGTATTTAGTTGTACATCTATATGCACATGGAAATGTTCAGGTGAATATGAGTATTCACAGCATATTGTCAGTATGAGTTTGTAATAGGGGAGAGAAAGCTACAGAGGCTGTCCTACCTGGTTGTCCCCTCTCTTCCATTCTTTACTCATCTCTTTCTTTCTCCATGGCAGCAGATGGACTGAGCCTTGAAACCTCTCTACTCTGGAATGAGCAGCTTCACACTGACATGGAGGAGCTACCACAGTCCTCCTTCTCCTTGGAAGGGAAGAGGAGTGAGGCTCCCACAAAATCTCCCAATCCCTCCTTTACCAGCCAGATGAGGGAGGAGGACCCCAGCCCTTCAGTGATCGAGGGCATCAGGGAACTCATTCGATCAACCCAGGCCCTGGGGGGCCAGAACCAGACCACCCCAGATAATGGAAATTCTTCTAGAAGGTAACCCTCACCTATCTACCACTCTATGGCCTTATGTAGCAGTCTCAGCTCCTCAGGCCAACCCTGAGCTCTTACAGATCCATCAGGACTTCTGGGGCTGATCTGTTGTCCCACCCTTACTCTGCCCATTCCAGAACCTGATTTTATAGGCACTGTTGACATGGGCGAGAGGGAGAGGGGTCATGTACCCATTCATTTCAGTGGAAGGTACACTGAACCTGAAGGGCTGAAAATCTAGATTCTAGTTCTGGTTCTGTGACCTACAAGTCACTTAGCTCTCCTGCCCTCAGTTTCTTCATTTGTAAAATGAGAGAGTTGGATTAAATTATCTCTAAGGTTCTTTTCAAGGAGTTAGCTTGTGGCCCTGTGTTATGTGGCTAATGGAAGGAGAAATATGAGTATATAGTTTACTTTTTATTTTGTAATTGCCTCATTGCTTCCTTTTGTCTTTATGTCCTGGTGCATGTTTTTCTGCCTACAGCACTTTCCCCACCCCTCCTCAGACATCTTCCCCAAGTCTTCTCTCTGTGCCTGGGGAGGAGGCCCTGTTGGTGTTATGTTATGCAATCCTTTCAAGCAGCTGCCCTGCTATCCCTGTGACCAAAGCCTGGCAACATATTGAAGAACAGATTTATGGCTTCGGGAACACGGTATTCAATTCAGCTTGATGGAGCAGGAATGTATTTAGTGTGCCCAGCGCTATAAAATATAGAGTGTGGCCTCTGTCAATTAACTACTACCCATTCTGTCTACCCTATTATGCCCTCTCCAGTGTGGCATCCAGTTTTTAAAATTGCATTCAACAAACATCATTTTTAGTGTCTGTTACATACAATGCATTGTGCTAGGCTATGAATTAGTTCATTTCTGATTCTTCCCCTTTTCTGTAAAGGGCTTTTTCCTTTCATACCTTTGTGAATGAAAGGTCAAGACCTCTTACCCTGAAATCCATTCCAGAGTTTGCAGGGACTTAAATTTGGTTGTTCAGATCCCTAAACTGATGAGACCAGATTCTAGTCCTAGAATCCAGCTCTGTACCTTTCCTCTTAGCATTTCCCAATACCATTCTCCTCTTTTCCTGCCCTTACCCTGAACCTTACCTCTGATACCCAGAGAACCCAAATCCCATTGCAGGGAAGCTGAGACCTGGATCTAGTTTTATTGTCCTTGCATATTTTCTCCTTCCTCTTTTCTAAGGTCTTTACATCTAGAATCAATTCCCAGAGGTTGCTCTTGGCTGGGAGAAGAAGACTCCAGCCCAGCATTTCTCCTTTCATATCCTTCTCTGGCTCCAGGTGTGTGACAGCCTTGGGCGACGACACATGGACACTTGCGAGTTTTGTGCATTCTGCTCCCTCAAGCTGGAGCAGTGCCGGTCAGAGGCATCTTTGAAGAGGGAGCCCTGCAGTGAAACCCACAGTGAAGCGTTTCTCAGCCCCCTGCTCTCTGTCCAGGATACCACCACAGGCATACAGGTACCTAACTTAGGTAGCTACAACCTCATTGCTGGGAGTAGTCATAGCTGTAGGGCTCTTTTGGGACATAAGATCGAGGTCTTGGGTCAGTGCTGAGGGGAACCTTTAAGGAGAAGAACTATACATTTACACTGTATTGCAGGTAGGCCCTAAAATGGAGGGCCAGTATTATGGCCTGGAGTTGTATGGGGGGCTTCGCATGGACTTCTGGTGTGATCGACTGGCCATGAAGGGCTGTGAGGACACCCGAGTCTCTAGCTGGCTGCAGACTGAGTTCCTCTCTTTCCAGGATGGAGATTACCCCTCCAAGGTCAGAACTTTTACCCATCCTCCTCTGACTTTTTCACCCCTCAACCATTCTATTGCAAGTCATACATAGATCATAGGTCTTTGAAAAGTACCTTAGAGATCATCTGGTCCAGACTTTTGATTTCTTGAGAAAAAAGATCTACTGAAGAAATAAGTCCCTCATAGGTTAAGTGATTTGACCACCATCACAGAGTAACAAGGTAGATTCAGAGCATTTTCAATATACTTTACTGTTGGTTGCCTATGGTTTAAAGAAGGAGCTGAGATTTGAGTTCTATATCCAGCCCTTGCGATGTGACCTTATTATCTTTCACTTGGCTCAATAACCTTGGAAACAAAAGAGTTGCTCTTTCTTCACTTTACCCAACCTTCTTTTCCCAGAGGAATGGGAAGATTAATTGCTGTGCTTGAAAGGAGAGGCAGAGTCATAAAGTAATAGAAAGTTTACTAAACTTGGGACTTTTACTAGTTCTTCCATTAACTAACTATTTCACCTTAGACAAGTCACTTAACTACCCTGGGCCTTAGTTTCCACATCTGGAAAATGGATGATTTTGACTAGGTGATCTCAAAGGTCTCTTTTGGTTCTAAAATCCTATTATACAGACTTCTAAGATCACAAATTTAGAGTTGGAAGAAACCATCAAGGCCCACCAGTCTGTCAAATTCAATGTCGTTATTTTACAAATGAGGAAACTGAAGCATCAAGAAGTTGTGACCTCCCCATAGTCACAGAGCTAGTAAATGTCTGAAGAAGGATTTGAACCCAGTTCTTCCTGACTACAAGTCCAGTTCTCTGTTTATAATATACTATATTCTGCCTCCTTTACTTTTCTCCTTCTTCCTCTAAGTTTCCTCATCTCACTGACCTAGCCCTCACCCTACTTTCTGAAATCATCCTTTTATTCTACCAGACATATTAATCCTACCATGTGGATACTTCCCCTCTCCTTCCTGCTGTGAGTTCAGCAGGAGAAAGAGAAGCTTAAGGAAAAACAGGGAGGCCAAGAGGTGATTAGTAGCTGCCCCATTACTCAGTCCTTATCTATTAATCAGAGACACTAAACACCTTTCACCTCCTCATCATCTCCAGAAAGATATGCTGTCTCTTCTCCAGTAGGTACTGTGAACCCTCTCACCGATGGGTCAACATTCTCTCTCAACAATAGGTCCCAGACCAAACCCTACTTGGTCATTGTTTGGACCCTGATTGATTCATAGTGAGTGTAAAACAGGAATTGTTTCTATTTTGGCCAGAAACAAACACCACCCCCACCCCCCACCCCCACCCCCACCCCCGCCCCAGTTTGTTTTTTCTTTTCTGGACTAGGTTAAAGAGACCTTTTTTTTTTTTTTTTAACCTAGCCTTCATCACCATTGTCTCAGTCAAACTGAGATCTGCTAAAGACTGTGGTTTTAAAAGCCTTCCACTGCACCTGGGGCCATCTCCAGTTGTCCAGATGAGTATCAGGTCATTGGACCTAGATGACTCCAGAAGAGAAAGTGAGGCTGGTGACTGCATAACCCTCCCTCTCTCTCTTTATTTTTGGAGAGCAATTGGGATTAAGTGACTTGCCCAAGGTCACACAGCTAGTTTTTGTGTTATGTGTCTGAGGCTGGATTTGAACTCAGGTCCTCCTGACTCCAGGGCCAGTGCTCTATTCACTGTACCACCTAACCACCCCTTCCCTCCCTCTATTAAATCCAATTCACTTGCATGTTATGGCATCACCTCCATGATGTCATGACTTTTTTTGAGAACGAAGGACAGACAACAAGAACTGTGAAGCTCCCCCAACACCCCTATCCCCTTCCTGGAGATCAGTCACATCTCCACGTCTGTTCCCAATTCCTTCTCCCCAGATGCCCTACTCTAGCCACTTCCCCAGTAAGAGGATCCCCAAGCAGCCACTTCTCACCCTTCTTGGTTTCTGGTTCTTCCCCCTAGCAATCCAACTGTCAGTGAGAGGGAGCTTAGTACAATGGAAAGAACATTAGACTTAAAGACAGGTTTTTGACTCTTCTGCCTACCCCTTAATTTTAGACAAGTTTATTCACTTGTAAAATAGGGGTAATAATAACTATCTCCCTCACAAGCTTTTGGTGAGATTCAAATGAGATCATGTATGAGAAGGACTCTATAAATGTGGGCTATTATTATTGGAACCTGGAGACTGAGAGATAAGGTGAGAGAAGAGAAGAAGGTGTTTTGAACCTATGGTCTTTTGGAGTGCAAGCAATTCTGTAGAACTGGAGGAGGATCTCCTTTGTTGAAGGCCCATTTCTCAAGTCCCTCATATCCTGCTTCCTGTGACGCTTTTAAGGGACAATGCTCTAAGAAAGTAAGAATGATGGTACAAGGTGGGCAAGATGGAAAAGAGGATATTATATTTAGGTGGATTTGGAATGGGTTAAGTGAGCAGTGGTGGTTAATGAATTAGGGTCAAAATGGGAAGGACATTAAGTGTGCTGCTGGGCCTTTGTGCTATTCAGTGGTTGGTTTGTTTTTCATTCAGATGCTAGAATGGGTGTCATGCTTTGTCAAATATGAAGATGAAAGGGAACAATAGCTAATAGCTCACATTTGAAAAGTTTTAAGGCTAATTCAGCACTTTCCTAATGAATAAAGTACAGGACTTGAATCCTACCTTGGAGACTTTTTAGCTGTGAAATCATGATCAAGACACTTATTGTCCCTGAATCTCAGTTTTCTGTTCTGTAAAATGGGGATAATAGTACCTCTCTCACAGTATTGTTGTGTGAGGCTTAAAAGAGATGACAGATAAGCCAACAAACAAAAAATTTTGTCAAATTTTGAGAAAAGTTGCCCCTCTCAAGCACAGATCTTGCCATCTCTGTTAATGGAAGGAGTTCCCACATTGAGGGTTCCCAGATTCTTCCCAAAGATGTGTATCATAGTGTTGACATATTGAATTTGCAGTGCACTAGAAAACCCAACTCATCTTCATGTAAATGATTTCTAGCCACATGTTCCCACATTCTTTATTCATACAACTAAGGATAGGACTTTATGCTTATCTCTGTCAACATGTTAATCTAATAGATTAGTACTATCCATTAGTTTTGACCCATTACTTAAGCCCCTCAAGATCTTTTTGGATTCTTTTTCTGTCATTTATGTTAGCTGGAGCCTATGTGTTGACAGGCAGCAATGATGAAGTGAGAAAAGGACTAGACTTGGAGTCAGGGTACACAGGTTTGATTGTACAACTTACCTAACTTCTCTGAGCCTTAGTGTCTTTATCTGTAAAATGGAAACAATCCCATTTACCTTGGCTGCCCCACAGGGTTCAGTGATCCTAATAGCTGATATATAACAAGGTACTTCCTATGCATCATTTTCTTTAGTCCTTACAATACCCTTTTGAAGTTGGTACCATCCCTGACTTCATTTTACAGATGGACAAACTACGACTCAAGAGAGTTTAAATGACTAGCTAGGGGTCACCCATTTTCTCAGTGTCAGAGTCAGGACTTAGTTCCAGATTGTCCTGACTCAAAGTCCAGCATTCTAACCATTACACCAGATTAGGGAAAACTACCCAGGGGTGGGGAACTTGTGGCCACAAGGCCACATATGGCCTTCTGGGTCCTTGGGTTTGGCCTTTTGACCGAGTCCAAGTCTTACAGAACAAATCCTTTTATTAAGGGGATTTCTTCTGTGAAGTTTGGATTCAGTCAAAGGGACTGCACCTGAGGATCTAGAGGGCCACATGTGGCCTCGAGACCACAGGTTCCCCACACCTGTCATAGCAGAGTAAGGAGACTGGAAGACAAGTCTTATGAGCATCAGTTAAAGGAACTGGGTATGGTTACCCTGGAGAAGTGAAGGCTTAGGGGGGACATGGTATCATCTTCAAATATTTGAAGAATTGTGTTAAGAACAAGGAATTAAGCTTGTTATACTTAAACCCTAGTAGAGGGCAGAACTAGAAGTCATGAGTAGAAGTTATAGAGAGTCAGCTCTTGCTCAATATAAGGATGGACTTTCCAAAAGTTTTTGTTATTGAGTCATTTCAGTCATGTCCAACTCTTCATGATCCCATTTGGTGTTTTCTTGGCAAAGATATTGAATGGATTGTCATTTCCTTTCCAGCTCCTTTTACAGATGAGGAAACTGAGGCAAACGGTGTTGATTGACTTGCCCAGTCACACAGCTAGTAAATGTCTGAGGTCAGATTTAAACTCAGGTCTTCCTCACTCCAGACCCAGTGCTCTGTCCACTGTGCCACTTAGCTGCCCTACGATTAGAACTGTTCAAAAGTGCAATGGGCTATCCCAGGAGAGAGTGCCAACCCATGTCTTCAAGGAGTGGCTAATGTCAGAGGTGTTTTAAAGGGATCTATCCTTTAGATATGGGTTAAACTAGGTCACCATTGAATTCCCTTTCCACTAGACAAGGCAGTGTGATAATGTGGAAAGAGCATAGGATTTAGAATCAGGTATAAGGAAATCAGAGCATAAGCCCTGGCTCTCACAATCATTACTGGAATGACCAGGGATGGGCAAGTTATCTCAATTTTCTTTGTCTCAGTTTCATCATCTGTGATTTTTATAGTGGAAATGTGAGTTGTCATTTTTATTCTACCCCCTTACCCTCTGATCCCTAACGACTGGTCTAGATCTGTGACTCGGACTATATGCAGTACCCCAACTACTGTGCTTTTAAAAGCCATCAGTGTCTGCTTCGTAACCAGGACAAGAAGGTGAGCCCATCCTGGATTTGTCCTACTGTCCTACTGATGTAGGTAGGCCTCATCTCTAAACTGAACCCCCACCCCCACCCCCACCCCAAGTAGGCTAGTCTCTTGTGAGCTCTTCTGAGAGCTACTAGAAAGCACAGAATAGTTCTCTCCACAAATACCTCCTTCCTCTTTTTGTTCCAAGCCTCCATCCAGAACTTCTTCATTGACTCCCTAATTCTTGGAAAAAACAAGGCACTCCCTAGGTGAGAAATGGGATAAGATAGTAGAGGGGGTTAATGGAGGTAGTTAAGTGTAGTGGTGAAAGCATTGGATTAGGAATTAAGAAACCTGGTTTTAATCCTGGTCCTTTGACTATCATCTATGTGACCTTGGGCAAGTCAGGGCCTCAGTGTCCTCATCTGGAAGATGACCAGATAGATGATCTCAAAGGTGCCTTACAGTTCAAGCCTTCTATGAGTTTGAGTCTACTCCTTCCCTTCCATCTTGCATCCTGCTGTCCCATATCTTTCTCTTCCTTCCATAATATCCACAAAGGTGTTCCGCCTGAGATGTTTGAAGAATGAGACGTATTCAATACTGAGCATAGCCAAAGGTGAGGAGGCTATACTTCTCTGGAGCCAGGAGTTCAGCAGTGTGACCCTGGGCCAGGACGGATGAACTTGGAAACCAAAGAGATATCAGAGGTCACGGTCCCTTGGACACATCCCAGTGCTCTTCATTCTCCAAGCTTTGCCCACTCCCAACCCCTTCTCCAGACTCATTCCTTCAAACACACTATCCCTCTTGACCCCCTTGGCAAGATCCTTGTCCCTCGGTCTGGCCTCAGACAGTCCAGCCCTCCCAGCCTCTTGTTATCTGGTCCCTGACCCCACTCTCACATTGTTCCTGGGAGTGGGGCAACAGAGAAGGACATTTGCAGTTGTGATGAGGAAATCTACCTGCCTTATACCTGTGCTCCCCAAAAAGGTGCCTGTAAATAAAGCATTTATTTTCAGTCTTGGATCCCATTTTATCTATGATCACTTTGTCCTAGCACTGCACAAAAATCCTAGGAAACCTATACTCTATGTTGTATTATTAGGTTATAGAGGAAAATCCTGTCTCATCTAAGGGGTATAAAGGAAGCAACTTCCTACCATTGGAAGTGTAAGGTCCAAGCAAATTTGGAGACTGTGATTAAAGCAGATCTTGGATCCCACTGGTGCAGTGATTGGGAATGTTGCACATCTCTGATGCGTACAGGTGTCTCTACATCTGGGCAGCCCAAGGGTCTCCAATGTCTTCTGTGTAATCAATCAATAAGCATTCATTAAGTACTTACTATAAACCAGGCATTGGGCTAAGTACTACCGGTAGGGAGACAAAGAAAAGGGGGAAAACGGGAGGCTAGGTGGCGCAGTGAGTAAAGCGCTGGCCCCGGAGTCAGGAGGACCTGAGTTTGGTTCCGGCCTCAGACACTTAACATACACACGTGTAACCTTACTTAACCCCAATTGCCCTCCAAAAGGCAAAAAAGGGGGAGAAAACAGTCCTTTTTCTTCAAGGAGTTTACATCCTAAAGGGGGAGGCAATCTATAAATCAGTCTATAGGAGATAAATACATAATATATGTCTGAGAGGGGAAAGCACTAGCTTCTGTGGGAATTGGGAAAAGCTTCCTGAAGGAGGTATCTCTTAAACTGAGCTTTTAAAGGAATCCAGAGATTCTAAGGGTCAGAAATGAGGAGGGGAAGCATTCCAGGGTGGGGGGAATGTGACAATGACTACAAAGGCATGGGGGCTAGATATGGAGTGTCTTATGTGAGGAACAATAAATAAATAAATAAATATGGTTGGATTATGGAGGACATGTTAAAAGTCTAGAAAGATGGGAAGGGGGGAGCTGCTAGGTGGCTCAGTCAATGGAGCACCAGCCCTGGAGTCAGGAGGACCTGAGTTCAAGTGCAGCCCCAGACACTTAACACAAGGATTAGCCGTGTGACCTTGGGCAAGTCACTTAACCCCAGTTGCCCTATCCTCCCCCCTCCAAAACGCAACAACAATAAAAATATGGGAAGGGGTTAGGTGTTAAACAGTTTTAAAAGCCAAACAGAGGAGTCTCTATCTGATCCTGAGAAAACAGGAAGACATTGCAGTTTGGGGGGAGCAGGTGAGCAGAGACAGAGGGAAGTGACATGTCTAGTTAGACTTATGCTTTAAGAAAATCATTTGGTAGACTGTGGAGGATGGATTAAAATGAGCCTAGACTTGAAGTAGAAAATCCACTGCAGGCATCCAGCTGAGAAATGATTAGGGCCTAACCTAGCAGTTAGCTGCAGCAGTGTGAGTGACCAGAAGGATGCAGAGGCCTGGTCATGGTGGCAGGCACCTGTAATCCCAGCTCTTAGTCTGGTGACTGATAGGTGGTCTGAATTAAGTTCACCAGTGAGCCCTCTCCTGCTGAGGACCACTAAGTTGCTTGAGGGGCTAGTTGTAAATGGACCAGATCAAGAGTGGGACCCTACCCTGAGCTTCCAGCATGGGCAAGATAAGGAGGCCATCTCTCTCTCTCTCTCTCTCTCTCTCTCTCTCTCTCTCTCGTCTCATTCTCTGTCTGTCTGTCCTCTGTTTTTATCTCTGTCTCTCTAAGAATAAAGGGGGACAGATACCAGAAACATCTGTTGGCAATAGATTAACATTACAAGAGACATGGGTTTGGAGGGGAAGCTGTGAGTTCCGTTTTGGACATGTTGAGTTTGAGATGCCTGTCCTGTGGGACATGCAATTTGAAACATACATTAGGCAGTTAGGGATGAGAGACTGGAGCTCAGGATAGAAAGAATGGGCTGGATAAATATATCTAGAAATCATTTACATAAAAAAATGATTGAATCCATGAGAGCTGAGGCTGGGGGCAAAGGGACATTGGTCTATTTACCTTTTTGGTAGCTCATACTTTACCCCTTCCCCAAGGAGGAGAAAGCCCTGCTCTAAGAAACTCTGCCCTGATATTTGCCCAATTTCCTCAACAGACAGTTGTCCCACCCTCATAATGTGTCTGTCAGTATGACTCCTTTGAATTAACCTTTGACATTTCCTGAGTGCCAATGTCCAAGAGCCACTGGGTAGATAGATGTGAGTCCTACTTAAGTGCTAAGCAGTCTTACTAGATCCAAAGAAAGGAGGAGATGCTGTCAGAGGAAGAATGGTGTGAGGGCAACTGCAAAGAGAAGCAGAAGTAATGGTTATTATTCACTTGGTGCCTGCCAAGTGGGTATGTCAGGAAGGCTTCCAGAAAAAAAAAAGTGCATTTATGTGGAGGAGTTCTCTGAAGGCAGGGAAAAACTTCGTTTGATGTGCAGGGAGAGGCAGGTCTATATGTGTATATCTATTTCTCTGTGTATCTGTTCCTTTGTTTGCATGTATCTGTTCCTGTGTGTGCATGTATCTATTCCTGTGTGTGAATGTATCTATTCCTGTGTATGCATCTAAATATGTCTCTGTGTGTGTCTCTCCCTCTCCCCTGCTTGGGATCGGTAATGTGCTGGGAACAGGAAAAGGACATGCCAGGATATGCTAGGGTGGGTGTGTTTAAACCTGCTTCTAGAGCAGGTCCTACCAGCCCAGCTTGGGGAGTGCAGCGGAAGCAAACACCAGGTTTCGGCAGAGCAGTGGTGAATACAGGTAGGGGGGTGTCACTGACAGGGGTGGGGTGAACCCCATAGTAGTGCACACAGACCCCCTAGGAATGGGAGTGAGTGGGGAAGGTGATGATAGCCTCTGGTCCCTGGGAATGTATTTGAATGAAATACAACTCAAAAAAAACCCCTCTGTTCATAGATGAACAAAAGTTTTGAGATCTGTGTCCAGGGAAACTCCTTCCTAGGAAAGCCCCCTTTGTGGCCCAGGGTTTCCTCTCTTGGGTCTCTTAATGAGGCAGGCATGGTTCTTTTGAGTTCACTGGCCCAACTCCCTACTTCTATGCTCTTCTTGGTGCCCCCTGTCCTTAGTAGCCTTTTAGGTTTCTCCGAGTTTTGCATTGCTCCACCTAGTTCCATTTTCCTGGGTCATTGTTCTATACTTGGATACTTTCCTACCGTGTCTGTTCTATTCCCCTATGATCCTCATTGTCACCTGGGCTGACAGCAACATGCTACTCTTCTAGGGTAACTACTGTACAATAGAAGGCTTCTCAAAATACTGGCTTAACTCAAAGGTAGCTCATAGGGGAGGTGTTATGGGCACAAGACTTTGGGGTAGACATGGTTTTGTGGCACTTGTCCAAGCCTACATGTAGGCAGTTTTCTATCTTGTCTATTCATAGGTCTAGTCTCTTTTTTGTGCAGTCTGTGCCCTTAGCCACTTTGTTCCAGAGTTCACTCTGACCTTGGGGGAAAATAGAAATAAGGTGGACAGGTGGGGAGACCCAGAAAAAGACTAATCACAGTGGTTCATGTTCATATTTCACTTTACTATATTTACAAAGTGTTTTCTACATAACAACCATATGAGCTAGGTAGGATAAATATTATAAACCAATTTACAGATAAGGAAACTGAGGCTCATAGATATGAAGGGACTTGTTCATAGTCACAAGACTAGTAAATAATAGGACTCAAATCCAGATCTTCAGATTCAAATTCCTTGCTCTTTCCATTCTATTAGGTAGCCCTTGTACTCACAGACTAATTCACCAGCCTTAGGGACACATATCCTCATACTATATGGAGATATGGAGACATTGGGGCTCAGATCCATCTCTAGACACAGACTCTTCCCCTTCCTCCTTCCAATTTCCAAGATCATAGTCCATCTTCACAGACTTTTTACATTCACTCATATCAGGGAGGAAGAAACCATGTGAGATCTGAGTGCTGGAGTCAGGGAAGTCAGGGAAGCCACCTAAATCTTCATTGAAGAACTGAGACCTGAGCTGGACCTTTTATGTAGGCTGACTTGACCTGACATTTACTAAGGGCATCATATCAAACACATTCTCATAAAGGTCACGCTTCATGAATCAAAATAACCATTCCTCTTAGTTGATTATTTGTCGTCTGAACTGTTAAAAATAGGGAGTTAGGAAGTATGTATAACATCCAAGAAAGCAGGTGAGGCCAATTCTTAGGAGGCTGAGCCATGGGCCATGTCCAAGGTAGCCAACAGAGAGGTCAGAATAGCTAGGAACTTAAAAACTTTTTCTGGAAGAGACCTAAGAGATCATCTTGTCCAAAATCCTCATTTTATAGATTAGGAAACTGAGGCCTAAAGATATTAAGTGACTTGCCCAAGGTCACACAGTAAGTTGCAGAGCTAAGATTCAGATTCAGATCGCTGAGTCACTCTGTTGCCTCTTGGGAAAAAAAAAAGACCTGACCTCTGGCTAGCTCTAAGCCCCCATGGAAAAGAACAGTGTTGTTTGGGTGATAGAAATAAATAGATTTTAGGAAGAGTAGAGAAGGGCTAAAACAGAACTTTAGGTTGTAGAGAACAGAAGGCTTGGACCTAGGATAAGGGAGAGTGATGTGGTGGAAACTAGACTTAGGGTTCACTAGGAGCCAGCTAGTTGTCACAGTGCATAAAACATTGAACTTGGAGTAAGGAAGACTTGAGTGGAAATCCTGTTTCATACACTGACTACTTGTTTGACCCTGGGCGAGTCACATCTTCTATGTCTCATGTGTAAAATAAGGTGGTTGGATTAACTCTGCACAGCTTCAGAAAATCAGTAATCAGTGAAACCGGAGGAAATCTCAGGGATCCATTTAATAAGATCATATATGTATTGCTGGCAGGGACCTTAGAGGCCAGTTCAGCAGCCTCATTTTGCAAATGAAGAAACAGAAAATGAGAAGTTAAATGACTTGCTCCATGTCACAAAGGTCCCAAGTAGGAGAATTGAATCAAGGTCCTCTTACTCAGACCTTGCCCACTTTGCACTGTTTTATCCTGCCTTGCATTTTCCCCATAATCCTTCCCCAGCCTGTCTGTACTTCTCTATCCCATGGAAAGGGTCACCTCCATCATCCTGGAAGACTCCTCCTGGGAAGAAGGCAAATGGATTGCTCTTTGTGCAAGATGCTGAATGTGATTTATGGGTGCTTTCCAGAAGTGTTCGAACAAAGGTTTGCAGAAAATCTGTGTCTGTACTGTAAGCTAAACCCACTGTTGCAGGGCATCAGGCTGCCTGAGGCCTGAATATTCAGTGGGCCAGACACATAGCTTCTAGTTAACACCAGCCAGAGTGGGTAGACAGCTGTGAATTGTCTGTAATTCCTCTGAACCCAAACCAGAGGGAATAGTTTCAGCTTACTAGGTTAGAGTTTGAGGTCTGGGAGAATAAAGAATTTCCTGACTCTCAGGGTGGTGAGATAGATAGCAGTAAGCAATCAAGGCTTTAAGAATCTTTAGATTCTCTAGCCTCCCTCCTCCCTGAGGCCATTCAAGAATGGAGCTACAGAGAGGGTAGCTGTCTCAGAATTCAGTTACTAGGAGAGTGATCCTTCCCATAATATACTGATTATAACAATAATTCATATTTATATAATACTTGAAGGTTTACAGAGCATTGTCTCAAACCACTGAAATCCAGAAAGTTGTAGGGGAGAGGGGTGTAAATCCTAGAGCTATGGGAAGGAGAGATTCCTTCTAGGACCCATGGATGGGATTATGAACTTGGGGAGAGGAAGTCAAGTAGCCAGAGGAATGACTCTGAGATTGTGTGCCAGAAGGAGCTGAGATGGTGGCACTTCTATTAGAAATGAGGAAGTTGGGCAAAGTGATTTTCTATTTCTCTCTGACACATATACATATCTTCTTGCTCCTCACCTCAGCCCAGAAACTCTTTCCTTTTCCTTCCCTCCCCACCAACACCACCAGCCAATAACCATCGACCAATGGGGTACCCAGTGTGTGTGTGGGGGGGGTGGAATGGAGGAATTCTTGGGTTTGTGCTATCTCCCTCATACTTCCTGTCTGCTTCATAGGACAACCCTGCCCTCCTCGCTTATCTCAGCAATGTGCAGAGCCCAGCCCAGCTCAGAGGGCACTGAGATGGAGCACAGGGACCGGGACCCACTGGACAGGTAAGAAGACTGTGCCTGGGGCTGGGGGTAAAAGTGGGAGATGTAGAGGGGAGAGAACATGGGAGATTCAACGGAGGGTTGCTGCATGCTGGAATCTGTGTGGGTGACGAGGGAGAAAGCTGCCAAGGAGGACTGATTTATGTCCAATGGTGTGAATCTACCTTACTGTGTAGGATATGTATCAGATGGATTTTCTGTGTATATTTGTTCATATGAGTATGTGTATGTATGTGTATTTGTAAGCTCCTCGAGGGCAGGGTCCAGGTTCTGGCACAACGCTGACTATGGGGTAAGCATTCAATAAATACTTGCTAACTGATCATTTCTGTGTCCCCTGTTTAATGTGTCTGTACATTTTCCTAGGTTTATGAGTTTAAGTGTACATTTCCTTGTTACTGGGCCTGTGTCTCTCCCTTTGTATGCTTGTTCTTTGTACCTGTGAGTCTCTGTTTCTTCCCTGGTTTCAGATGTGTCTGGTGAAATGAGGTCGCAAGACTGGGCCAACTTTTCTGTCTCTGCTCCCTGGCCTATTCTCTCCTACCTGTACCCTCCCCCCTTCTTCCCCTCATACCTACATTTAGGGCCTTCTCTTTTCACCAGATGTGTTGGTTAGAGGATGGAGATTTCAGCTGCTCCCAATCTATTCCCCTCCCTTCCCCCACCCATTTCAGTTTTCCTTCTCTTTCCCATTTGACTTGGCACAGTGCCCACCTGCCCCACTGCAGGGCCCTAGGGATTAATCAAGTCAGGGAAAGGGATGGAGAGTCTAGGGTAGGGAATTCGGGGATATTGGGAAAAAGCAGAGCTCAGAAAACCCAGAGAATTCCAATATATGGAAAAGATCGGTGAAGGGCTGATGGTTTGGTTTTGCCATACCAATTATATTGGGAGGTAAAATTAGTTTTGCTTTTAAAATAATGGTTCCCCTAGTTCATTTATGTGTTTTATCAGCTAGCATTTGTTAAGTGTCTACTATGTGCCAAGCACTGTGTTTACAAGTCATTAATAACTTGATGGGGAGGACCTGTGGGGACCCTAGCAGAATATGCTAATATGATAATAGCTAACCTTTATATAGCACTATGTGGCCAGCACATAGTTTTGCGAAGCACTTTACAGTGATTATCTATCCTTTTAAAGTGTTAGGAGCTGTGACATACTGTAAAGCTGCCCTATAGGAAAGGCCACTAAAGCCCTCTCACTTAGAATGGAAGTTAGAAGCAAAACTGGATTTATACAAAGCTTTCCAGGAACCCAATCTTCTGCATACTTGTGGCGTGACAACTGTGGAGATGATAGTATGTGGTTAAGGGAAAGGATATGTCTCTGACAGGATGTGGCAGTTGTCTTCTGGTGTTTTGATCAACCTAGAAATTTCCATCGAGTACCTACTATGGGCAGAGCGCTAGATTAGGGGCTGTGGAAATGGGAAGGGGAGAAAAGTAGAAGATGAACCCCTCAAAGAGCTTACCATTTAGCTGGAGAAACTTTATGGAAATGTAATGGAAAGAGTACTCATCACCCTGCTAGGAGATTGTGAACCGAGTTACATAAGTGCTCAGAGGACTTCATAAATAAGGGACAAGATTGTATATGTGTGCAAAAGAAACACTGACTTGAACTAAGGAAAAAAGGGAAGTAGGATGGTTCATGTGTCATTTCAATTAGAGAAAGGAGGAAGTCAACTCATTTATATCTGGGTACAGATTTAGGCTAGCCTGAAAAAAGTAGTGGGATGGTTTCAAGACTTTCTGGAAAAGAAAGAAAGAAGTCCTGCTTCCTGTGCCTGCTTCAGGTATTGAGTATGTCATGATATGCATATGTTTATGAACTTTCTGGCTATTGAACCTGGGCTTCCTTTCACATTTCAGGTCCCCATTGTAACAAAAGAGGAGTACTGGAATATCTGGCTTCTCCCTGTTCCCCATACTCCATCTTGATTGTACCTGGCTCTTCCTGCTCTGCGTGAGGAATAATGTCCTTAGTTTAGGCCATCTGTTGGGGAAATGTTGGCCAACAACACCTCCATTTTCACTTACCCCGTGTGTCCTGACTACCGCTTTTATCATCACCTGCACCTGGTGGGCTATAGTCTGGTGCTTGCTGCTGGTCTACCCCTCAATGCCTTGGCACTATGGGTTTTCCTCCGAGCCCTGCAAGTCCACTCAGTGGTCAGTGTTTATATGTGTAACCTGGCAGCTAGTGACCTGCTTTTTACCCTTTCTTTGCCCCTACGTCTCTCCTATTATGCCCTGCACTACTGGCCCTTCCCAGACTTCCTGTGCCAGATTGCAGGGGTTGCCTTCCAGCTGAATATGTATGGCAGCTGCATTTTCTTGGCCCTCATCAATATGGACCGCTATATTGCAATCGTTCACCCACTGAGGCTCCGCCACCTGCGCCGGCCCATGGTGGCAAGACTACTCTGTCTGGGTGTCTGGGCCCTGATCCTAGTGTGTGCTGTGCCTGCTGTTCAGGTCCATGTCTCCTCACCCTGCTATTATAAGAACATCACTGTCAACCTGTGTTTTGAGAGCTTCAGTGAGAACTTGTGGCAGGGCAGTCTGTTGCCCTTGGTACTTCTTGCTGAAGGTCTGGGTTTCATACTGCCCTTGATAACTATGGTCTACTCTTCCAGTCGGGTCTTCTGGACCTTGGCCCAGCCCAGTACCACCAGGAATGAACGTCGTAGGAAAACAGTACACCTTCTACTGGCTAACCTGGTCATTTTCCTCCTGTGCTTTGTACCCTACAATACCACCCTGGCTGTGTATGGACTACTTCGGGGAAAGCTGGTAGATGCCAGCTCCAATGCCCGGGACAGAGTGCGCCAGGTATTGGTGGTGATGATAGTGTTGGCTAGTGCCAACTGTGTCTTAGATCCCCTCGTATACTATTTCAGTGCAGAGGGCTTCCGAAATACCCTTCGAAGCCTGAGAACTACACAGTGGGTAAAAGTCAGCACTGCCAAAGGCCCTCGAGGACTGCCTGGGCATCGGAAAAGTGGAACAGCCTCCACTAAGACTGAGGATGCCTCTCACATTGAGCTGCTCTCACCTACACCTCTGGAGAAGTCCTTCAGTCAGTCCATCAAGGATTCAACCACCTGAGCAAAAACTCTGGCCAAACTTCTCCCTTCAACTCCTTTCTCATCCCCATTATGAGACTGCAAATGAGCAAGGCATGTGGGGAAGAGATCAGGTACCTAGCAGCAGATTTCAGCCTTAGTTCTTATTTCCAGGAACAAAATATAAGTATAAAGGAGGAGTGCTATGGAACCACTTTTCTTGAAGAAGAGGAGGAATCCTTCCCTCCTTCCTCTGCCCAAAGATAGGGAAACCTGGCTGCCCGTGTTCTAAATTCAACCCACTTGAAGTTACCCAGCTGAACAACCTGCAGAAAAGTCTCCTCACTAGAATTTTTTCCTGTACATGGTGCTTCCTCATGCCACTGGGCCTTAGATCCCCTTATTCTGTTTTGGAGGGGTGGGATGGTAGGGAGGGACAGGTAGTCATAAGAACTAATAAAATTGGAGGTAGGAAATAGTTCTCTTCTACAGAATCAATTTCCTTTTTGTTGTGTGGCCTAGAATAATCCATGTCTAAGCTCTGACATGGGGCAATGGGACAAGGTCAGGCTTGGTTTGTGGCAAAATTGTGCAGTAGAGAAGCTGTCATCAGAGTTCCTGATCTCCTTTCACCCACACCCAACACAAATACCCTCTGCCTTCATCTACCATGTTTCTTCTGCCTTTGAAAATAAAATCAACATGATTGACTTATTTGCCTTACCCAAGTGAGAGAGCTATTCAATGGCCATGATCCCCCAACCCCAAACTCAAGGTACTGTGTTATTTAAAGATTAAAAATAGGATTACAGGGAGAGGGCAATGCTTAACACAAAGGAATGTGGCCATAATAGTAGAATCTCCTGCTTCGTTGGGGAGATATTTGGAGGTGGGGAGGCTAAGCCAGGAGCAGTAGGGTGGAGCTTATTGGCTGCCCCAGATCATAGAGAAGGAAGAACCAGAGGGAAACGAAAGGGAGAAATGTCCAATGGCAGAAGCTTATCCTGAAGGCTTCGGTGGGGAATGAGGAAGGGGGGTCTCAGTGGGAGGGGAAGGGGAGGCAGGAGAACGAGGGTCTCCCATCGGCAGGCGTCGACTGGGCTTCTTACATTGTTGACATGCTCCCTGCCCCCACTGCCACACCACCCACCCACGTGAAGATTCCAACCAGAGGAGCAAAGTGAGGTGTTGCATGTATCTTCTGCCTCTGGGTCACATCTGTTTATGTGCATTTTTCTATGTACATGTTACCAAGTGTGTGCGTATTCCTGTCTCTCTGTGTCTTTGTTGCTTAATGAGGGTCTTCTGTGTGTCCTTTCGAGGTCATTCCAGACTGTGATTTTTAAGGGTAAAATGACCCCTGGTGGCCAAACTGGGAATTGGCTCAGATTCCTCTGCCCACTCTCTCCTGTTAAACTAGGAGGATGGCCGGTCCTGCCACAGGGAACCAGGTTTGGCACCCTTCCTGGGACAGTGCAAGCTCCTAAAACAAAATATATATGGGTTCCTTTTGCTATACGGGTTCCTTTCCACAGTTGTTATGATACTAATAGGGCAGAAAAGGAGTGGCCACAACCAGGGAAATGGATAAGGTATGGGGCACTGGGAGTGTTTCACCCTCTGAACTGGCCCTATTGGTGGGAGGTACCTCATTTTCTTCATGGAGAAACTGAGACACTGAGTGGAAATAGGTTCCCCATCCTTGAGTCCTCTGCCTGCTCACCATCTTCAGGTACTCTGGACTTTAAGCTCCTTCTTAAAGGATCTCATTTCCTTCCTTAATTCTAGCTCAGAAATCAGTTATATTGCCTTCTTTCTTTTCTCTGTCCTCTCCTCTTCTGGAGGCATCATGATGCAGTTGGAAAGAGTGCTGTGTTTGTCATCAGATGACTTAGGATCAAATCCTATTTCTGTCACTACCTATATGACTCTTGGGGTCTCAGATTCCTCATCTGTAAAATGAGGGTTGGAGAGGGGTTCTTTTATAGTTCTTACCAGGTCTAAATTTATGGTCCTTTGAATCTCACACCCTAATCTTGGGATCTCATCAGGAAAAAAATCTGAAGGAGGAAGATAAAGTCTCGACTATGATACATGTATGAAAGGACTCCTTCTCTTGTCTGACCTACAGCTTTCTTGTTGGACTCTGGATGCCATTAACACTTTTTCTCCAACTCGTGTGCCTGAAATAACCTTCCTGTGCATCTATCTCCATCACCCACGTGTACATCCACACAAAGGCCCTGCTTCCTCTTCCCTGTTCCATAAAGTTAGTCTGGTCATGAATTATGTGAAGTCCATTCACATAAGAACTGCTTTGCACTCTGAGATACTCTAGAGTTTAGGAAAATAGTGGAGATTAGACTTAGGAGTCATCTAAATTAGCATGCTAGACTTCATTTCATTTCATTTTCAGGGCTTGTTGGGTCCCCTCCCTATTCCCTGAAAAGATTCATCAAAAATATATATTTAGTCTACAGAACACAGGAAAAATGCTCTGGGGTGGGCCCACATTGGAAGAAGGGAAAAAGAAACCTCTACTGAACACTGGCCAGGACATCTTCATATTCATTAGCCAATTATGTTCTCTAAAGTAAGGAAAGAATAAGAGCGCCTTTTTAAAGTAAAAATTTGAGGAAAATTATTTCTCTATTCATTCAACAAATGTTTAAATACATTCTGTATGTTAGATGCTAGAAAATATGCAAAGTTCAGTAAAAACCATCTTCAGGAAACTTTACAATATAAAAAGATATATATATACACACACACAGATAACCCCAACACACTAGAAGTGTATTTGAAAGGACAAAACCAAATCAAGAACTCGAAGGAGAGGGGCAAAAACTTCAAAGAGGAGGAGCCATCTGAGTTGTATTTTAAAATCTGGATGGAACTACTCAATAGGTAAGAGAGAAAGGGGAAACATTACAAGTATTGGTAACAGGATGAACAAAGGCCCACAGAAAGTATTACTTAGTGGTCTAGTGCATGTGTATGATGATTCATTGAAGGAACTGAGATATTCAGCCTGGATAAGAGACAGGAAAGACAGGGGAGATAATAGTTGTCTTTGAGTCTTTTCAGGACTGGCTTGTGGAAGAGGTAAACTGACTTGGTCCTCTCCACTTCATAGGGCTCTAGAATGAGAAGTAAGGGTTCAAGTTGCAGACAGGCAGATTTAGCTCATAAGGACAAATTTTCAAGCTATCAGAGCTGTTTTCAAGAGAACTGGTCTTCCCTGGAGGTAGTAGGTTCCTCCCTTATTAGAGAGCTCTAAGCAAAAGCTAGATAACTACTTGTTGGGTATGCCGTAGAGGGGACCCTTTTCAGGTAGGTAAATAGGCCTAGGTGTCCTCTGAGGATCCTTCCAAAACTGAGATTCTGTGAACTATGGCTGGAAAGATATAATGGCACCAAATTGTGAAAAGCCTTGAATGCCTGACAAAGAAGTGTGAACTTCACTGAAGTTAATCATAGTTCCTGTTTATTGAGCAGTTTTCCATAAGTTATCTCACTTGATTCTCACAATGATCCTACGGATTATCACAGCCCATTTTATAGGTAACAAAACTAACTAAGGCTCATAAAAGTTAAACAATTTGTCCAAGGCCACACAGGAAGTGACAGAGATGAGATTCAAAGTTACGTCTTCTGACCCTAAACCTCAGGTTTATTCCACTATACCAGGTCTTTATACCCCAAGAGGTATCTATGCATCCTCAACAACTGATACCCTACAGAAGTGATGGTGAAGGGCTGGTAGATCAACTGAGGCCATCAAAGGAAAAGTACATTGCAAATGGATGGGAATCCTAAAGGTACCCATGCTTGATCTCACCACTTAGGGATGATCAAGCAAGTATTTCTGTGGGAAAACTAGGGCTTCCTCTACTTCAAAAGGGGGTATCTGATATTGGGTATTCAGGCTTGGGGAACAGAGTGTACAAAGCAGGTCAAGGAAATTATTGTGATGTCAGATCATTAGTGAAAGTCTTAGAGGTAGCAGCCTCTTTCCCTGAAAAGCAGGTTATTCCATGAACCACAAGGTGAATGCCCTGTTGCCCTCTGGTATAATTTTACCTTCCTGAGACTTCGAGGAATAAATATGTATGTATGTATGTATGTATGTATGTATATGTGTGAAACATATATAGTGTGTGTATACATGTGAATACATGCATATATACATGTGTGTACATATACAGATATGAAAAGGAGAGGAAAAAACCTGGGAGGGACCAGACTAGGGAGAAAGGGCAATGAAGGACATAGAGCTGTGTCCAGGATCAAGGCATCAAGATGGGTTGAGAGTTGGGGGGACAGGGAGGAAGCAGTCTGGGACAAAAGCATTGGAAAGAGTCTGGAAAAGGGTGCACTAGATTGAAGGAAGATGGAAGGGAGGGAGGGAGAGAGACCAGTGCTGACACAGCTGAGATGTGTGGAACAGACTTGGGATTTGGCCCACAGGTCAGGCTTCTGGCAATGTTATGGGATGCAGAGGCCTTAGGAGACATGGAGAGTATTATGGGCTGGAGCAGCCTTAGGAGACTGGCCAATATTATGGGCTGGTGAGGCTCAGATCCAACTGGAGGCAGGAGGAAGGGGTGCGGGGTGGGAAGGGGGGAGGAAGGGGGAGGAGGGAGTATTATGGGCTGGCAAGGCCTTTGGTGGCCAGAGGGGGGAGCAGGGGGGAGTTGGCACTGACTGCATGTGACCAAGGGGGGGGGGGCCTGGTGAGTGGAATGGGTGGGGTAGGGAAGCTTATTATGGGATGCTTCTTTGTACCTACTGCAGGACTGCCTCTCTGGGAAATATTATGGGATGGTGTGTGTGTGGGAGGGGGAGTGGGGTTGAAGGATTATTATGGGATGATGGTGCAGAGTGGGGAGGATAAGAAAGCTCTTCCTTGCCCCTCCCCCCTCACTGTCTAAGGTCAACCCTTTCACTCAAACCTTTGTCTTCCTGGGGGAACACCTGATAGCCAATCCCCCTCCCCCGAACACCTCGGTTTTTCTTCCTTTTTTAAGCTGCCCCAGCAGTTTCCTTGACATGTCGCCACCTCTAGGGTGTGTGGGGGGGAAGGGGTCCCATTCCGAGGTAATGGGGGCACATGTGCGTGTCGCTGCCCACACCTGTACATCTTTCCCCTCTACCTGTCACCACCCCCAGCCTGAGCCTTCCACTGCCCTCCCCCAGGGGAGACCCTTGCTCCTCTTCCCTCCTCCCCTCTCCTCTCCAGCTCCCTTCACAGCAGTAACCAGTAAAACAGGCAGACAACTATTATGGGATGGCGGCTCCCGGCAGCTCCGCAGGGAGGGGGCGGTCACCGCGGAATGTCTCCTGTGGGTGGCTATTATGGGATGACCGCCTCTTTTTGGAGGGGGGAGGGAGGACGGGGGGGGGGGGGAGGCTGACTATTATGGGATGTGCCCGGCACAGCTGGGTGGGGCTGCTCAGGGAAGGTGAAGCTTAGGAGAGAAAGGGGAAATTGAGAGAGAAGGAAGGACAAGAAAGCCCAGAAGTTGCAAACAGGAGTGGGTGGGGAGACACCTAGAGTCTGACCTAGCTAGGATCCCGGTAGGAGGAACTGAGTGGAGAGGCTCCTTTGAGAGGGGCTGCTCTGAAGGAGGACCTACCACCCCGCCCCCACCCAGCCCCCTCCCCTCCAGTCCCGTGCTAGTCCAGTCCAAGTGGGCACTCCCAGGTCCTGTTTCTGGCTTGGCCGAGGGCCTGCGTAGGATTAATTCTGGAAAGCTCCCACAGTGATCAGGGCCCTCTTCTCTTTGCTCCCAGCTCAGCCGAGGTTCCAAATGATGAGCTTTGGAGCATCTGGTGGGGCAGATCACTTGTGGGGTGAGCTGCCATTTCTGTGGAAAGAGCTTGATGTTGCTAGGACTGGGTCGGCCACCTATCCATCAGGTACAGAAGGTTGCCTGCAGACTGCCCATCCCCATGACCTCGTCAGTGTGCACCGACTCTTGCACTTGTCAGCTTACTGATGGGGAGGTGGGAAAATGGCTGGATTCCTTTAGACCTCTCATGAACAGACTTCATCATTCTCATCTAGAGGAAGCATTTAGAGGATGAGTATTATAAGGTATATGAGTTCTAGATCCCACCATCAACCTTTCCTAAGTGTTCTCCTGAGACCTTTCTCTCTCCTCATTTCCATTTTCCTCTGTCCCATGGGAAGAAGACAGAACTCTAAGGTAACCAACTAGAGGAACTATCTGACTGGGTATATTAGACAGAGGACTACCCTACCCTCTGTCTCTGGGGACCAATTGCACTGGATTTATTTATAATTTATCCTAAAGGGTATCATGGGGTGAGGATAACAAGGGGAAACAGAGGATAAATAGAAATCACAGATACTCAAGCAACAAACATATACAAATACACACTGTTTGACCCTTTGATACTTGTTACATTTAAGCCAAATGAGACTACACCCCACCTGACATTCTATCTCCCCCTATCTCTTTTCCATTGCAAAGGCTTTCCTTCATTTCTGGAATGCACTCCCTTCTCATTTCTCACTCCTAGTCTCCTTCCCTTCCTTTAAGCAGCTTGGATGCCATCTCTTCTTTGAAGCCTTTTCTCATCCCTTTAGTTGTGAGTGCTTATTTCCTCCTCAAATTATATTCTGTTTACTTATCCATCAACATGTATCTCCCCAGGAGAATATAATCTTCTTGAAGGCAGTTAGCCAGTCAATAGACATTTATTAAACATCTAGTATATAGCAGGCACTGTGCTAAGCATTGGAGATAGAAAAAGAGGCAAAAGATCATCCTTGACCTCAAGGAACCCACAATCTAATGGGAGACAACAAGCAAACAAATATGTATGTACAAGCTATATATAAAATAAATAGGAAATAATTAAAAGAGGGAAGGTACCAGGAATAAAAGGGGTTGGGAAAGGCTTCCTGTAAAAGATGAGATCTTAGTTGGGACTTGAAGCAAACTAGGGAAGCCAGTAGGTGGAGATGAGGAAAGAGGGCATCTTAGGTATGGGGGACAACTAGAGAACATGCCCAGAGCTGAAGAGTACAAAATGGGAGGGTAAATCTGGAAAGGTAGGAAGGAACTAGATTATGAAGAGCTCTGAATGCAAAGTATTTTGCATATGATCCTGGAAGTAATAGGGAACCACTGGAGTTTATTGAGAGTGTGTGTGGGAGGGGGAGATGTGACATGGTCTGATGTTCAATTTAGGAAAACAACTTTGTTCGCTGAATATAGGACAGATTGGAGTGGGGAGAGACTGGAGAAAAGCAGACCCATCAATAGACTATTGCTGTCATTAGATACGAGGTAGTGAATGTCTGCACCAGAGTGGCAACGGTGTCAAAGAGAAGGAGGTATATTCAAGAGATGTTGCAAAGGTGGAATTGACAGAACTTGGCAACAGATTGGATATGAGAGGTGAGACAAAGTGAGAAGTTGAGAATAACACCAAGATTGTAAAGCTGAGGGATTGGGAGGATAGTGTTGCCCTCAACAGTAATAGGGAAATTAGAAAAGAGGTGGGGAGGATTTAGAGGGAAAGAGAATGAGTTCAGTTTTGTTATATGATGACTTTAAAATGTCTGACAAGCAGTTCAAGACGTCAGAAAGGCAGTTGGAAATACTGAGACTGGAGGACAGCAGAGAGGCTAGGGAAGGCTAGGTAGATTTGAGAATCATCCCCAGAAAGAGGGTAATTAGATTTCATGGAAGCTAATGAGATCATCAAGTCAATAAAGGGAGAAGAAAAGATGGCCCAAGACAAGGACCTTGAGGGACACTTATGTTTAGAGGATATAATTGAAGGAGGTATCCAGGTAAGGAATCAAAGAAGGCATGGTCAGATAGGTAGGAGGAGAAATGGTGTCCTGAAAACCTCAAGAGAAGAGTGTATCAAGGAGAAGGGAGTCACCAAAGGCTGCACAGAGAGGTCAAGAAGAATGGTAATACTTAAGTTTTGTTTTTGTTTCAGAGTTCGTTGCTTATTATTGAATTGAATGAAAGAAAATGTTCAACAACAAAAGGAAGACCAGCAAAGCAAAGCTGGGATGTTCCCTTACTTGCTTTATTTGCTCCAAACTTCCTCAGGGACCAGCAGCATAGGAAGGGAGAACAATTTTCCAATTAGGAAACTATTTTGCAGTAAGCCAAGTTAGAGTTAATAAGGGCCTAAAGTAGGATATTGACCATGTGCATGTAGAAAAGAGGACTGATATGAGAAGTGTGGCTATAGAATCAAGGAGACTTGGCGATTGGTTGGATATGTAGTAGAGAAGGAGAGGAAAAGAATGATAATAATAACTTCAATAGAAATGAGAAGTTTTAAAGAGGGAACAGTTTAGGGAGAAGATAATGAGTTCCATTTTAGACATGTTGAGTTTGAGGTTTTGATGGAATATTCTGGGGAGAATGCAGTTGGTGATGCAGGACGGGGCTCAGGAGAGAGATTTGGGCTGGATATATAGATTTGGAAGTCATTTATGTAGAGATGATAATGCAATATTTAGAAACCGATGAGATCTAAGAAAGTGTAGAAAGAAAAGAGTCAGCATAGTCATATAATTCTCCATAGTCATAGCATTCTCCAGCGGCATTTAGTTAACACTCAAGAAGAGACAATAAGAATAGTGGGGGTAACCTGAGTCAAAGGTTTAGCAATCTGTGAGCAGTAAACGATGAAGGGGCAAAGCATTCAAAGGCAGAGGACAGCATAGAACTGAATTGGTTAACTAGTATAGGGCCAAGATCAGAGACATGACTACCTATTTTGGCTCCTAGGACTAACAACACAAAATATACATATTTTGCAAGCAGTAAAACACAATCAATTGATCAAGAGGGAGTAATGACAAACCTCAAACCCCAGGAAATAAAGCCTGGTGAATGGAGTCCAGAAATAGTTTGAAGGTACTGCTAAGGAATGAGAGAGGTGTCTGCTACTCATGGAGGGAACAAGATGGAACTAGGCCAAAAAAGAGCACACCTGGGGTGTTGGGGTATACCTGGGTGGGGAGAGGGAAAGGAAGTATCCAATTTTAATTAATTCTTGATATAACTAGGTACTAAATTATTTCTTAATATAGAATTCTCTTTGAGATAATTCTCTTCAACTCATAGTCAAAGTTTGGGTGCCCCAAAGGAGCTGCTCAATGGAAGTTGTCTGTGTTCAGTCACTTGCCTTTTTCAATGATGAATACCTAGTCAGGTAAAGGGACTTCTTCGCTCTTTGTGGTCAAGTTATTTAGGTAACCTCTTTACACTTTTTAACTGAGTTGTTTGAGAAAACTCCTAAACACCTCTCTTCAAAATAAGTGTTGTAAAAATTTTAGAGCATCATGTCTGGTAAACCTTTGTTTAAGGTTCAATCCTAGTCAAAAATTTCAAGGGAGGAAAGTGAAACTGAATAAGGGGTAATGGACTGATAGAATAGGTAGAAGACTTAGTTTAGGAGTGAGGCAGAAGGAGGAAAATAAGGATAACAGATTATGATCAGAGAGAAGAAATTTCAGAGTCTAAGACCATAGAAATAGGACAGTTATGGGTAATCTTGAAATCTCAGATATGATATGGCTGAGGTGGTCTGAAGGCACAGGCCAGGGAATTTAAGAGGTAGATGAATGGGTTAAGGTGTTCCAGTCAACATCAGTGTAAATCTGGAGGTCCCCAACTATGAAGGTAGGTATCTAGGTAGAAAGGCAGATTGTGAATCAGGTATTTATCTCCTTGAGAAAGGATAATGTCCGGGAGCCTGATTGATGACAGTGAAAAAGTATATGCATTTGGTTTTATATAAACAGATGGAGGGTACCTCAGAGGAGAGGAGTTTGCTAAGTGATGCTGGAAACAATATATGTAAGCAGTGAAGATCAAGGAGAAGGTTCCTGTGATGAGTTTTACCCTAGTAGATGGGGCCTGCAATCACAGGGATGACATGATCAGGAGATGGGAGTTTTCCAACTATAGGATGTAGTAATGATTAGGGGACTGCTAGGCTGGCCACGTTGTTTGAATACAAAACAATTGCTTGCCCAAAAGACTATTTTATGGAGAACTCACACAGGGCAGGCTCTCACATGGTGGTCAGAAGAAAGGATACAAGGACACTTTCAAGGTCTCTCTTAAAAACTTTGGAATTGGGGGGCAGCTAGGTGATGCAGTGAATAGAATACCTGCCCTGGAGTTAGGAGGACCTGAGTTCAAATTCGACCTTAGACACGTGACACACTTACTAGCTGTGTGACCTTGGGCAAGTCACTTAACCCCAATTGCCTTGCCTCCCCCCTCCAAAAAAGAAAAAGAAAAAAACTTTGGAATTGAAAACTTTGGAAGATTGTGTGACCTGGAAGACCCTGGTGCAGGACCTCTCAGCATGAAATGCCCATAGCAGAGAAGGTGCTGTGCTCAATGAGCAAAGAGGAATTGAAGTGTCTCAAAGGAAACATGACTAATTTAGAGAATCCAGCCCAAATGTTCACACAGACTATTTGTGCCCAAACTGTAGTAGAACATTCTGAGCTCGTGTTGGTCTGATCAGCCACAGTAGGACACACTGTAACTTGACTCTTCAAAGGAAGGACAACAACCAACCAGGTTGCTCAGTAGATAAGAGTGCTGGGTCTGGAGTCAGGAAGACCTGAGTTCAAATCTGCCCTCAGACACATATTAGCTATGTGCTTTGGGGTAGATCACCTAATCTCTATTTGCCTTAATCCACTGGAGAAGGAAATGGCAAATTGTTCCAATATCTTTGTCAAGAAAACCACGTGGACAGCATTGGCACGTTATGGTCCATGGGATCACAAAGAGTCAGAACAGCAACAAGTGGACTCTACCTCCAGGGTCTTGTAATATCTGAGCATGGCATTGGGAATAGGGCACTGGTGAGTATCAGCTTCCATGTCTTATCAATGAAATATTGAGGAGCTGATGGTAGAGTGGGCTAGTTGAAGTGATTGTGTCCCAATAAATACCTCTAGGCTAGGGCTTCCTTTAACTTAATATTAGGATCGTAGTGGGGATAAGGCATACTCAGAAAATAACTCTAAATGTAAGAAGTGCCAGGCCTCTTGTTAGCACCACACCATAAGTCCTTTTGTGTCTCCTGCTCCCTAAGGTTCACAATCTTTTATGATTCTGAGGTCCCACATGGCAGCAGGTGAAAAGACAGGAGAAGGTAAAGAGAATAAAGGGAATGGTAGAGAAAAAAAAGCAAAAACAACAACAGTGATCTGTTTAAAAGAGAGCCTGAATATTTAATAAAGGATTGAAAAGCAAAACAATTAATGTATTACTTACATAGTTTATATGTGTGGATAGGAACATCAGCGAGGAATTAGTGGGAAAGGAGAAGATGAACAGCAACACTTGCCATTTTTTTTATTCATAAGCAACGGTTCAAGGATATTCCAGGTAAAAATCTCTTCATCTGGTCAGAGTACTGAGCCAGCCACTTGACTGAAGTTGCTTTCTCTAAGATTATTGACTTTTTCTTCTCTCCTCCTCCCCCAATCAAGTTCAGTCAATATTTATTAAATACCTACCATGTGCAGGGTACTGCCCTAAGGTATACAAAAACAGAACAAGAAATATCTGCCCTCAACAAAGCATTTCTTAACTGTTCAACCTTTTTGTAGCTTCTGACCTTGGTGATCACCACTTTTTTATACTTTTCCCTCTTTAGCTTCCATGACACTACTCTTTCCTGGTTTTCCTCCTACTGTTTAACTTAATTTTTCTCAGTCTAATTTGCATCTCCTGCCCTCTTTCCCTTACTTCGAGAGTTCCCAGGACTCTATCCTAAGCCATTTTCCCATCACTTTCTATACTCTCTTAGTTTTCAGATTTCATCTTCTCTCATGGGATAATTTACCATCTCTACAACAGATGATTCCCATATCTGTATTTCCAGACCTCATTTCTTTCCTGAGTTCCAGTCTTGAATCATCAGCTGCCTGTTGGGCATTGCCACCTGAATGTCCTATCAACATTTCAAACTCAGTATGTAAAAAATGGAACTCTTATCTGCCTGCTACTCCTAAACATATCCTTTTTTCCAAACTTTCCTTTTTTTATGTTGTATAGCCCAATCACCCAGGAATCATCTACTCTGCCCTCTCTTTTACCCTCCATATTCAATCATTTCTGAAGGGTTGGTTTTTTTCTGTTTTGTTTTTTGTTTTTTCAGTTCTGCTTCCACATCTCATTAAGTCCACTGCTCATCAAACTCCCCTGTTACCTCTGGCCTGGACAACTTCAATAGTCTCTGAATTGAGATCTCTTCTTCCAGTCTCTACCCTCTTTGAATCATCCCAATTAATATTTCTAAAACACATATCTGACCATGTCATCACTCTGTCAAAAGTCTTCAGTGGGTATCTCTCTTTCCTCTACCAGAAATTACAAGCTCTTCTGCATGGCATTTAAAGCCTTCTACAATTTGGCTCCCAATTAACTTTCAAACTCTTTATGTATAACTCTTCTTCATGTACTTTCTGTTTCAGCCAAACAAGAGTACTATTACCTGAATTTGGCTTTCCATCTTCTCTCTCAGAACCATCCCTCAAGCCTAGAATGTTCTTTCTCCACATGTAGCTTTTTTCATACACTCGTCTTCCTTCAGGGTACCATCTGCTTGCTCTCTGAGGTCTCTCCTAACTTGTGTCCTTCTAGTTGGTGTTCTCTTCCTTCTCAAATTAGCCTGTATTTACATGTTTTATCTTTCTAGAGGACAAGATCCAGAGACAATTTAGTTTTTTCTTTATATCCCAAGCAATGAGCATAGTACCTTAAAAAATACCTTAAGCACCAAGTGCTAAATAAATGTCCTTTTAATTGAATTAAACACTAAAAGAATAATCCTGTGTCTTAGATAGATGGGAGGGAATGGGATAGCTGTGGTGATATTAGGGAGAGGAAATTGAAGCCCTGAGAGGAACAGGGTTACTTAGGGATCCAGGATAAGGGAAAGAATAACATACTTGGTATTTGACTGGTTTTTGGTGAAGCTATTTGACAAGTCTCTTATGTTACCTTAGATGAGTATGGTGAGGTGGATTCAGCACTGGTTGAATGACTAGAACCAAACAGCCAAAAATTGCAATGAACCCAGTGATTCAACGACTTGAAAACAGATCTCTAGTGGAGCATCCCAGACGTCTGTCCTTGGCTGTGTGCTTTTTAATATTTTTATCAGTTACTTGAAAAAAGGCATAAATGGCATGCTTATCAAATTTACATATGATACAAAGCTGGAAGGAGTAGTTAACACATTATATGACAATTGGGATCCAAAAATATCTCAATAGACAAGAATATTATGCTGAATCAATAGACACAATTGAATCAGATACATTTTTAAAGAGAATTTATTAAAAACAATATCATGCATCAATATAACCATTTAAATATGCCTTTTAAGTAATATTTAAGTAAGTTAATTTCAGTGTATAAAATATCATTATAACTTTTTAGTTATTCCCATAGTCCATTCATTCTCCTTCACTTTTCCTTTTGTATCATCTGGCCATGTATGTGTGTACTCTATTCTTCTGGTTCTGCTTTTTGTCACTTTGCATTATTTTATAAAGATCTTTCTAGATTTCTTTTAATTGCACTAGAGTATTCCATCACATTAATGCTCCACAGTTTATTCAACTCTTCAATCAATAGGAATAAATCTAAAATTTTACACTTGAGTTTTGAAAAAATTAACTCACAAGTATAAGATGAAAGATACCTGGCTAGTCAATCGTTCGTTAGAAAAAGATCTCAGGGTTTTAATGGACTGCAAGCTCAATGTGAGTTGTAAGTGTGACAGACAGCCATAAAAGCAAATGGTATCCTTGTTGCATTAAGGGGGCATATTGTTCAGAAAAAAGGAAATAGTTGGCACTATTTTCTGTCCTAGTTAGATGACATCTGGATTATTGTGCATCACATTTTCAGATGGATCTAGACAAGCAGGAGAGCATCTAGAAATCGGGTAACTTGGATGTTGAGAAGAATGGAGACTATACTATAAGAAAATTGGTTTAAGGAACTACCAGTGTTTAGCCTGGAGAAGAGAAAACTTGGTAGGCAGGGTGGGATATAATAACCCCTTTGGGGTGTCATGTGAAAGCGGGATTAAAATCTTCTGCAGACAGCAGAAGTAGGAGCAATGGGTGCAAGTTGGAGAGACAGATTTAGGTTCCCTGTAAGAAAAAAGCTTCCTAAAAATTAGAGCTACCTAAAAGTGGAATGGTGTGTTTTGACATGTAGTGGTTCCCCCTCACATGTAAAGGCAGAACACTGACCTGCCAGGTGGTGCAGAGGAGATTTGTGTTCAAGCGCTGATTGTATTAAAGAGCTGTGGAGGTTCCTTTTAACTATGAGATTCTGTGACTGCTCTGTCTTTCTGAAGAAGAAATTGGGAAAGACAGACAGACAGAGACAGAGAGAGAAAGACAGAGACAGAGAGACAGAGAGAGAGAGAGAGAGAGAGAGAGAGAGAGAGAGAGAGAGAGAGAGGAGAGAGACAGAGACAGAGAGACCTTGTGGTTTGAGGGGCTTAGAAGAGATATACGTGAAAGTTGTGGGAATGGAAAATATATCTTTACCAGTTTTCCTGATCCATCAATTCTCAGATTGGAAAAGAATACCTATGTTTAGGGAAATGAGCTTGCAATTAAAGGTTTCCGCAGAATTTAATTCCAGAGAGCAGACTTTCTGAAGTCAATATAGAGGCTGAGAGAAAAGTCTCTCTGTTTAGGGAGCAAAGCTACTGAAAGCTCATTGAAGATAAGAAATCCAGATCCTGCTTTTTTAGGGCCTGTTTGGGGTGGGGTGGGGGGGTGTTTGAGGTTTTTCAGACAGAAAGGAAAAGATTTGATTAGGTATGGAAGAAGGGAACATGGGAGTGCTAGACCTCTGAAAAGCAAAGGGAACTTGGTGGGGGTGGGATGGGGAAAAGGCCTCAGAGATTTTCTAGGCACTGTTTCTACCCAGTTTCCAGGGTAGAGGGTGGGGACAATCTGTTGACAAGGATGGCCACTTTGTATAATAGGTAGAAGTGCCACTTGTTACAATAGCTACAGGGTGAAAGTTTGATGGGATGTTGGTGGTGGTTGGTGCATGTGAAAAAAAGGATGGAGAGTAACAGAATATCCTGGGAAGACTAGGACAGAGAGGGTTGGAGGATAGACTAGTTGAATGGGAACAACAGGGAGCATTATGGGATATCATAAAGAGAAAGTCATTGAAAAAGATGAGCATCAAAGCTGTGGTGTGTAATGGGACAATATAGCGTATTAGGGGATTTTGATTGTGTCCTGAGGAAAATGATAACATTTTAGGATTCTGTGATTCAGGGGAGAGGAACTATTGTGTCTAATAGGCTACCTTAACCTGAGTGTAGGTGAGGCCACTCTGGAACCTCCTTTGGATGGCAACCATCAGGGATTCCTTACTGGAGAGCAAGACTTTGTCAAGAATGGTTTAGATTGGTTTATGTGATATTAGAAATCCCAGTGGAGTAGTGAAGTTATCTCTTTCTCTGAACTACAGTGCTTTGTACCTCTCTGGTATAAATTTGTCACATGTATTATAGTTATTTATGTAACTCTCTTAACTTCTACTAGATTGTCAGCTTTTTGAAGGCAAGCAAGGTATTCTGTTGATCCTCCCAGGACCTAGCACAATGTTCACAGTAAGCACTCAGTCAATATCAGATGAATGAATTAGCAAGTGCACTATGGGACGTGGGTGAGCACCTAAGTCTACTCCTGGGTATGTGTGGAGGGGCCTCAGTCCACTTAACGTATAGGAGTTGCTTGGGCATGTTGATGAACAAGTCCCCAGGGCCTGAGGGTGGGGAAGAGAACTAGCTGGAGTTTTATATGATGTCTTTGCATGGAGCTCCTTGAATATCATGGGAAAGCCTAAGAAAGAGTAGGTTCCATGAAGATGGCCCATCTACCTGGGATACATCATGGCTCACCAGGGTTTGGAGTGGAGGCTCCAGTTTTCAGGATATCTGGGTGGGGCTCCAGGTGGTCTCTCTTTCTGAGCAGTGTCCCAGGAGAGTAGAGACAGGAGGCCAGGATCTAGGCTGTCAGAGGCTATCCCTCCAGGACACAGCTCTGGCTCAGGGTGGGGTGGAGGTGTGTGTGTGTGTGGGCAGACTGGACAGTGTGGGCAGCCCTGCCTGGCCCTCCCCGCTCCCGATGATTAGTATGGACTGTGTGTCTGAAGATGGGGGAGGTGAATGTGAGTATTATGGGCTGCCTGCTGGAAGGGTATGGGGGAGAACGGGATATTATGGGATGTGGCACTAGGTTGTTTCTGGGAGTATTATGGGATGTCTGGCTGTCCAGCTGCCCCTAGTGTTTATTATGGGATATCTGGGTTGGAGTGGGAGAGTTGTGTTATTATGGGATGTCTTGAGGGAAGAGGTGGTTAGATGTCCATTTCTAGGGTGACAGTGAGGGTGCTGATCATTATGGGACATCTGCATATAGGGGAGGGGTGATTATTATGGGCTGTTAGACTACAGGGTGAGTGTGTAAAGGATGGGGATGATAGTGGTGAGACTATCAGAGGATACTAGCCTGGAGGGGCTGGGGGGGGAGCTACCAGAGGTTTGGTTATTATGGGATGTCAGTATAGAAAAGGGGAGACTGGTTATTATGGGATGTGTGTGGGAAGGGGCCCTGAATGGCCGTTGTTGCAGAGGGCGAGGGTGGATATTATGGGATGTCAAACTGGGGGTGGATGGAGGGTGGTTATTATGGGATGTCTGTTGGGGGATGGGGGGTGAGTATTATGGGATGTAAGGCTGAAGTGTTGGGAGGGGTGGTTATTATGGGATGGCCATGGAGAGGGAGGGGTGAGAGGGATCATTATGGGATGTCAGTCCTGGGGGGTTAGAGTGGGGAAGTTGGCAGGAGAATGGTTATTATGGGATGTTTGGGGAGAAAGGGTTGAGTTGCAAAGGAACTGAGTATTATGGGATGCCTCTAACTCTGGCATACATGTGTATGGAAGTGGGGGAGTCCACAAGTATTATGGGATGTCCGGGAGGTGGGCGGTTGCTCCGGTGACACGCGCGCGCGAGCGATGAAGGGGCGGGGCCAATGGTTGCTAGGGCGACGAGGGGGCGGGCGTTGCCGGGGAGATCCAGGGAGGAAGGTGGAGGGTGGGGGGAAGGGGACAGGGGAGGGTTGGAGTTGGTTGGGGTTATTATGGGCTGTCCGCGGGGGGGGCGGGGCTTGGGCTGTGGGATTTCCCGGCCGGTGTTTCGGGCCCTTTAAGAGGCGAAGCCGGAGCCGGAGCCATTTTCCCCCCTTCGGCCGCGGCGAGGAGGAGCTGGAGTGCGAGCGAGAGCTGCGAGAGCTACGAGAGCTGGACCCCGCGGCTCCGGGGTGAGGAGGGGGCGGGGTCCCCGAGGAAAGACCCCTACATACACACACACTACCTTCCCGAGAAACTCTCCCAGGGGTCCCCTCGCCTATCCCGCAGAAAGCCCCTTCAAAACCGGCTGGCTGCCCCCCCCCGGCCCCCCGGGGGGCCGGGGGGGGGGGGAGCAGAACCCTCCCCCACCCAGGGCTCCGAGGAGCCTCTTTGGGCCTCTGTGCGCCCTTTCCGCCCCCCAGGACAACGGGGAGGGGGCGGCTTCCTACTATATCAGGAGCCTGCCCCCTCTTCTGCCCTTTGCGGGCTTGTTCCCCGGGACACGTGGCTTG
The DNA here is from genome assembly GCF_028583685.1 of Petaurus breviceps papuanus. Classification (NCBI taxonomy): domain Eukaryota; kingdom Metazoa; phylum Chordata; class Mammalia; order Diprotodontia; family Petauridae; genus Petaurus; species Petaurus breviceps. The sequence continues at coordinate 8,041,079 of NW_027186350.1, forward strand.
GCCCCCTCCCCTAGGTTATCCAGCAGACCCTCCCCCCCACCCCCTGCCCCCCACTCCGGTCCGTGCTCAAGTCTGGAGGCTCCACCCTCCCCCTTCCCCTGGCTCCCTGGAAAACCTGAAGTGCTCCCGGGATCAGCTGCCCTCTCTGGGGACTGACCCCTCCCCGGCGTCCGGGAGCAGCCCCTTCCCGCCCCCCAGTGACCTTCTGCCTCCGAGAATCTCCCCTCTCGAAGCCCTCCCCTTCAGCTCGCCCAGCCCAGGCCCCTTCTTCCCCATGGCCCTCTGCTGTCCTCCTACCACAATGCCCGCTTGGTCCTGGAGGAGGGGAGGGCTCCTTCCTTCCTGCCCCTGCCCCACCTCTGGCCTTAGCCTCCCTTACGGGGAGCGAGTCAGATCCCGGACCCTTCCCCCCGAAATGCTGAAGAACGAAGTTCAGCTGAAGTGGGTTTTTCTGTCTGGCCCAAGTGGCAAGGGGGGAGGGGGGTTGGTGGGGTGGTGGGTGGAAAGAATAGGTGGGGGTGGGGTGGGGGAGGGGGACAGGGACAGTGCACGTCACTGACTGTTCTCTCTCTCTTTCTCTGTCTCTTCCCCCCCTCCCCCCCCTCCTCTGCACAGTGACTCGGGCCAGCACAGAGGGCCCCAGGCCGGAGGCAGGAGCAGCTGGGCCAATTCCCTGGCCAGGAGTGGAAGGGGATGGCTTCAGGCCTGGGCTCCCCATCCCCCTGCTCAGCAGGCAGTGAGGAAGAGGACATGGAGGTGCTTCTAAACAGCCTTCCCCCACCCCACCCAGGTAAGTGCTCTGAAGGGGCACAGGCTGGGAAAGAGGAGGCTTTTGGGGCCTTCCTCAAGTGACTCTGTTGGGGCAGGGTTGGGTAATGCCTCTCTTTGCAGAATCTGAGGTGGGAGGGTATGTAGAGGGAGTGGTTCTCTTCAGAGCTCTCCTGTAAAAAAGGGTGATGGCAGCCATGTGTTTCTGCCTTGGGCATCATGGATTGAGGTGTCTTGGAGATGACATCTAGTGCCCATTGTATGGTCTGAGCTCATGGCGAGATGGTAATGCTGTATGTGAAACTTAGAATGAATAGGGTAGCATTAAGCTTAGGTTATGGTCAGCCAGTGCTTTGTTGCTTGGCATTAGGGTTTTGGGGGAGAATGGCCAAGCATCTCTGAAATCTAGTGGGGTCTTGGGGGCAGGGGTCATTGCTGCCTTGGAAAGTATAAACAGGGATTGCTGGGTTCTCTTTTTCAGTTTATTTTTAGCCAGTGATCAGTTACCGGTTTTCTGTTCTCTCTGGTGACTGAACTGTGCAAAGTTTGAATCTCGCTCACAGCCGGGATATGGAGCACTTGCAGCCAGGCAAATTGCTGGAGTGTTTTGGTTGGGGGAATGAAAGCGGAGGGAATATGTTAATGATCTAGAAGACAAGGTTTGAGGGTTTGGGGAGCAGAGGAGCCCCTACCCCAGTACAATGAGTAGGAAGGAATCTTTTTTTTTTTTTTTGAAGACTTTCCGTCATTCTTCTTAGGGAAGGAATGTTTTATTGAAGACCTTGTGTCAGGGAAAGTATGTTTATCTTGGTGGCAGGGGAGAAGAAAGTATATATGTGTGTTATGTGTGTTTGGGGTGGAACCTTGGACCAGGCAAATTGGAATGGTTGGATTTACCCTGTGCTTTCTGGAGATGGAGATGGTACTGACCAGTCCTGAGGAGCAGAGCTTTGGTTAATTCCTCAGACAGAGAGATGCTGTGTGCTTCTCTTGTCTTCTCCTTTACCCCTAAACTGGACTTTTTGTTCTCCTCCTCCTTTTCTTTTTTCCCCATCTCAGGTTTTTCTTCTCCTCCCTGTTGTCTATTCAAGTGAACTCTGTCCTTGTATTGGGTCAGAGAGACAGTGGAGTACGTGATGGATTCAGATTCTTTCATTAGCTGTGTGGCCATTGGGCCAGCCAAGAAATCTCCCTGAGCCTCAGTTTTGTCTTCGGTTAAATGGGGATGATACTGTAGAACCAACTTCACAAGGTTATTGTAAAGTTCAAATGAGACAATGTATGGGAAGTACTTTGTAAACCTTAGAGTACTGTATAAATGTTAACTACTGCTGCTGCTGTTGATTTTTTGTTATCTGAGCCAGCCATCCTCTCATTACAAAGGCTACTGTTCTTGCTTAGGTTCCCCAGTGACTAGCTTTCTTATTTTTAATTTTCTTTACTTTTGAGAAAAACTGGGCTGCCATAGAGATGCTTCTAGATTTGGGGTTTTCTAAGTTAGGGCTAGGGATGTGTGCAGTGCAGCCTCTGCTCTGCCCTTCGAAGTTATTTGGGTGGATGTTAATCCCTATCTTCCACTGCCCTTTGCTTTAGTCTAGTATAGTGGAGGGCCAAATTTTGAACTTCTTTGGTTCATATAGGCTAGGGTAGCATATGGTTGGCCTGTTGTCCAAGGAAGTAGAGTGGTCCTAGCCTTTTCTTGACAAACAGTAGAGTTGTCTTGTGCTATTGGCCTAGAGGCTAGGTGAACCACAGGCAATTATTCCCTTTTTCCCCCTCTGTTGGCCCCCAGGGCTGGGGTTGTTCCTATCCTAGCTGGAAGCTGTATGGGCTCCCAAGATGAACTCTGCCCCAAGCTGTTCTATGACCCAGTTTTTCCACTTTGCCACACCCCGTTCCTGTCCCTTTCCCAAATCTTCCTCCAGATCTCAACTAATGTGATGTTGGCCATGTCAGCACATTCTTTGCCTGAGAGGTTGGGGGGCTATTTGTGGGTGGACTAGGATGTACCTCTTGCATCCTCATTCCCCTTGCCTTCCTCTCGGGATTCTTTATAGGAGTTCTAAAAAGGAGGAACTGGGGTGTTGTTGATCATGGGATAACATGGGAGTGTTCAGATGAGGCCTTCCAGAAAATTATTCTTCCTGGTGAGATCTAGGCCGGGTGTCCTATTCCCTTGGGAGTGGGAGGGGTTGCCTTGAGCCTAGCCTGATCTTGGGCTAAGTAGGCTAGGGGCCTGATGGCGCTTTGTCTAACCTGATGTCTGTTTTCTAATGTCTGGTCCTGGGAGGGAAGAGCCAGAAGCTGCTTAGGGGCTAGGTCTCCAGGGATTAGAGGGTAGGAGCTTGTATAGAATTGGAAAAAGAATATTGTTTATGTTCCTTGGGCCACGTGTGTGAATCTCTGAAACTTGAGGGAAGTGAGGGACTTTGTTATGTAGCTACTCAAATGAAGGTGGCATTGTAGGGTATGTTTTAGAACTTTTTGCCATGAATTCCTACCACAACCAATGAAATATTAGCTATCAGAAGTATGGCAAGGGGATTGTATGTTTGGACCTCTCAATTTCCTAGCTATGTTCTGGTCTTTAAAACAATTTTTTTGGTGGTGTAACTCAACCTCTTGTTATCACTTGTCTCCTGTGCATTTATACTGGGTTTCCTTATCTTGAGGTCTCTCAAGACAAATGTCACCCTAAAACTGGGTAAGGGACCTGGATCTGGGGTCCTTTTGAAAGGGGAAAGGACAAGAAAGTTCTCAATGAGGACAATTTCTTTCCCCTTTCACACCTCCCAGCCATTTCCTGTCTGCCCTATATTGGCATGCTGGGTGCCCTGGGTGGCTTCTGTGGTCAGGAGCCATTTTCCCTCTCCTTAGTTGGTGAGGTACCTCCCTTACCACCCGTATGATGGGTGGGGGTGGCCAGAGAAGGGGGAGTAAGTGAGCTGACATGGATTTCTGTTAAAAAAGAAGCAACATCTGTCCTTCCCTTCCTCCTCAGTGCCCCCCCCCCCCCCAGCCCAGCCCATCAACCATGTATATAACCCTAGGCTTTGTGCTAGTGTGCCCAGAGCCGAGGGGGAGGAGGAAGCCAGATGGGAGAAGGCTGGGTTGGAGGGAGTAGTAACAGCTGATTTGACTTGGGCCCAGGGGAGGGTAAAACTACTGGCCCCAGGGAATATCAGAGAGAAGAAGCTTGGGGTAGGAAAGAAAGGGGAGTAAACTATTGGGGAAGGGAGTGGAGGGGAGTATGGGGGAAGCTGTCTTTGGAGATACAGTTGGCACCTGGGCTTAGGATCCAGAAGCTTTGGTTGCCCTAAGTAGCAGTGAACCAAAGTTGATTTTAAGGGTGTGGAGATGGGGAACCCTGGAGCTGAATTGTTACCCATATTTTTAGAATATTATTAGAGAAAGAGGTATGCTGCCATATTTCCTGTCTTTCAGCTGGTATAATTCCCCAGGTTAGGGATATCTTGTCAATTACAGTGCATCATGACTGAATATTGGAACTTATTTCTCCTGTACTGTTACCTTAGTTCAGAAGCTATGTTAGTGGAGATAAAGAAAATTGCTCTTAAGGAGTGGCCCTGGGGCTCTGTGATAGACCAGAGATGGCTGACTTACTATAGTGGCTCTGTTTAATATGGATCCTGCTTTTTCTTGATCTTTTTCTCTTCTGAGTACCAATTTCTTTTAGTCTCCTGAAGGAGAGTGAAGAAGGCACATTCCCCTCAGAATGTGGGGAAATTATAGATTGAAGACTGGGTACTGGATCCTAACAGTTCCATATCTTCTCTTTTTCTGTGTTCTACCCTAATGAACATACTTAAGAGAATGAAGAAGACCCAGAGGAAGACTTATCAGAGGCAGAGACTCCTAAACTCAAAAAGAAGAAGAAGCCTAAGAAACCCCGGGATCCTAAAATCCCAAAGAGCAAGCGACAAAAAAAGGAGGTGAGTGAGGATGGCTAAAGTATGAATGGATGGAGGGTGGGAAGGAGTCAAAATATGAGAATTAGGGATAGGAAAGACTTGTGTGTAGGGGGTGGACCTTATGTAGGAAAGGTCCTGGGATAAGCCAGGTGGCTGTCCCAAGGCCAGCATGTGTGTAGCATGTGTGTGTCTGTCTCCCTTTCCCTCCCCCCCCTCCCTGTTCTAGCGTGTGCTCTTATGCCGGCAGCTGGGAGACAGCTCTGGGGAGGGGCCTGAGTTTGTGGAGGAAGAAGATGAGATGGTTTTGCGATCAGACAGCGAGGGCAGTGACTATACTCCTGGCAAGAAAAAGAAGAAGAAGCTTGGACCTAAGAAAGAGAAGAAAAGCAAGTCTAAGAGGAAGGAGGAGGAGGAAGAAGATGATGATGATGATGATTCAAAGGTACCTGAATCCGTTGTGTTTTTTTTTTTCTTTCTCATTCCAAAATTTCTTACTGCCCCTTATAAGGCTTTCTCTTATAAAATACCTATCTTCCAGTTCTGTCCCCTTATAATAGTATTCTGATCCAATAATTCTCAGCTTCTCAAAGGTCCTTTGTTACTCCTTAATATGTACCATTGAAAGAACTGCTAGGGCTTTGACTCTTTTCCCTTGGCCTCCTGCAGGAGCCCAAGTCATCAGGTCAGCTACTGGAAGACTGGGGCATGGAGGACATTGACCACGTGTTCTCAGAAGAAGATTACCGCACCCTTACCAACTATAAGGCCTTCAGCCAGTTTGTCCGGTATTTAAGCTAAGACTCAGGGATCATTAGAAAGGGAAGAGGCATATGCCTCTCTTTTTCAGTCTCTAATCCTGCTATTTCTTCTGTTTATCAAACAGTGTCTAATTTCATTCTTCTTTCCCCAGACCTCTCATTGCTGCTAAGAACCCCAAGATTGCAGTTTCCAAGATGATGATGGTTTTAGGGGCCAAGTGGCGAGAGTTCAGTACCAACAACCCCTTCAAGGGCAGTTCTGGGGCCTCAGTGGCAGCTGCAGCTGCTGCTGCTGTGGCTGTGGTGGAGAGTATGGTAACTGCAACTGAAGTTGCTCCACCTCCACCCCCTGTGGAGGTACCCATCCGCAAGGCGAAAACCAAGGAGGGCAAAGGTTAGTAAGATAAGATAGGAATATGTAGACAAGTCTGGTTGTAAGATGTCTTTTCTTACATAGGAGGTTGAATTTGGATCTCAAGTTTAGGTTGGAGAAGTTTGGGGAAAATTATGTTGGCAAAACTATATTAGGAAGTATTGTAAAGAGGATTTTCTTCTTTTTTTAAACCTACTGCCCAGTGATTCAATTCAACACATTTGTGTTAAGTGCCATATGAGGAAGGCACTGTGCTTGGCTCAGGGGATAACATACAAAGACAAAAGCTAAATGATCTTTAAGGAGCTTGCATTCTCCTGGGGAAGAGCTAGGTAGGAAGATTTGTTCTGTATGGCAATATGAGGAGGGAAAGAGCACTGACTTTTGGGGGTATCAGGAAAAGCTTCACAAAGGTGCCAGCTATACTAACTCTTAAAGGGAGATAAGGATTCTGAGAAGCAGGGATGAAAAGATAACATTTCAGGAATGAGGAACATTGAGTTTGGGAAGCTGATTTAATAAAATTTGGCTAGAGCATAAAGTGTGAAGGGGAGTAATTTGATAAGACTGAAGTCAGATTGTGGTGGGCCCTCTTGCCAGGCTGAGAAGGCAGAACTTTTGTCCTAATGGCAGTAACGATTTTTGAGTAGTAAAGGGAGTGGGGCACGGAGGTAGTGACGTGAACAAATGTGTTACAGGAATATTAATTTGTCAGCTGTGGGCAGCAGTATTGAAAAGGGGAAGGCTTAGAAGCAAATATAACAATCTGTTAGGGTAGCCTAGGTGAGATTTTGATGGCTGGAACTAGAGTAGTAGCTCTGTGACTGGACAGAAGAGAATGGGTGAATTGACAGGATGGGGTAATACATTGGACAAGTAGAGCCTGAGATGCTGATTGAATATGCAGGTGGAGGTGTTGTAGAAGCAGAATCCAGAGCTCATAATTGATTGGATTTAGGAGGAGAAAATAGAGGTAAGAATAACTTTTGGGTGACTAGGATAAATAAGGAAGTTTAGAAGTGGGGTTTTTCAGTGGGGAGATCATAAACTCTATTTTAGACTTGCTGTTTTTGAAATACTAATGGAACTTCCACATGGAGATGTCTAGCAGGCAACTGATGATGCCAGACTGAGAACTTAGGAAAAAGTTGAATGGATATATAGATTTGTGAATCATCTTTATACAGATGAAATGATCAAGAAGGAAGTTGCAAAGAGGAAAGGACTGAGAACAGAGTCCTGGGGGACATCCACTCTATGGAATTAGGAAATGAAAGATGGTATAGTAAAGGATTCTGAGAAAGCTTGATTAAGTAGATAGGGTGAAAAAAATCAGGAGTAGTTTCTGAAAACCAAAGGAAGAAAGAGTATTCAGGTACATGTTGTGGGAAGACAGGTCAGCAGTGTAGAAAAAACTGTAGAGAGGTCAAGAAAGATGGAAAATGCTATTGGATTTAGCAGTTAAAGTGGTTGGCAACTTTGGAGAGACGAAGTTTAGGTAGAGTAGTGGGTCGAAAGCCAGATTGAAAGAGTTGGAGAATTATGAGTGGGTGGTGAGGAAGTAGAAGCAGTGAGTGAGCATAGATGATTTTTTTTCTAAAAGTTTGGCAGTGAAAGGGATCAGTAGCTTGAACAGGTATGGTAGGATAGGGTTAAGTGAAGTATGTGTGGGTTTTTTTTTTTAAAGGATGTGGTAAACCTGACGAATTTGCAGATAACAGGAATGGAGTCAGAAATAGGAAGAGATTAAAGGTGAATGAGGGAATAAGGTCAATAAGGCAGACTTTTGGAGCCCTTGGAGAGTTGGTCTTTGCATTTAACTTTCTTTTAGGTCCCAATGCCCGACGGAAGCCTAAAGCTAGCCCCCGTGTGCCCGATGCTAAGAAGCCTAAACCGAAGAAGGTGGCACCCCTGAAAATCAAACTGGGAGGCTTTGGCTCTAAGCGCAAGAGGTCTTCGGTGAGAATCTGCATGTGGTAGGGTCACCACATCCCAAGGAGAAAGTACCCTAGAATGGGATACAGCAGTGGATATAAGTGTGGGAGGTTGTGGGCAGAGTTGTTATAGTAGACATCTAATACTCCCTCCTAGTATCCTAACATTCTCCCTGAAAGGAAAGAATGGTACTTTCCTTATCATATACGTCTTCCCCTTGGCTAGGACTTCTATATCTCTGATCCCTTTCATCCTGCCAGAGTGAAGATGATGACCTGGATGTGGAATCTGACTTTGATGATGCTAGTATCAACAGTTACTCTGTGTCAGATGGATCAACTAGTCGGAGCAGCCGCAGCCGCAAGAAACTCAGAGCTACCAAAAAGAAAAAGAAAGGTGTGTTTCTCTTATGTCTTTGTATGGTTATTGGTGAGGGCCCAAATCCCCTAAAAATAGGCCTGAGACTTGGAGGTATCATAATGGGTGGCGGGTTGTGCTACTTACTGGGCTTCCCCTCTTCCTTGCCTAGGCGAGGAGGAGGTGACTGCTGTGGATGGTTATGAGACAGACCACCAGGACTACTGTGAAGTGTGCCAGCAAGGAGGCGAGATCATCCTGTGTGATACCTGTCCCCGTGCTTACCACATGGTCTGCCTGGATCCTGATATGGAGAAGGCCCCAGAGGGCAAGTGGAGTTGTCCACACTGTGTGAGTACCTGTCAAATATGGGCCTCTGTTGACTTGGGGGAGGTTGTATTTTATAGGGTTATGGGGATGAAGCTTATGAGATTTTGGGGAAAGAAGCTGGTTTTGGGGGAAAAGGTAGGTCAAGAACTGGGGGGGGGGTGGAACCTAACTGTGATCTCTTACCACAGGAAAAGGAGGGTATCCAGTGGGAGGCAAAGGAGGACAACTCTGAGGGTGAAGAAATACTAGAAGAAGTTGGCGGTGACCCTGAGGAGGAGGATGATCATCACATGGAGTTCTGCCGTGTCTGCAAGGATGGTGGGGAACTGCTCTGCTGTGACACCTGTCCCTCTTCCTACCATATCCACTGCCTGAATCCCCCACTTCCAGAGATCCCCAATGGCGAATGGCTCTGTCCTCGTTGCACAGTGAGTGCCTGACTTGAAGTTGTAGGGGGGAAGTAAAATTCATAACTTACTGCATTGTTATTATGTAGCACCAAAGCATCATGACAGTAAAGAAGGCAAGGGATTGGTTGGGAACTAGGGAAATGACTTCTTTAGTTCTGAAGCAGTTCCTGTCTACCTAGCTTTTATAAAACCCAAGGTTTCTGGTGATTCTGGAATTCATCTGGCAGGAAAGTTAATATTTTGCCAGCTGTCCAGAGGGTACTGAAGTAGTGTCGTCTTAGTCTGGAGCACTCTGTTCCTGTCTCTGCCTTGACACCCAGCCTCAGGGACCCTATCAATTCACACTGGTTTATTGGAGCCACTTAATACTCTATAATTTTCCATAAGGAAAATCCAGGCCTCCAAGTCTATTGATTTACCAGGTTTAATTGTCCTGTATAATTTTTTGAGAACTAGGCATTTGGGTGGTAAAAAAGAGATTAGTTGTGAAACCATTGCTAGATGAAGATAAGAAATGGAAAAGATTTTTCCTTCTTTCTGTTGCTATAAACCTCTGACTGTGCTGACACAGGGTATATCAGGCCTTTTCTTTAGAGCTATGCTTTTGTGTTTATTATCTTTTTTTAGTGCCCTTCACTGAAAGGTAAAGTTCAGAAGATCTTGATCTGGAAATGGGGGCAGCCACCATCCCCTACACCAGTGCCTCGACCTCCTGATGCTGACCCCAATACTCCTTCCCCTAAACCTCTGGAGGGGCGACCTGAGCGGCAGTTCTTTGTGAAGTGGCAAGGCATGTCCTATTGGCACTGTTCTTGGGTGTCAGAACTACAGGTAAATGTGGCTCGATGTGTGCAATGAAGTACAGGGAGTAAGGGAAAAGATAATATTCCTAGATAAAGGATAATATTTTTCTGATCCCAGCTGGAGCTTCACTGCCAAGTGATGTTCCGCAACTACCAGCGCAAGAATGATATGGATGAACCACCATCTGGAGACTTTGGTGGGGAGGAAGAAAAAAGCCGTAAGCGAAAGAACAAAGACCCCAAGTTTGCAGAAATGGAGGAACGCTTCTACCGCTATGGGATTAAACCTGAGTGGATGATGATTCACCGAATCCTCAACCATAGGTACTAGTAAAGCTTGTGGTTGCTATAGGTTGTTAAGGTTGGCCTTATGAGGTTACTGGAATTGGCGTGAGTGGGGAACAAGATCTCTGTGAAAGAGAATTAGGACTCATTTTTCCTGTTACTTAGACTGAGCAAGTAGAAAGTCTGTCAGTGTCTTATACAAAATACGTGTGCAATTAGTATTAAAGGAATCTTGGTGTTTAAACTGTTATGAGAGGAAAGGGGTGGTGGTGGTGGTAATGTTGCTCTTGGTGACCACCCTAGAGGTGCAGAGTTTGATTTCCTAGCTTGCAGTATGTGTTGTTCAGGCCTGTCTACCTCAAGATCCTGAAGAGAATGGAGTAACCTACTCTGACAGTTCTTTTTCTTTGGTGCCACAGTGTGGATAAGAAGGGTCATGTCCACTATTTGATCAAATGGCGGGACCTGCCCTATGATCAAGCATCTTGGGAGAGTGAGGATGTGGAGGTGCAAGATTATGATCTGTTCAAGCAGAGTTACTGGAACCATAGGTGAGTATTTGAGTGCCTTCATAGTGGGAGAGAAAGGACATTGGAAGGGCAGACATCTAACCTCTCTTTTCTTTAGGGAGCTAATGCGGGGTGAGGAAGGACGACCTGGCAAAAAGCTCAAGAAGGTTAAGCTAAGGAAGTTGGAGAGGCCCCCTGAAACCCCTACAGTTGATGTGAGTTGTGACAGAGAAAAGGATATCACTTATTTAGGTGGGAGAATGGATCTTGTCTCCATCCAGACGATGCTTCATTTGATGGCAGTGCTATAAATAATAACCTGTTCTCTCTAGCTCTTAATTGTTTTAGTTAAGTCTCCTTTTCCTCCCTTCACCATACCTCTAAATTAAGAGAGGGCTTTATTTCCTCTCATTCTAGCCAGCAGGGAAACTAAAGCATAGAGGTGGAAAAGGGGAAGGGGAGGATGGAAAGTTTGTTTAAGGTCATGAAAATCCTGGAGAAAAGTAACAGGGTGTAATGGAAAGAGTGCTACACTTGGAGTCAGGAAAGACTTGGGTTTGAATCTATCCTTTGACATTTAGCTGTGAGACTGGGCAAATAACTTAATCTCTCTTAGCTCTTGTTTTATCACCTGTAAAATGAGAGTGTTAATACAACTGTCTGTCTTACACAGTGTTTATGACTATCAAATGAAAAGATTTACAAAGTACTTTTACATACATTAATAACATCCTTAGCCCATATTTATATATACTTTGTTGAGTTGGGGCTAGATCTCAGCATTCCTGATCTTCATCCCAAGGCTCTTTTCCTCTCTGGTTGTCTTTTTTTGGAGAATAGACAGGAAAGTTGTCAAAATGAACCTTAGGAAGGAATGTGGTATAAATAGGTTTCCTTAATTTGGAGAATTTTATGACTTTAGGAATTATTAAATTACTGAGGGACACTAGAGTGTTTTCCTGAAAATCTTTTAATACTAAAACTAAAAATTTATTTGGTGGGTTATTGTTCTGCCAAGAGGAAGAGGTTAGGACAACGGCAGAGGGGAAATAATGACCTCTAAGGAAACTTTGCACAGGCTTTCGTGTTGACATGTAAGTAGGCTGGAAAAGATACTTGGTATTACAAAGTCATCTTTGTCTTCGTGGAATATAAGCCCATCACCTGCCTGTTTCTGACTTCCCGCTATTTTTTCTTTCAGCCAACAGTGAAGTATGAGCGGCAGCCAGAGTACTTAGATGCCACTGGTGGGACTTTACATCCCTATCAGATGGAGGGATTGAACTGGTTGCGCTTTTCCTGGGCCCAGGGCACTGACACCATCTTGGCAGATGAAATGGGCTTGGGCAAAACTGTTCAGACAGCTGTATTCCTCTACTCTTTATACAAGGAGGTGAGAAAGAGCACAGCTATTACTTATCTTTTCTGTCTTCTCAAAACTATTCATTTATTGCAGAGCCTTTTACTTAGTGCCGAGGTAGGAGAGGAGACTAATTCTTGTTCTTAGAGCATTTGGTATAATGGGGGAAATAAGACAGAAAAAGAATATTTATTACATAACAAAATGTAACTAGTGGCAGACAGGCAGAGCTGTAGGAATGTATGTTCAGGGCAGGTGTCCCAGTTTGATCAGACCTGTGGGAGGAATTAGTCTGAGAAGGCCCCATGGAAGACCAAGTTTTGAAGGAGGGTCAAAACAGTTTAGAAGGGGAGAAGGTTTAAGACTGATGCTGATGCCTTTTGTTCTTTTTCAAACTCTTGGCAGGGACGTTGGGCAGTTGTAATGTATAGAGTGGTTTATAGACATGGGGTAGTAAAAGGACCTAAAACTCTTCTCTTCCCTTTCCCACCCCAGGGTCATTCAAAAGGCCCTTTCCTAGTGAGTGCCCCACTTTCTACAATCATCAACTGGGAGCGAGAGTTTGAGATGTGGGCTCCAGACATGTATGTGGTAACCTATGTTGGGGACAAGGATAGTCGTGCCATTATCCGTGAAAATGAGTTTTCTTTTGAAGACAATGCTATCCGTGGTGGCAAGAAGGCTTCAAGAATGAAGGTATCTCAGAGGGAGATTATCAAGCCTATTCCCTTGGGATGAAGAAAAAGGGAAACCCTGGGATCTTGAAGATGCTCCTCACAGTAGTGGGGCTTAGCATCAGTGATTGGGTCCCCCTTCCTTTGCAGAAAGAAGCATCTGTGAAATTTCATGTGTTGCTGACTTCCTATGAACTGATCACCATTGACATGGCCATTCTGGGCTCCATTGATTGGGCCTGCCTGATCGTGGATGAAGCTCATAGACTTAAGAACAATCAGTCTAAGGTAAGCAAAGTCTTTGGCCTCTTTTATTAGATTCTATTGATTTATTGAAGGTGGGGAATCTGAAGGATTGGGATTCTCTGGATTCATGCTGGGGCCCATAGGTGGCATGAAGTGATCTGTTTTCCTTTCCCTCTTACCTGACTCCTCTGCCCTATTAGTTTTTCAGGGTCCTCAATGGGTACTCCCTCCAGCACAAGTTACTACTAACAGGGACTCCTCTACAGAATAACTTAGAGGAGCTCTTCCACCTGCTTAATTTCCTCACTCCAGAAAGATTCCAGTAAGTATTTTTTAATTACAGTACATCATTTCTCATACCTACTCTACTACTTCCCCCCCATTTTTTTTCCTGTTTATCACATATTTCTCTGCCTCTTCCCCCCCCAATTCTCTGATAAACTTCTTTCCTTTTTCCTTGATATAGCAACCTGGAGGGATTCCTAGAGGAGTTTGCTGACATTGCCAAGGAGGACCAGATCAAGAAATTGCATGACATGTTGGGTCCTCATATGTTGCGGCGGCTTAAAGCTGATGTCTTCAAGAACATGCCCTCCAAGACAGAGCTGATTGTGCGTGTGGAACTGAGCCCCATGCAGAAGTGAGTTGGAAGAATGTTCCCTGAAGGGACAGGAGAAACACTAAGTCCACCAAAAATATCTAGAAAAATCTGCTTGTCCCCCACAATATTTCCAGTATCCACACTTTGCTCCATTCTGGGAACATTCCAATTCTGGGGCATCTGGTGGTAGGGAACAAGTGGGGCCTGGAGATGCTATCAGTACCAGTGTCATAAAACACTTTTTCCAATTTTAGTCAAGTTCTATTTGCAAGTTACTTTTAGGTTCAATTTAATAACTTTTAGACCCTAAGCCTAGGATTTTTTTAATTCTCTGGGTTCCACCAAAAGAAGGGATATACCTAGAACTTAGGATTATCTTGAAGTTTGGTAGTATGACTTTCTGTTCTGTCTGCAGGAAATACTACAAGTACATTCTAACTCGAAACTTTGAAGCACTCAATGCTCGGGGTGGTGGCAATCAGGTTTCCTTACTTAATGTGGTGATGGATCTTAAAAAGTGCTGTAATCACCCTTACCTCTTCCCTGTGGCTGCCATGGTATGTCCTGAAACTTCTATTTCTTTAATGTCATCTGAATTACTCCCTTGTCTTTCATTTCATTTTTCTTTCCTTTCCTATCTTTTACTCTAGGAAGCACCAAAGATGCCCAATGGGATGTATGATGGCAGTGCCCTAATTCGAGCATCAGGGAAGCTACTTTTATTGCAAAAAATGCTCAAGAACCTCAAAGAGGGTGGCCACCGTGTACTCATTTTCTCACAGGTATCAATCAAGTGTGTTGGGATAAAATATAGGAGAGTTAGAAGGAGATGGTTCTTAGGAAGAGAACTCAACTCATGTATATCAAATATATTCTTTTTTTAGATGACTAAGATGTTGGACCTTTTAGAAGATTTTTTGGAACATGAAGGTTATAAGTATGAGCGAATTGATGGGGGTATTACTGGGAACATGCGTCAGGAGGCCATTGATCGCTTTAACGGTAAGAGGTCAGGATATATATATATATGTATTGAGAAAAGGGGGGCAAATCAAAACACCATCAGACTTGTCTTTTGGCTAGTCACTTTTTTCCACACCTGTTTTTCCATTTATACCTGCCACAGGGGAATTTATTGAGTAGGGAAGGAAATAACAGAGTTTACCTCTGGCTTGAAAGGTGTCTGATTATTTCTGAAAGATATCTGAAATGGCATTTTTTATTCTCTTTACAGCACCTGGTGCTCAACAGTTTTGCTTTCTTCTTTCTACTCGAGCTGGGGGCCTGGGAATCAATTTGGCTACTGCAGATACTGTTATCATCTATGACTCTGACTGGAACCCCCATAATGACATCCAGGTGAACAGGCTCAGATTCAAAGTGATGAGTTGCTGAGCATTGATACTATTTGTTTATGTAAAGGTCCCCTGCCTTTTATGAGTAGATGGCTAAATGAAAACAGAAGTTTTACTTTTCATAACTGTTAATCTTTTTGTGAGCAAGAGAATTGGGCATGATGGTAATGCTTTCAGGGAACAGTCCCTCAATTCCATCTTATTCTAGTATCTAGGTTGGGAAGATTGATACAGGCATTGGTACTTAGATGTGGAGAGAAGTCCAGATGCAAGGATCAATAGATCAGGGAAACAGGGTGAAAGATATTCAACTTTTGCCTCTTTTCCTACCATCCTGTAGGCTTTTAGCAGAGCCCATCGAATTGGTCAGAATAAAAAAGTGATGATCTACCGTTTTGTGACTCGTGCTTCAGTAGAGGAGCGAATCACACAGGTGGCAAAGAAGAAGATGATGCTTACACATCTTGTAGTAAGGCCTGGCCTAGGCTCTAAGACTGGCTCCATGTCCAAGCAGGAGCTTGATGATATCCTCAAGTTTGGTACTGAGGAACTATTCAAGGATGAAGCCACTGATGGAGGTAAGGATTTGGTTGGGTCTTTAAACTTGGTATACAGTATTAGAGAGTATTTATGGGAGTTGGAGTGGTAGATCTTCCAGGGGAAAGTTACTTAAATTTTTTGACTCATTCTGTTCTACCAAATACCTCCTGGTCCTTTATGTGGGATACTGTTTTCTCATAGGGGGAGACAACAAGGAAGGAGAAGACAGTAGTGTTATCCACTATGATGACAAGGCCATAGAGCGACTACTAGATCGAAATCAGGATGAAACAGAAGACACAGAACTTCAAGGCATGAATGAATACCTGAGCTCCTTCAAGGTGGCCCAGTATGTGGTTCGGGAAGAAGAAATGGGGGTAAGTGACAATGGGGAAATCTGGAACCATCAATCAGGAGTAGGGTGGTATTTAAAATGGGAAGAATCCATTCTCCAGGTGTGCATTTCTTTATCCATTCTTAAATTCAGGTTGTCTAAACTGACCTTTGTCCCAACAGGCTTTTGGTGACTCTTGCCAATCTTCTTAATTCTGTTATTTCCTCTGTTTTCTTTTTAATCCATTTGTTTCTGAAGGATATTCATTGATAGCTTACTCCATTGCCTTATTGTATTGTGGAGGTTTTCAAATGTTAAGCCAGTATTGTGAGGTTCTACGTTATTAGAAAGACGTGAAGCATAGTCATATCTTTTCAAGACTGGCTTCCATTTGCAGAAGCTCATTGCCAGAGGTGAGACACTTTTTGATGAATTCTTTGGCCATGGGAAAAAGTGAACCTCAGGCTTGGTTGTCATTCTGCTTCTACAGTGATTGTGGTATAGTGGTAGAGAATGGAGCAAATTGGTGTTATGGGGAGGATGGCAAAAAATATGTCGACTACATGTTTAAAGAGTAAGAACCAAAAAAAGACAGACCAGAGGTTTGTAGTTTTTACAAATATCTCATGTATCTGTGTCATGGATACTGTCTGTCCTCAATTAGAGAGTCTATATGTGTTGGCTATGGCTAGGGCCAAATTACATCACCAAAAAAGATTTATTATGTACTGATAAGAAGGAACTGGTTGCCAGTATGTCAAGCTGTCTGTGCACAGTAAAAAGTAGTGCTTTGTTTTAAGAAATATAAAAATCAATTCTAAATGAGAACATGTGGTATTCATTTGAGGCACTTCCAATCTGACCTATTTAAATCTGTTCTTCTTTGGGAATAATAGGGTAAGGATAAAAGAATAGACACTGATTCAAACTTTTCAGTATTTACTGAGGACACCAAAAGACTCAAAACTGCCTCAGGTAGGAAATACTTGATCGGTTTGCCAAACAGAAGGTGATGACTGACACCTAAATAAAATATACCACTAGTTTAGTATAAAAATTTTATAAAGTATAAGTGAGGAGATTGATGGAAGATTAGAGGAAGAGAAAAACTATATAGAATTTGGAAGAGACATAAGCCACATCATTGGGAGCACATTTAAAAATGAAAATCCAAGGAGGAAAAGAAGAAAAATGGAAAAGATTTGCCAAGATTCTGTAACACTATTTTCTACAACCAGCGGAGCATGACATTTGGATTCTAACTGCACAGTTCCTGATGTTTAACAGGAGGAAATAAAAATGGGAGAAATAACACAAAGACAGGAATAGTGTCTGGAAGAGAATAAGGAGACACAATTTTTAAGGTATTAAGGGATTAATTCTCAAGATACTTGAGGGAAGGCTACAGACCCTGAGTTAGGAAGGACACCATAAGTTATTAATTTACTCCATACCAACAAGTGACCAACCTTTTGATTGAAGATTTCCAATAACAAGGAAGATATTGCCTTTGGACAGAGCACATATATACTTTTGGATAACTCAAATTGTAAGGTTTTGCCGTATGGCTTTCTTCCTATATTTTCCATCTATATTTTTGTCTTAAGGCCAAGTAGTTAAGTTTGTACTTGAATTAAACAGTTTGTACTTGAATTAAACAGCTTTCATGTTTTCAGGTCTTTTCTAAAGGCTAAAATATTGTAGTTCATGTAGAGAAGTAGCATGGTATAGCAGATAAGAACACCAGATTTGGAGTCAGGAAGAGCTGAGTTCAAATCCTGCCTCATACTTTTTAGTTGTGTAATCCTGGGGAAGTAAGTAAAATCCTTCTGATTTTGATGAGAGGGTTATACTTCTCAAAAGTCCCCTTTAAGTGCTACATCTTTGATCCTATGTGGCATTTTCTTGAGGCCCTTAATTACAATCCTGGTTGCCTTCTTACATATATTTTCCAGTTTATTAATATTCTTTATAAAATGTAGCACTGAGAAATGAACATTATACTCCAGAAATGGTTTGAATAGGGTAGAAATTGGTGAGACTATCCCCGGTCCTTGACACTATACTTCTCTTAATCCACCATGTTAGCTACAATTAACTTTGTTGGCTGCCATATCACATTGTTGATGTATGTCAGGTTTGCTGTTCATTAAGCCACCCCTAATATTTTTTAAATATTTTTTTATTTCTTACATCATCCCAGTGCTTCTCCCCCTCTCAGGGGGGGCCATCCCATATGAATATTTTTTTTTCAAATGCTTTATTAACTTCCGATTTACATCATTCATTTCCTCCCGCTTTCGAGTTACAAATTTTCTCCCCGTTTTTTTTTCCTACCCACCCCCCAAAATAGCAGTCTCAGGATATCCCCTCCTCCAATCTGCTCTCTCCTATATTTTCTCCCATGCCCCTTTCAACTTTTCCAGTGGATCTCTATGCCCCGGTGCCTGTATATCTTATTTCCCAATTACATGTAAAATAGTATTGATAATAGTGTATATTTATATATATATTTGTATTTATATATATATACACACACACATATATGTATATACATATATATTTGAATATTTGATTTTAAAACTTTGAATTCCAGATTCATTCCCCTTCCTCCCTTGTCACCCACCCTTACTGGGAAGATAAGCAGTTCAGTGTAGGATGTACATGTGTGGCTAATGCAAAACAATAACATAGTAGATATATTGTAAAAGACTGACTATATTTCCCTCCCTCCTATCCCACCTCCCACTTGTTCTATTCTCTACTTTGATCCCGTCCCTTTTCAAAAGTGGGTGCTTCCAACTTCCCTCCCCCCCAACCTGCCCTCCCTTCCATCATCCCCCCTCTCATCCCCTTCCCCTCCTACTCTTCTGTAGGGTGAGACACTCTATTTAGTGTGTATTTCATTCCCTCCTCAAGCCAAATTCAATGGGAATAAGGTTGACCCATTCCCTTTTGCCTTCCTAGTCTTTCCCTCCATTGTAACTGTTTCCTCTTGCCTTTTCTAGTTTACCCCATATATATATATATATATATATATATATATATATATTCCCTTCAACTACTGAGAAAAGTTTCATAAGTTACAATTATTGCTTTTCCATGTAGGAATGTTAATAGTTCAACTTTGATACATTCCTTATGATTTCTTTTCCCTGTTTACCTTCTCATGCTTCTCTTGTTTCTTGTATCTGAATGTCAGATTTTCTGTTCAACTCTGGTTTTTTCAGCAAGAATGCTTGAAAGTTCTCAGTTCCACTGAACGATCATATTTTCTCCTGAAACATGATACTCAGTTTTGCTGGGTAGGTGACTCTTGGTTTTAATCCCAGCTCCTTTGCCCTCTGGAATATCATATTCCAAGCCATTCAATCCCTCAGTGTAGAAGCTGCCAGATCCTGGGTTATCCTGATTGTGTTTCCACAATATTTAAATTGTCTTCCTGGCTGCTTGTAATATTCTCTCCTTAATCTGGGAATTCCGGAACCTGGCTATAATATTCCTAGGAGTTTTCTTTTGGGGATCTTTTTCAGGAGGTGATCAGTGGATTCTTTCAACCTCTATTTTGCCCTCTGATTCTAAAACATCCAGGCAGTTTTCTTTGAGAACTTCCTGGAGGGTGATTTCTAGGTTCTTACTTTGGTCATGGTTTTCAGGCAGTCCAATAATTTTTAAATTATCTTTCCTGGATCTATTTTCCAGGTCAGTGGTTTTTCCCATGAGATATTTCACATTGCCTTCTATTCTTTCATTTGTTTGGATCTGTTTAACAGCATCTTGATTTCTCATAAAGTCATTAGCTTACATTTGCTCCAGTCTAATTCTGAAGCCACAATTCTCCTCATTGAGCTTTTGAGATTCTTTTTCCATCTGGCAAATTCGACTTTTTAAGGCATTCTTCTCCTCATTGCCTTTTTGAGCCTCCTTTGCCATTTGAGTCAGTCTGTTTTTCAAAGTGTTATTTTCCTTTTCTTGCATCGTTCTCATTTCTCTTTCCAATTTTTCCTTCACTTCTCTTATCTGCTTCTTAAGGTCCTCTATGGACTGTAACCAGCTCTTATTTTCCTTTGAAGCTTTTGGTGCAGGAGTTCTGACTTCACTGTCTTCCTCCCGTTCCAAGCTTTGCTCCTTTTTGTCCCCAAAATGGGAGTATAATATTGGAATCTTCTGTCTGCTTTGTTTCCTTTGCCTAGTCATGTTGCCCTTCAGTCACTTGACCCCTGGGCTTTTTGCCACAGTACAACTGCCACCAGACAGGGGAGCTTTCGTCCCAAATGCTGGGGTTTTCTCAGTTGCCGGAGATATTAGATGGGTGCCCTCTCTGAGGTCTCCACACGCTCTGGCAAGCTGGACATACACCCCAGGACCTCCACCCTAGATTGCAATCCAGATCCAAGCAGGTTAAAGCAAGAGCGATTACCCCTCAGACTGGTGCTTGGTTCCCCTACACTCTGCAGGCCAGGAGCTGAAGCTGCCACGTGGCGCTGTTTGGCTGTGCCAGCGTATCAGCGGCTTCTCGTCCCAGCGGGCAAAAGCCACGCACTCCCCCTTACTGGTCCCAAAGTCCAGACTGCACTGACCTCTCACTTTGTCCTTTGCATCTATGTGTTGATAAATCTGGAAATGGCCACAGCTTCTGCTGATCTGGAGTCCCTCTGGCCGGCGGCTCATCAGGCCCACCCTGGGGCTAAAGCCTTAGCGTGGGGCTGGGCTCGGCAGAGCGCTGCGCTGGCCGAGTCCTGCCTGCCAGGCTGTCCTCAGTGGGAGGTTAGCTTCTCTGTGTCATTTTGTGGGTTCTGCAGCTCCAAAGTTTATTTAGAGTCCCCTTTTTACATGGATTGGGGAAGGTGGAGGCAGGAGCAGCGGGGAGGTCCTGCTTTACTCTGCCATCTTGACTCCACCTCCCATGAATATTTTTAAGAGGGGAAAAAAAATCAGAACTGATTGAAACATTGAAAAAGTCTAAAAATGTGTTCTACATGTAAGACCTGTAAACCTCCTATCTTCATGAAGGACCCTAGTCTTTTTCAAATGAACAGTTGCCTAAGCATGCATTTACCATGTTTTACTTACAAAGTTGATTTTTTTGAACCAGTGTTAACACTTTACATGTTTCCCTATAGTTATCATCTTATTTTCAGCCTACTGTTCTAGTTTGTACAGCATCTTTTTGAATCTTGATTGGTACCCTTGGTGTTAGCTGTTCTCAACTTTGTGTTATCTGCATATTTGATAAGCATGCCACCCATACCTTTATTTATTTGAAAATGTTTAATGACACAAGTTCAAACATAAATTCTGGAGTCATTCTACTGGATATTGCCTTTTTAGTTGATATACCATTAATGACTACTTTGGGGGTTTAACCATTCAGCCAGTTCTGAATCTACTTACTTTTTTGTTGTTTACATCAAATCTCCCCATTTTTCCCCACAAGAATAGAAAGTGAGATTTTTTTTTTTTAATGTGCTTTGCTGAAACCTAGGCCAACTATTTACAGCATTGCTTAGATTACCAGGTTGGTAACCATGTCACAGAGAGAGATGAGACTAGTCTGGCATGACTTGTTCCTGATGAAGTCAGTCCAATCTTTGTGTTTGCTGCTTTCTTTTCTAGATGTATCCACCATCTTTTGCATAATATGTTCTAGAATTTTCCCAGAAATTAAAGTTAAGTCCACTAGCCTGTAGTTGGCAGACTTCTTTCCCTTTTTGAAAATGAGTGGTTTAGTCCCACTCTCCTGTTCTCTGTGATCTCTCAAAGAACACTGACAGTGGTTCAGCAATCACATTCTGCAGTTCTTTTCAGTGCCCTTGGAATACAGTGTGTCCTGGGAATTGAACTTATCAGGGCAAAGATGCTGTCTTACTATCTCCTTTTTATCTTGGGTATCCCCCTCTCTATTAGCCACTTTTATTCTGGCCTTTACTTTCCAGTGATTATTCTCCTTGGCAGGGGGAAAAAATAGAAGCATAATAGGGACAGAGTAACTGCCTTTTTCCTGTTTTCTGTTATAGTCTCTGAGCAACAACTCCAAAGCCTTTGTTTTTTTGCACTTTCCTTGAGAGCTTTGTCTCATTCTGTGCTTTGATACTCCTGACACTGTTTTTTTACAGGACTGTGCCACACTTTTGTATTCATCTTCTTTTACCTGCTCTTCTGTACATCTTCTTTATGTGTCTTCAGAAATCTAAGATGGTTGGTGAGTTCCCTGTTCATCCACATTCGCCTTAGATAGCTCCCCATTTTTCTCTTCATAGAACCTGTTTCTCTATGTATCTAGAAAGTTTCTCTCCCCCTACCCCCCAGCCTTGTCCTCCTTCTTGGGCTGATAACTGGAAAGCAGATGAGTATACACTTTGTTTCTAGTCATACTGCTGCAGAGAATTGCTACATTGAATATTTTGGTAAACAGGAGGACCTTTTTCCCTATAGAAATTTTAGTCTGTGGTCTACTAGTTATTCTTTCTCTTGAAGCTTTTGGAATCTTCTCTTTCAGACTCTAGGGTGCATTTCAGACCATTCCTGGTTTTTCTCTTATATCACATTCTAAGAGGGAATAGTCTTTTTTCCCACAAGTTCCCATCATTACTTTAAAAAATATATTGCATCTAAAAATAATTGTATCTGTGCCTTTTTTTTTAATATACACACATAATTTCCAGGTTGCTCCCTTGCCCTTTAACAAAGAAAAACAATTACCAAAAACTACCTTGTCTTACAGTGTATGAAGCATTCCAATTATATGGTCCCCTATTTACTTAGAGTCAGGGTCAGTATTTTTTATCATTTATTCTCTGAGTCACTATCATTTCTGTCCAAGCAAGTTCTTCCTTGTTGGTGAGATTAGATTTTCCTTGTTGGTTTCCTCAGCTTTTAAAGAATAAAATTTTCATCAAGGCAGATCAAGATATTATTTACTACTTGGCCTCTGGCAGAGAAGTTACAGCAGATGTCTGGATAAATACAGTCCTTACCTCTTAGACCTGTCAGGTATTCTCTTGGGTACAGGTGATCTATAGTATATTCTGATGACAGTTTCACTCCTGTTATTATCTATTTAATACTTTTAAAAATCTGTATATATACTTACTGATTTTTTAATTGTTACTAAATTTTATTTTATTTTCTCAACTAACAAATCTATTTTCTCTCCCTTCTATCTCCACTTGCCATTGGAAAAACAAAATAAAAACCTTTGTAACAAATATGCATAGTCAAATGAAATAAATCCCCACATTGGCCATATCTAAAATATGTCTTATCCTATACCCCAAAATCATCAGACCTTCATCAGGAGGTGGTGGCATATTTTATCATCAGTCCTTTGGAATAATGGTTGGTCATTGAAGTATTCAGAGTTCTTAAGGTTTTCAAAGTTGTTTTGTTTTTACAATGTTCTTGTTTATTGTATAAATTGTTCTCCTGATTCTGTTTACTTCATTCTGCATCAGTTCATATAGATCACAGGTTTCACTAAAATTGTCTCTTTCATGTTTTCTTATAGTACAATATTCCATTACATTCTTATACAATTTTTTTCCGCTGTACCCCTTTTAAAGGACATCCCCTGAATTCCTAGCTCTTTGCTATTAGAAAAAAACCTGCTATAAGTATTTTTGTACGTACGTGTTTTTTTTTCCTCTCAGGGTTAATGTATATTTGGTGATGTTAGTGCAGAAGTAGATATTGGGGATGACAGCAAAAGAATTGGAAAAATTCAGTTCTAGTAGTAAAAAGCAACAAGATAAAAGATTCATAGACTACAGTCTCTTACCTTTATAGCATGAATGAATACTTTGTCTAGATTTACAGTTTTCCTTAGTGAAGGGGAACTTTCGGCAAAGAAATTAATTTGTTTTTTACACCACAATAATTTTCTGCTATCTGTTGAAACATCTTTCTTATAACAAAGAAAAACAGTTAAAAACAATTGACAACAACTTCATCTGTCAGCATATTCCATAGCCATGGTATATTCTTGCCTCCAGTCTGCAGATGTTTTTTTTCATCTCTCCTCTGGAATTAGTGATCATTGCATTTAATCTTAAGTTTAACTTTTTTTTTTTAATTTTAAAGCAATTGGGGTTAAGTAACTTGCTCAAGGTTACATGGCCAGTTATTTTTGTGTGGGTGCTGAGTATCTGAGCCCGGACCCGATCCCCGTCTCCTGAAGCCAGGGCCGACACTCTTACTCACTAAGCCACCTGGCCACCCCTCTAAGTTTAACTTTTAATTTACATTAGTGTAGTCATCGTGTATATTCTATTTCTGCTCTTTTTGCTTTACATCATTTCACATAAGCCTGCTATCTCTGTATTCTTCATTTATCATTTATAAAAGGATAATAACATTATATCGGTTTATTCATCCATTGCCCCCTTGATATGGGTATCCATTTTGTTTCTTATCTTTTCCTACCACAAAGTGCTGGGTTGAATTTTTTTTTTAATATACACTGGTCCTTTTCTCCTGACATTAATTTCCTTGGGGTATATGCCTAGTAGTGCCATTACTGGGTCAAAAATTATAAACATTTTAATGACTTTCAGCATAATTATAAATTGTTTTCCAGAATGGTTGTACCAGTTCATGTTTTGGTCAACAATTTATTTGTATGCCTGACTTCACCATTGACTATGTTCATCATTTATCATTTTTGCCAGTTTGATGAATATGAGGTGAAATCTCAGAAGTTTTTTAAAATTTGAATTCCTGTTATTAATGTGGTTTTCTTAATATGACTGGTAGTGGTTTGCATTTTTTTTAATTATTTGTTCATATTCTTTGCTTTCTCTGTTATTCTTCACCCAAATATTATCTACAATAATATTTTTCTATGTCTAGGCCGTGGTTTTCTTTATAGGATCATATCTTAATATATATAATACTATTCCACGCCTGCCATTTTATCTTATCTTTTAAGATAGATAGGACTGTCTTGGGAAGTAGTGGATGCCTGTTCCCCAGAAGTCATCTAGTGGAAGCTATGCTGTAGTGAAGGTTCTTTTCCAGGTATGGGTTAAACTAGATGGCTACTGAGGTCCTGTGAAATTATGAGATTTTGTAATGAATCAGGTATGTTCTTCCAGAATCATATTGCATTCATGGATCTCATCTCACCAAGTCTCTTATGATATGAGATCAGATTAGCCTCTTTTTTGTTAGGATATCTGATTTACCTTGCTTGTTACCCATACTTCGTACATTTCTGTAAAGATATCTGAAGCCATGGATTTTAATTACAGGCTCCTTTTTGGGAGTTTTATGTCCTTCAGACTTCTGAGGTTATCTCTACTGTTAATTCTTTTTCTTCCTACGTTTTGCTACTCTGTGGTATCTAACTTAGTGTGGCTGTACATTGGCAGTTTTTCCTTCCCCTTACCAGATTCTTGGGGGGGGGGATCATGGATCTCATTGCTGAAAAATTGCAGTTAAGAAAGCATTAAGTACTACCAATCTATATGCTTATTTCCCCATTTTTGCAAATTCTTTAGAAAATAGTTTATAAACTTATCTAGGTCATCCTAGAGAGGTCATTCACAAAAATAAAAGGGAGCAGTCAGACTTTCCATATGATATTCTGTAGTAGACCATATCTTTGTAGTTACCCATTCATTTGAAAAATGCAGAAGTGTATAAGAAGCTCCACTGTATTTATTTCTTGACTATGAAAAAAAGATTTGATAAATTTTTCTCCCAAAGGCTATCTGATGAATTTTAAAATCACATAAGAGCTTTGAAAGCTGTGATGACAATTTTATTTCACTTTCTGCTTATTACCAAGAATTAGGACAGAAATATAGGAAGATAGGTACTTGCGAAATGTTTTCCATAATCATGGACAATATCTAGAATGGAGTCCAAAGGGAAGAGGGATTATTCCTTAGACTTGTTGAGATTTTCCCAATGTTCTTAGAGCTACTCTCCTGAGAAACATTGCATAATCTCCTAAATGAGAGCCATAATGACTCAAATTTGGTGTAACTACCCATATGAGGAAACCAGGTGGATAAAAAAGCTATTGTCTAGCTATTTGTAGTTGGATGGAAAGTCTTTAGAACTGACCCATGGGTTACATATAGCTTACACAAACAAATATTGTGGGTGAGCAATGAACTTTGTCCGTAATTGAATGTTGAAGGAGAGAAGGCTGGGTTGCACTTGAGAAATTTTGCATTGCTTTTAATGATTCTATGCTTCTTGAAATAAAGGTTTCTATTTAAAACAATATGTGATGATGGCTTTTAGTTATGAAAAACCAAAGGCCCCAAAAATTAGAATTTTAGGTCACCAGTAGGCGATGGTGGATGTAAGTACGCCATGAAGCATAAGTACTGCATGAAGCTTATCACCAAAGAATGGCACAGGAGAAGTGGCATAAGGAAGAGCATGCAGGGGATATAGCATAGAGGATGTCCAACTAGGAGGTAGCTGAGTGATGTAGTGTGATGGTGAAGTGTAATTGATAGCCTTTGAGCTCTAGTAGTATTCATGTATAGGTTTGGTAGAAGCACCTTAGCTTGTTGGTTTGATTTCTCCTGTAGAAGATTATAGGAGGTCATGAACAAGTTGTGCACAGTATAAAAGGGCATCAGCGGTTTGCAATCTAATCTGCTAAAAGTCATATCCACAATTATTGGATCTGTGTTCTTGTTGAAGTATATATTATGAAAGTCCTCGAAGATCATGTTACTGTGTGACTGAGGCATAAAAGCCCTATTAGACACTTCATGTTACATATACGTATAAAGAATTATAAAAAATACTTGGTTGTTGCTGCTGTTGGTAATTTAGGGCAAGGGTTCCTGAACCACTGGTCATTAGTGTGTGAAAAATAATGAATTTTTAAATAACTTGTAGGGGAGCAAACATTTGGACATTGTAATAAAGATTTGGGGGATTACAAAGCATATGTAAATAGATAGCAACGTTCTATCTAAATATGCTTGTGGTCCTTTTATGTCAATAAGCATTTATTAAAGTATTTCAAACAACATTTAATTAACTTATTCTGTGGTAGGCAGTGGGTATACAGAGAGAAAAATGAAACAGTTCTTGTCCTTAAGGAGCTTATGTACTACAAATTTTAGTGGAAATTCCTGCTAACTATTCTTGCCACCCACTCTGCTTCATTAAATGTCTGACTTCCCTTTTTCCACTCTCTTACCTTGCTTTGTCTTAGTCTGTCTGGTACCCATATAAAAACATTAAAGATGAATTTTCTTAACTCTGTTGATACTCTTATCATATTTATGTCCTTGTTTACTAATCTACACAGTAAACATGTAGAATGAGAAGTGCTGTGTCTTGTCAGTTGAGTTTCTTTGAAAACTTAAGCCCAACCAGATATGGCTTGGGTAAATATTTTGGGGGTGGCACAGGAACTTTGAGAACCTGTGTAGAATGGTGATGGTGACCACCCCTACCCCACTCTGAGTTTTGATTTCATCTGTCCCAGGAGGAAGAAGAGGTAGAACGAGAGATCATCAAGCAGGAAGAAAGTGTGGATCCTGACTACTGGGAGAAGCTGCTGCGACACCATTATGAGCAGCAGCAGGAGGATTTGGCCCGAAACCTAGGCAAAGGGAAGAGAATCCGTAAGCAGGTCAACTACAACGATGGCTCCCAGGAGGATCGAGGTGTGTCTGGCCGGCCCCATCCCCTGCCCTTGGGCCGCTCCCCTAGGGCCGTAGGCCCCGCTCATCTGCCCTCTCTCCCTCCAGATTGGCAGGATGACCAGTCAGACAATCAGTCCGACTACTCAGTGGCCTCAGAGGAAGGCGATGAGGACTTTGATGAGCGTTCAGAAGGTGAGGGTTATGTTTCCTAGCTGGAGAGCTAGGGTATAAAGAATGATTAATGCCCCTCCCATTACTATTCACCCATGCACTTTCCCCATGCTCCCTCCTTTTTCCTTGTAGCTCCCAGACGGCCTAGCCGAAAGGGCCTGCGAAATGATAAGGACAAACCATTGCCTCCATTGTTGGCTCGTGTTGGTGGAAATATTGAGGTAAGCAATTGAAAGCACCACCCACCTATGAGAAAAGGTAGTCTCAAGGTCAGTGTCTAATGTCCATCATGGGAAGGAACCTGCTTTCTTCCTCACCTAGGCACCTTCTTTCTCAGGTACTTGGCTTCAATGCCCGCCAGCGGAAGGCTTTCCTCAATGCCATTATGCGTTATGGGATGCCTCCTCAGGATGCCTTTACTACCCAATGGCTTGTGCGGGACCTAAGGGGCAAATCAGAGAAAGAGTTCAAGTGAGTGAAAGTTTGAAAAGAAGTGTGGGTCAGGGCAGGGTTGTATCTTGCTGAGTAGGGTATAGAACCACTGTGAACCATAGCAGTTGTTGATAGAAAACCACTAAAATAAGATCTCTGTTAGAGTTAGAGCATGGATTATTATGTGGAGTTCTGTCTGCCATATTAGGGAATAGTAAATAACTTTGTTAGAAGTTAGTGCCCAAGTGGAGTTGTTGGGTGATTTGTTCTGCAGAATGTCAGTTTGCCTATTTAACAGTTTCTTCTACCTTTTTACCTAGGGCTTATGTGTCTCTCTTTATGCGTCACCTTTGTGAGCCAGGAGCAGATGGGGCTGAGACCTTTGCTGATGGCGTCCCCCGTGAGGGCTTGTCCCGCCAGCATGTCCTTACTCGTATTGGTGTTATGTCACTCATCCGAAAAAAGGTGTGACCCTAACCACTTAACCTTGAATAAAATGAATGAATGAAAAAGCATAGATTAGGCATTTGCTCTGAATTAAGTATTGGGGACATGAATAAAAAAAGAGAAGGCCTCTACTCTCAAGGAGCTTATAAGTCTAATAGAAAACAAATACACTTAGTGTATTAGTGGATAGGAAAGGGA
>NW_027186350.1:8069917-8090305 GCF_028583685.1 Petaurus breviceps papuanus
TTTGGGTTTTTGGGAGGTCACAAGAATATGGGTAAAGCCATAGGGCAATCTGATTGTCATACCCTTTCCCAGAACAATGGCAATATTGATTATCTATCAAGTAGAGCAAGAGGTGGAATGGGAACAAGGAGATTTACTGTAGTTGGGATGGTGGGACTGTCTTGGAAATGAACTCTCATTAAATAGGATAGCATGGGCTGAAGGCAGGAACTGGTATTCCATTGAGAAGGTATAGCAGTGGGGCTAACAGTGGCAAAAGGATGGTGTATATACTGGGACAAATGTCCCCCAAACTCATGAATTTGAGAAGGCTGTGAAGGATACCCAGAGAGAAAATTGGAGATCCCATGAAGAAGGGCTCTCATTGTTTGAGGCAAGGTATTACCCTCTTTGCCTAAATGTTACAGGTTCAGGAGTTTGAGCATGTCAATGGGCGCTGGAGCATGCCTGAGCTGGCTGAGGTAGAAGAGAACAAGAAGATGTCACAGCCAGGATCACCTTCTCCTAAAACTCCCACACCTTCCACTCCAGGAGACACACAGCCCAACACTCCTGCCCCTGTGCCACCCCCTGGTAAGTCTGACTTTGTTCCTTTTCCCTAATCCCAATCAAGTCCATGCTTATTACTGCTTTCCTGCTTGCCACTGTCGCAGGAGGGCCAGAGGCAGGACTAAGAGCAAACCATCCTCTCCCATTAGGAGGGCTGTCCTGAGATGGGGCTGACTCTTAAAGGCACAAGAGGACACTTTTAAATAGTGTAAATGAATTTAGGCTGATTTGTCTAATATAGGTTGTTAATAAGTATCAACTTTAGAGCATTTCACATGATATGATGGGGTTTTTAATCTCTGTTAAGTATTCATAGATCTTAAAATTTTACTCTTTTTTGAGCATTTAAAAAAATTAGTATGTTAGCCAGGTGTAGAATTTGGTAGTCCCTGCTAATGGAAAAGCTGAGGCTAGTGGGTCTCTTGATTGGGAATTCTGAGCTTCACTAGGTCTAAAGCTGAGGAGGACATATCTGCACTGAGAACAGAATGAAGATTTGGGGAGTGGGAGGGTTACTAGGTAGCCTAAGGGTGAATGGGAAGAAGTCAAAGCTTACATGCTGATCCATGCTGATAGTGGGATTGGGACATGTGAGAGAAAACTGCATTTCCGGTTTGGGTGAGATAGAGATTCCTGCCCCCCCAAAATCTGTATTCTAAGGCAAAATGTCTTTTCTATCACAGGAACTATACCCAGTGTAATCCAGCGGTCTACAGGCCATGGTCTACTATAGGTGTGACTTCACTTAAATGATTTTTAAGGTTTCACCAAGAAAAGGTTAATCAATAAGGGTCATTGATTACATCTAGGTCAGAATAGACCTTTCTGCCAGATCTAGAGTCCTAGTCCCACTTCTATTTCTTTACAGATGACGGGGTGAAAGCAGAGGACAATAACAACAAAGAAGAAGAGAACACAGAAGGAGAGAGAGAAGCGAAACCTGCAGCTCCTGAGACATCTGTGGAGGTAAGAATTCTGGTTTAAAGGGTAGGAAATTGCTCATGATGTTGACTCCAGGGAAAATGAACTTAAATCCTCACTTCTTTGATGCTACCTATCCTACTGTTTGTTCTTTTTTCTTTTCAAGGGCACACAGCCCTCTGCATCTAATCCAGAAGAGGAAAAAGTTATGGCTGAGCCTCTGGAGGGAGAAGAGAAAGTTGATAAGCCAGAAGTCAAAGAGAAGACCGAGGAGACCATGGAGACAGAAACCAAAGGTATCAGAATTTCTGAAGACCATGGATCCTCTGATGTAGATCTTGGCTTTCAGCCAGGTTATAGAGGTAGAGAGGTCTTGAATATAGAGGGATATTATCTTAAAAAGAGTATAGAACACGCCACTTCCTTCCCCCAAAAAGGGATGGGTTGATGAGAGGAGTGCAGAGAATTTTCTTTAGCTCTCTACCTTTTGTAACTCTAATTGTAGAGGTTTAGAACTGTTTATTCCATTTGGGTCATGATAGAATGGTTGGGGAAGTTTTATTTCTTTAGCCTATACTTTCAGCTTCATCTGTTTGCCAGGTGTTACTGAAACAGAAAAGGTAGAGGAGAAATCGGCAGTGGATCTGACCCCAATTGTGGTAGAAGACAAAGGTAGGTATTTAGAGAAGATAATTTAGACTAAGACTATAACATCAGAAATTTAAATTTTAAAGTCAATTGTTTGAGAGATGGAGACAGTCTTATGTTTGCCTTGAGATTTTTGTCTCAGAGATTGCTAAGAGATGTCTATTAAAGTACTGTATATGAAAAGAGGGTTTGAGGGACCTGGTCAAGGGTGACTGCATGCTGTGCATTGGAATCATGGGCTAGGAGCTTGTCTGGGACTGACCTTTCTCCCATATATATCCTTCAGAGGAGAAGAAAGAAGAAGAAGAGAAAAAAGAAGTGATGCTTCAGAATGGGGAGACTCCTAAGGACCTGGGTGAAGAGAAGCAAAAGAAGAACATCAAGCAACGTTTTATGTTCAACATTGCAGATGGTGGCTTTACTGGTACAGATGATCATAGAAGTTTTTAAGAGGGTTCTTTGGCATAGATCACTTGCTTTTTAGGAACCGGGGAAGGAAGAAAAGATGGTTTTTGCTAGGGTGATAGCATACAAGTTTTTTTATTGTTGTCTATAATTTTTCCTTTTGTAGTTTCATTATGGGAAATTAGGGAAATGATTTGGAGGGGATGTTGGTAGATTAGAGGTCCTTGGAGGTCTAAGTCAACAGGGTCCTTTTGTATCTCTCTTACTTCCAGAACTGCATTCCCTTTGGCAGAATGAGGAACGGGCAGCCACAGTCACAAAGAAGACCTATGAGATTTGGCATCGGCGGCATGACTACTGGCTGTTAGCTGGCATTATTAAGTATCCTTTATGCCCTCTCAGACTCCAGGAAGATTCCCTTGGGAAAGGATAGGAAAGGTCCTCAAAGTGGCTGGGGTTCTTGCCTTTTCCTATTGTTCTTTGTTTCCTGAACATCCTTCTCTTAGCCATGGCTATGCCCGGTGGCAGGACATCCAGAATGACCCACGCTATGCCATTCTTAATGAGCCCTTCAAAGGTGAAATGAACCGTGGTAATTTCTTGGAGATAAAGAACAAATTCCTAGCCAGAAGATTTAAGGTGAGCAGGGGAGAGAGGAATCTAAACTTTGTTTTTTGTAGCAGTAATCAAAAGTATGAAGGTATTGGTTAAATAACTGTTGTTGGCCTGCTAAGTGTAAGAAAGATAGGGGCGGCCAGGTAGCACAGCGAGTAAGAGCACCGGCTCCAGTGTCGGGATGACCTGGGGATCAAATCCAGGTGCAGATACTTAGCACCCACCCTGATTGCTTTAAAAAAAAAAAAAAGATATTGTGCTTAGGATCAGGAACTTTGTGGGTTGGGGGAGGTAATAAAGATATAGTTCTTGCCCTCAGCCTTTACAGTTTATTTGAGGAGAGAAAAATATGAAATGAAATGTTTATTAACTTAAGAAGAATTTAGTGAACAAATCCCAAGTAGATGATTCAGCATCATGAATTTGTTGGGTGTTTCAGTGGAAAATAAGCACTGGGTTGGAGTTGTCTGGGAGAGGTTTTGTGGGAAAGATGAGAGCATTAAAAGAAGGGAAATGGAGTAGTCAAAGAGCATAGAAGTAACTGAGTATAGTATAACACCTGCTGTGTGCAAGGTCCTGTCTGACTAGACACTGCGGCTACAAAGACTAATATAAAACTTTGCATGCCCTCAAGAAACTATTAGGGAATTTGAAAAGGGAAAAGAATAACAACTGGGAGGATTGAAGGAGGCTCCAAGGTATATATGACACCTTAGCTGAGGCTTGAAGGAAAATAAGGACTCCTGATAGTGATGATGAAGTCCATGCCAGACACAGTGCTTTCTTGAGTTAGGGAAGCAGCTTAGATTAGTTTAGCTAGAACATAGAGTGAGTGAAGTGGGCTAATATGAGATATAAGGTAGGAAAGATAGCCTCAGGGTCAAATTATAGAGAGCTTTAAAATACAAGTGACCAGTTTTAGGAGTTTTTAGAGGCATTTGGAGCCACTGAAAACTTTTGAACAGGGAAATAAATTGATAAGGCTTGTTTTATGAAGATGTTGGCAGCAGTGTGGGGGATGGAAGAGACCTGGAACTTAGGAGACCAACAATTAGGAGGCTATTGGAACATGCCAGGTGAGAAAGGATGAGTCCAGTGTGTGTGGACAGAAGTGGATGAATTGAAGAAAGTCCTGAAAGTAGAATCAACAAAATTCGACAACTGATTGATTGAAGGGTGGGGTGGGGGAGATGAGAAAGAGGGAAGGAAGAATGCTGAAAGACACTAAGGTGGTAAATCTGGGTTGCCTAGAAGGATGGTATTCCCTCCCCCCACTCCCCCACAAAAATAGGAAAATTCTGAAGGAGAGGCAAGTTTGTTAGGAAAAACAATGAGTGGTTTTTTCCCCCAGAGATGATATGATTGAGAATGATGGCAAATCTAGGTCTAACAGGCAGTTAGTTGGTGATGTGGGATTAGAGTTCAAGAGAGAGATTTGGGTGAGAATAAAGATTTGGGAGTCATCTTTGTAGAAGGTAACTCAATTAGAAAATGAACAAAAAGTGTTTTGCGGACAGTGAGTAGACCAGTCTGGCTGGAGCAAAGTAATTTTGTTAGGGGCTGGAGATGAGATCAGCAAGAGTAGGTTGGGGCTAACTTTGTATAGAGGTCTTCAATGTCCAGTTTAGAAATTTGTACTTCACTAGTAAGAGACCCTCAATGATTTTGAATATTGGAAGGTTACATGATTATGGAGTGTTAGGGAAATTAATTCATTAACAACTTGTCACGAGTGGGTGACAGGGATGGAGAAATTGCAGAATTGCAGTAATTTGGGGTTTAAGGAGACAAAGGCTTGGACTAGATTGTTAGTATTGGAAATAAAACAGATATGAGAGATATAACAAAAAAATTACCATGATTCAGTAACAGATTGGATGTTGTCAGTGTGGTGAGGGTAGAGAAAGGGAGGATTAAAAGATGGCTCTTGGGTCTCATGTCTGGGTTATTAGGAAAATGATAGTATCAGTAGCAGAAATAGGAAAGTCAGGAAAGTGTACTCTTTTTTAGATGGAAGTGCAGTTTTAGCTAATTTTGAAATTAAGGTTGCCATGGCTAATTTTTATCTGATTGTGTTCATTAGACATCATCTGAAATACTCATTTAGACATTTGGAAATAAGATTGGGACACAGGAGACCTTCAGGACTGTAAATACAGATTTGAATGTACTCTGTATGTAGCCCAGGAATTGAGCCTGGGTAAAAATCTGCAGTGAGGGCATGATGGGGAAAAGAAGTTAACTCAGAAGACAGAAATGTGTGAATTAGAAAAAGATGCTTCTTGGATTTCTTCTTCTCTAATAGGGAAAGCATTTAACTCTTCCTATTCTCTTGTTTAACTAGCATCAATTTTTGTGTAACACTATCTCCCTCAGTGCCTTTAGACACAGCTACTTTGAAGTTCAATTCAATAAATGGTTATTATCTATTTTTTCTTCACCCCTTCTACTCCTTGCAAATACACTGCCTTTAAGAATCAATGAAGCAATACACGGAGCTCTTTTAAAGGATACTTCTTCATTCCATGAGTGGGGATGGCATTAGCAAACAGAATATTTTATCCAGTTTTCCCCTTCTCTCCAATCTGCCAAGCTCTTGGAACAAGCCCTGGTGATTGAGGAGCAACTACGTCGAGCAGCTTACCTGAACATGTCAGAGGATCCCTCCCATCCTTCCATGGCACTCAATACCCGTTTTGCTGAGGTGGAATGCTTGGCTGAGAGCCACCAGCACCTGTCTAAGGAATCAATGGCAGGAAATAAGCCAGCTAATGCTGTCCTGCACAAAGGTAGCCAGTGGCTCCCCTGCCCATTCTGCTTATTCTCTCTTCTCATTTCTAGTTTCTAAAATTCCATTATTGCTGGATTTTCTGGATCTCTGTGGTGCTCTACTGAGGGTTTACTGTTTACCTTTAGGTAGCTGCACAGATAGTCCTAGCCAATTCACTTCTCATCAGAAAATGGTGTTTTAAGGCATTTAGTGTTCAGTGTTATGGAGGTGATAAGGATATACTAGATATTATTCTGCCTGAATGTCTGGGGAAGAATTAGATAAATATCTCTTTTTTGTTGAGATCCTGGTGAAGGGGCAGCTAGGTGGTGCAGTGAATAGAGTACCAGCCCTGCAATCAGGAGGACCTGAGTTCAAGTCCTGCCACAGACACTTAATACTTACTAGCCGTGTGACCTTGGGCAAGTCACTTAACCCCAATTGCCCTGCCTTCCCCCCTCCAAAAAGGAGGAAAAAAAAAAGATTGGTGAAGATGATTTTTCAAACTTTGGGGGGAGGGGTGTGACCTGTTTTTCCCCTCTTATTTTTCTGAAGTAGTAAAGTTTTACAGAAGAGGGTAGGAAAAAGGCTTCCAAAAGGTAGTAGGACCTAGAAGAAAGTATAGAGAGAGGTTTTGTAAAGTCAGATAGAAGTATTTGGAACAGTGGAAAAGAAGCAAGAGAAAATGAGGGTTGGGATAGCTAATGGAATCTTGGAATTTGGGTTTGAATCCCAGCTCTTCCTGTTAATACTGGGCAAACCAGTACATCTCTCTAGAAGATCTTAATTCTTCCTCTGTAAAATGAGGGGGTCTGCCTGGACAATCTTTAAAGTCCCTTCCATTTCTGAATTTATGAGTCTTTGAACTAGATATGTAGAACAAAGACGATTCAAAGAGAATTTGGAAGAATGCAAAGAAAATAGAGACTTGAGTTATTCCCCAGTAGCACATCATGATCATTATTTGCTGGAGTCAGAGAAGGGGTAGGGGAAACTGCTTCCCTTGAGAGAAGGGCTTGGATCTCGGCCTCCTCCACTCACAGTCCCACCCTTATGCCTTTCTTCTTGTAGTTCTGAAACAACTGGAGGAATTGTTGAGTGACATGAAGGCTGATGTCACGAGGCTGCCAGCCACCATCGCCCGTATCCCCCCTGTGGCTGTGCGGCTACAGATGTCAGAGCGTAACATCCTCAGCCGGCTGGCAAACCGGGGCCCTGAACCCACCCCACAGCAGGTAGGTTTCTTTAGAGCCAACTTCCCAAACTGAGTATGAAATGGAACTTACTGCCTTCTTAGATTTTGCCTGGTGACGGACTAGGTCCCATTACCTGCTCACGTTGGAAGTGGCAATTCTCACTGGGTTCTTATCTCTATCCTTTACAGGTAGCCCAGCAGCAGTGAAGATCCAGGTTGATGATAACCACCTTACCACTGAGCAGTGACCCTTCCTACCCCCTTGCCCCCAAGCTTCTTCTTTGGGGGCTTGAGCCCCTCTTCCTTCCACCCTCTCTTCATTTTATAAAGGAACAACTTCCCCTGTCACATGGGGAGGGGAGGAAGTGAGGGGCTGCATCGCCCTTCCTGCCAGAGATATGCAGCAGTAGCGCCGGCGCCATCTGCAGGGAGAGGGCAGGCCAGCCCCACTCCGGGTTCATGGCCTCTTCCCCACTGTAACGTCTGTTACACACAAACTCTTGTGGGTTCTCACCAAGCTCGGAGAAAATGATCTGAAATTTCTTTTATGTTTTTATTTTATTTTTTGTTTTCTTCCTTTTTTTGTTGGGGTTTCGGATGGGCCGGGCCCCTGGGCGAGACACAGCTACCTCCGTTGGCATCTTTTTAATACCAGGAACCGAGCGGCTCCAGCCACTGAGCGGCCAGAATGAAGTAAAATGCAAAAAAAAAAAAAAAAAAAAAAAAAAAAAAAAAAAGAAAAAGAAAAAAAAAAAAAAAAGAAAAAACCAAAAGCATTAAAAAAAAACTTCATAAAAATTGAAAATAAAAGTTTCCTTGTATTTTACCCCCAAGTTGTTTGTATTTGTTCTGAGGGCCAGACAACAAGCATTAACTACTAGATCCATTTACATCTAGTGAAACTGGTTTTCTTTCTTGTCAAGGACAAAATACTCCTAACTGCATTTTCACTGCTATTCCTCATTGCTGGAATTTTTCCTCATCTATGTGTCTCCATGCTTTTTTTCATGTTTCTGCTAAAGTCCCTTTTCCAGTCTGTCATCAGAGTGGTCCTTTTCAGATTATCTCCAATTTATACCCAAACATAGTTGTTTACATGTTGGCTTCTCTCATTAGAAAGAAGCTTGATCTGTTCAACAAGCAATTATTGCCTACCATGTGGCAATCAATGGGAAAGGTAACCTGCAAATGACTACATAATGTCATGTATACTGTGTAAATGGGAGGTAATTTCAGAGAAGGTGGCAACCTGTAAAGGTTCCTATGAAAGCACCTTGCAGAAGGGGGGTTTGGGCCAAGTCTTTAAAGGAAGTCAGACTGCGGGAAGTAGAGGGAGAGGTGAATGACGAACTGTTCGCCAGAGAATTAGTTTGGTGGGGTTCGGGGAAGGGCAGCATGGGAAGATACAAGATTCCATGGGCTACACTGCCCTATCTAATTTTCCCACAGATTTGATTACCATCTCCATGCTGATGATTTTCAGATTTTATCCAGCCCTCACCTGTTTTGCTTCTCCAACAGTTTATTAGCCATTCTGAACTGGGTGTCTGGTAGTAGGTCGAACTCAACAAGTCCAAAATTGAATTTTTCTTTTCCTGCCAAACTTCCCTATTACTGTCAAGGTTATCAACCTCCCAGTCACCCAAGCTCACAGTCTAGGTGTCATCCTCCATTCCTCTCACCCCACCCACTACCAAGACTTGTCTGTTTTTGCCGTTGTAACCTCTCTGATAGGCTCCCTTCTCTTCTCTTCTCTGCCCCCAGCCCCCATCACCTCACACCTGAACCACTGCAACAGCCTGCCTCGAGTCCCTCCACACCCCACTCACTTTTATCTGGCTAAAGCTGACCGTGTCACCCCTCTACTCCAATGGCTTCCTATCACCTCTAGAATCAAATAGAAAATCCGCCGGCGTTCAGAGCCCCTCAGAAGCTGCGCCCCTCACCTCCTTGGTCTCACCCCGCCCCCCACCCCGGGGGCACTGGCCTGCTGGCTGCTCCTCGCCCAAGTCATCCCACTTCCAGGCTCCGGACCGTCCACCGGCAGTCCCGCACGCCCGGGACGCTCCCCGCCTCGCCTCCTTCAAGTCCCAGTTAAAATTCCATCTCGGACGAGCAGCCTTTCCTGGTCTGCTGAGCTCTCCCTGTCTGCTGACTATCTCGAACGTAGCCATCGGTAGCCCGTTTGCCCGTAGTTGTTAGCGATGTCTCTCTCCCCCGTGGGCCCGCGATGTCCTCGGAGCAGCGGCTTTTAGGTTTCTTTGTGTGCCCAGCGCTTGGCACAGCGTCTGGCACGTAGTGGGCGCTTAATCAATGCTTACTGACTGGCAGGTTTGAGGTGGGGAGGCTCAGGGTCTCATTTCCTCCGGCAAGAACTAACAGGTAACCTCGTCTACAAAACGTAGCGACAGCCGGCCAGAACATTTCTTAAAAAAGCCGCGGCCGGAAGTAGCAGGCGGAAGGGGCGGAGCGAATTATGGAGGCCGAGCGTCAGGGAGTCTTGCCTCATCACGTTGGAGCAAAACTGCTTCCGGATTGTGGGGCGTGCGAACCGCGGGCTCTGTAGTGCACGTGGACCCGGTACTTGGCAGGTAAGGGCGGATTCGGGGCTGCGTGGAGACTGTGTCTCTTTAGGGGACCAAGGGTTTTCGTCCCTTGAGTGGGAGTCAGGAGGTCAGTGAGTGGCCTGGGGAAAGGAAATCTCTGGTTTACTTAGGCTTCCCTCGGGCTGACAGAGTCGCGATCCTAGTGGGAGGGAGACCGTTGACAGGGGGTCTTCCCCCACTCCACTCTCGGAGCCCCCATTCCTGTCTCGTCCACCTTCCCCCGTCTCTTGATGCGCGAACCCTTTTTCTTTGCCCCAGCATGGGGCGCAAGTTGGACCCCACCAAGAAAGAGAAGCGCGGGCCTGGCCGAAAGGCCCGTAAGCAGAAGGGTGCTGAGACCGAGCTCGCCAAATTCCTGCCACCAGGTGAGAACCCCTCCACTGGGCCTCTCCCTTTCCTGCTGCCCCCTGAGGGAACTGGCCTGTACCGGCCCTTACAGGACCTCCTTAATTCCCCCTTACCCCTTCTAATATAGTAGATTACCTTACGGTAACTCATCTCCAACACCACTGTTCTCCCAGTTGCTAAGAAACTCCTCAGAACTTCTTCGTGTTCATTTTGTACTGAGCTTTTTCCTTAGAAGCACCAGACAAAAGACTTCACCGCCAGTAGGTGAGAAGTCTAGAAAGGAGTCTTGATTAACTCTCTTTGAAGGTGTTCTTTGCTACCTTTTATTTTTCCTGTTACTGATTTGGTCTGGGGTCTGAAGTGTTTCAGATCCTCACTTCCAGAGTGATTTAGGATGATTGAGCCAAGGTTAGCCAGAGCTTTTGTTGTGAATTTCTGTAGTCCTAGCCTCACAGTTTCCTTCCCATCTTGTTCTGCTCTCTTTTATCCTGTGCATTGAACACCTGCCCCCCATTATTTTTTTTATTATATAGTTGGTGATGAAAGTGGGAAGAGGCTCTCTAGCCGTGCAAGGAAGAGGTGAGTTTGGGATAGCCAGGATAAATGGGGCGGGGGACACACTGATAAGCAGGTTGAATAAGAGGCATGTTTTCATTATTTTATTCTTCTTACATTTTCAGGGCAGCCAAGAGGAGATCAGAGTCAGCAGGGGTTCCTGAAACCAAGAAACAATCTCCTAGTCCAAAGCCTCTAACAAAAGGTTAGTGTGAAATAGGAGGTAGGGACTTTATAGTTTGAGAAGAAGCATGATAACAGGTGTGAGCTAATGGAGTAATTCAAGAGAATTAAGAATTAAGAGAAACAACTGGAGCATGGTGGCACATTTTGAAGGTAGGAAAGGTTTCTAGGTTGGTAGAGGGAGTGGATTGTTGGCTGATTCAGATGGGAGATAGGAGCTTTTGGAATCTTTAGCTGGCTAAGATGCTGTTTAATACCTACAGGTGCTGTCCAGCCCTCTGGGAAGAAAGGACCCCAGGCCTCTGGGTTCAAAATTGGAAATAAAACATTCCTTGTACCTGCTAAGGGGAAAAAGCGCCCAGCCCCCCCTGGTAACAGTGATGAAGAGGAGGACTCTGAGGACAGTAATGCAGGGAGTGAAGGGGCTGGATGGGCTTCTATGGATAGTGAAGATGATATGGTAGATGACTATGGTGTGGCCTCAGAAGAAGAAACTGATGAAGATGATGAGGTGAACATTCAAGATGGGATTTTGTTTACTTAAAAAAAAAATTTAACTTAATTTTATAACCTTGGCAAGAAGAGCTACTGGACTTGCTTAGGGAGAGACCTAAATTTGACTAAATTTAACTAGCTGTGTAACCATAAGCAAGCTATATAAGCTCTTACCATAATGATATAACATGGCTAGTGGATAGAGCAGTGGTCCTTAGAATCAGGATCCTAAGTCCTACTTCTGACATATACTAG
This sequence comes from Petaurus breviceps papuanus, assembly GCF_028583685.1. NCBI lineage: Eukaryota > Metazoa > Chordata > Mammalia > Diprotodontia > Petauridae > Petaurus > Petaurus breviceps. The sequence continues at coordinate 8,081,463 of NW_027186350.1, forward strand.
TTGTGTTACCATGATGAAGTCTTCTGAACTCTTGGGTGCTCATTGGGGGTGTTTTCATTGAGACTGTACTATACTTACACTAATCTGTCCCTCCCCCAGGATCTTTACTTTGCAGGGTTATTGTAAGGAAAGCCTCTTTGCAAATATTAAATTCTTAAAATTTCAGGTTTTTATTTTATGAGAAGTAGCAGAGCAGTAGAAAGAATGCCACACTTGTAGTCAGGAGACTTGGGACTTGTTTCATCATCAGTATCATGTCTGTTAGTTTTGAGTAGACCTCAGGACTCTTATTATGGACCAGAGGGACCATGTGCCTTTTTTGAGTGATCTTATTAGCTTTATTGAGTCTATTTGTTATCTCTAAGAAGATGACTCCTGAAAGCATTCCATATTCAACAGGTCCAAAACAACTCATCTTTCCCCACAAACCCACTACTCTTTCAGACTTGCCTGTTATCATTGAGGATTTCACCCTCCTTTAGTCTCCTAGATTTAACACCTTAGTACCATTTTCAAGTCCTCACTCTCATTCACTACACATATGAGGTCAGTTGTCAAATATTGTTAATTCTATTTCCATTGTATCTTTGGAATTTTCTCTCCATTCACTCAGTCATCATTCTAGTTCTGGCCCTCATCTTCTCTTACCAGGACTATTTGCAATAACTTCCTTTGTGGTCTCTTTACCTCATACCTCTTTCTGGTTTCCCACACACATACCAAAATGATTTTTCCTAAGTGCAAGTTTGGTTTCATAACCTTCAACCCCTTACCCCCCTTGAAAAATTCCCATTAGCTCTCTCTTGGCTCAAAGATCAAATATAAACAGTCACACTCCCACCCTTTCCAACTTTGCATTAAAACCACACTGTCCACATGATCCATCTATAAGGCTTAGGGCCTCTGTACTAGTTGTATTTTGAGCAAGTCACTACTGTACTCAGTAGAGGGAGTTTTTGTTAGGAAATGAAGTGTATACCCACTTCATCTCCAATATTTGCAATCCCTGGTTTGCTTCATAACTCATCTCAAACATACTACCTTTCCTGGTTCTCACACTTAACTAAGATATTCCTCTCCAAAGCTACTTTTTATTAATTTTATATGTGAATAGACTCATGTGCATGCTCTCCAGTTAGAATATAAGTTCTTTGACTTTCCTCATTGTTTAGCACACTGTCTCCAACATAATAAATTCTCAATGACTGTTAATTTGGGTTTGTATTTGATCCCTGCTTCAGACACTTGGTAGCTTTGTGATACAGGTAATACAGCCCATTCTCACCTGTAAAATGGGGAAATAAACATTTGTACTCTTCCTCAGAGGGTTGTTTTGAGAAATGTGTTTTGCAGACTTTAAAGTGATATAAACATGTTAATATCTTGAATAACTATCAACAAATATAAATGGGCAAAGAATACACTTAACTTTTACAACATAAAATTTATTTATTTTGGGGGGTGGGAGGGGGAAAGGTAGGGCAATTGGGGTTAAGTGAGTTGCCCAAGGTCACACAGCTAGTTTTTGTGAAGTGTCTGAGGTCAGATTTGAACTCAGGTCCTCCAGACTCCAGGGCTGGTGCTCTGTTCACTTTGACACCTAGCTGCCCCTTGACATAAAATTTAACTGAAGAATGGTAAAAAACACTTGATTAGTTCTGTGCTTTATGATGCTTTTTCCTACTGTGTGGAAAGATTAGGTTGTTTTTCCCCCATAATTTGTAGTTAGCTGTAGTGTTTAATGTGTTCTAATTTTTCTTTTTGTATCCCTTTGTTTAGCTTTATGTTTCTTTGTAGTCTCCATGTTTCTTTGTTACAATAGTATTCCATTAGGTTGCTATACTGTAGTTTATCCAGCCTTTATCCAGTTGTGAGATATAGCAATTGTTTTTATTTAGCCTTTTACTTTTAAAAGGAAGGCAATTATGAATATTTTTTATAAGTATATCTTACTCCTCTCAAAAAAAATGTTATGTTAGTTATTATTTTTGGCAGATTGCTCTCCCAAAAGATTGTTTTACAATTAGAACAACACACATTCAATTCTCTGTTGCTCTGCCAATGATAATTTTTTTTTATTACTAATTTGCCAGTTTGGTGCTTTAATTTGCATTGCTCTAATCCTTAGAGGTTTTCAACAATTTTTTAAGGCATCATTAATAATTTGTGTGTAGTGTTTTCCTTGGGAAGTTGTTCAGATTATTCTGTGGTTCTTGGGGAAATCATAGATTAAGATTTTGGCTGTCAGCTGTTTGTAACACCTATTTACTTTGAAGATTTCCTCTCTTCCTTATCAAACATTCTTCTCTTACAGGCATTTGGTTCTATTTCTTGATTCTCAATTTTTAAAAACATTTTTAATCCACTACCAGATAGTTTTGATAATTATAGCTTTACTATGCTTCAGAATTTCTCAGGATGAGTTCCTTTTCATTGAATTTTTTCCCTACTCCTTTTTCAGAATTTTTCTTTGCCTCTCTGAGGTCGAGGGCTCCAAATCCAACCAGTTCCTTCTTTTGATTGGTCCTACCATCCTCTGTCTCTTCCTTCTGATTTGTGCAGGTGTATAATAATAGTACTGATAATGTGTATATCTCACTTTAAAATTTGCAAGGTAATTTACACACATCTCATTTGAGCCTTGAAAAGAGTCAAAGTGTTGAAGAAGGAAGGTTGGCATTATCTAAGTCTGTGTCTTCTCTCTGTCCACAGCTCTTGCCCATTGAGAAGGCTGCTCAGAAGCAAAAGGCCCAGGAAGCAGAAATGCTGTATGTCTTGGAGATTCTAGTCATGGGGGTGGGCAGAGGCTAGGGTGGAAGTAGTTATGAAGAAGCTAGAATCTCTTGAGCTCTAAGGTCCCCCTTCTTACTTGTTGGCAATTTACAGGAGTCAGTGGAGTTCAGAAGACACTGATGATGAGGAGCAAATGGAACACTCTCCCCAGTTAAAATCCAAGAGTGATGACGAAGAAAATGGGGATCTTCAGATCAGCTTGGACAAGGATGAAAAATTTGTATTTCCCTCTGGCAAGGAGATAGAACAAGAGAATATCCTACTAAGACAGAGACTGGGAAGAGGGGTGTCTGTAGTGCAATTGTATGGGGCAAGGGAGGCAGTAGATAGGGTGAAGGGTGTTTGGAATAGATAGGGATGGGTTAGTTTACACAGGATGATGTTCCTTAGCATGGTCACATGCCCAGGCTCCAGATCTGCAGTCTGTACACCAGCGAATCCAGGACATTGTTGGGGTGCTGCGGGATTTTGGGTCTCAGAGAGAGGAAGGTCGGTCTCGGACTGAGTACCTGAGCCGGCTTCGGAAAGACTTGGCTACATACTACTCCTATGGCGACTTCTTGATTGGCAAGATAATGGACATTTTCCCTCTTTCTGAGGTATCAATGATGATAAACTACTATGGTCCTTTTATTGCCCATATTATTATACTATATCAAGTTATTTAGTCCCAGTTGCTGTGCATATTCTGTTATACCCAGTTCCTAGCCATCCTAATCTCCTTTCTTTCCTTGAAGCTAGTGGAATTCCTAGAAGCTAATGAGGTTCCCCGACCCATCACTCTCCGGACCAACACCCTGAAAACCCGTCGCCGGGATTTGGCTCAGGTGAAAGGGTAGGGTTGATTGGGAAGTATCTTAAGGAGGGTCCATTTTCAAATAAGCCAGGAATAAATCACTTATTTGCATGGGTACAGTTGTTGATTTTGGGGGGTAGGGTAGAATGCTTGTTTTTTAAATTTGGCCCTAAAAGAAGACTCCTAGGGAGACATAGTAGCTGTCTTCAAATATTAAATTTAATTTTTTTAGTTCCAAAGTCAAAACCTTAAGCAATGGATGGAAGTTGAAGAGTCCAATTTAGGTTTGATGTCAGGAAACACTTCCTAAAAATTAGTTATTCAGAAGTGCAGTGGGTTGCCCTGAGAAGAGATGGGTTCCTCTCTTCCTTGGAGGTCTTCAATCAGAGGCTAGATTGCCACTTGATTGTTATAATGAGGATTCCTTTTGTATATGAGTTGGATTGGATGGCCCATTAATTAATTAATTTAATTAATTTATTTTTTTTAATTAATTAATTAAAGTGATCCCCATTAAGTCTCATATTGTTTTGAGTCAATTGTGGGGGAGGAAGGGCTGTTCTGCATAGTGCCCAACATAGGGTCTGGCTACCTTTGCCAGTATAGAGCAGGGGTTAGGCCTGTTTTTGTATCACTTAAATTTTAGAATTTTATTTAACCTCTTTTACAAAGTTTATACAAAAACAGTTGGTAGGCCCTCCATGTGGGCTATGGTTTGGTGACCCAAGCATTGAGAGATTTACAGGGTATAGAATCTTGTATGAGGCAGCATGGTTTCAAGGTCCCGTTTAAAACATTTCAATTAGAGGGGGTCCCTGCCATTAGTGTGGTTCTGTGATGCATGGGTGGGTGATTCAGTACCTTGTTAGACAGTACTGAAAACTGCAACAAGTTGTTAGTGGTGCTTTCGGTAAAGAGACTGGTGTGGCCTATGTATCTTGAGTATTCTTGGGAATGGATGATTTCTTTAGGAAGGAAAGGAATAAGGACTAAAGTTACTCTAGTCAATTCAGTTCAGTAAGAAAATTAAGTGCTTCTTATATGCATAGCACTGTGCTTGACTACAAAGACAGAAACAGCCTCCTCTGGGAGAAAATAATTTTCATTGAAACGTTGAACATCTCTATGTTGGGATGCAGGTTAAGACCAAAGATAGATAGTAGATAGAGTGGATTTTCTGATGTGAATATGAAGTATGGTGCTAGTGTCCCATTATTAAAGAGCCACATTTCCACATCCAAGGCTACTTTGCTTACCTTTCCTTTGCCCTGGAAGTTGCAGTGCCTGCAACCTTTATATGATCTTTCCTCTTCTAGGCCTTGATCAACCGAGGGGTGAATCTGGATCCTTTGGGTAAATGGTCAAAAACTGGATTGGTGGTGTATGATTCTTCTGTTCCCATTGGTGAGTAGCTTCTCATATTACCCTGACCTTTTTCTGCCGTTTCCCGCTTCTCTGTTTGTACAAGTATTTCCCCATTCCTAGAAAGAAGGGACTTCTCTTGTCCCTCAGTGCCCCTGTTTTCTTTCTAACTTGCATCATAGATTTTTGTGTATATCTCTCACAAGGTTGTTAGCTCCTGTCTTTTCATATATGTACCCCAGTGCTGTTTACTTAGGTGCTTTATGTTTGTGGAATCCCATTGATTCCACCTTTCTCTGCCTCTTTTTTGTCTTCCCAGGGGCTACCCCAGAGTACTTGGCAGGGCATTACATCCTTCAAGGTGCTTCCAGTATGCTGCCTGTCATTGCCTTGGCACCACAGGAACATGAGCGTATTTTGGATATGTGTTGTGCCCCTGGTGGCAAGACTAGCTACATAGGTAGGAAGTGGCAGAACAAGGACATTTTCATTTAAACTAGGAAATACACTTTCATTCAGTATTCTACTTTTAGGGGTAAGGGGAGCCCATGGGTGTCCAGGACCAGTTTTTTGCAAGCCAGAAAGTACTTCAGTAAAAGTGAAAATTAACCCACAGGCTTAATATTTATTTTACCACATGGATGGGAATTGGGAACACAGTCATCTAGGATATTGGGTTGAAAGATACTGAGTGATTATGTGTGGAGTTAAACAGTGAGATGCTGGGCTTTAACTTGGTGGGTTACTGAGTAGAGCTAGTAACAGGATGGGCAGGTAGTTGTTGTAGGGACAGGGGCTCAATCTGAAGGATTATGGCCTTTCACCTACTACAGCCCAACTGATGAAGAACACAGGAGTGATTCTTGCCAATGATGCTAATGCTGAACGCCTCAAGAGTGTTGTAGGCAATCTGCACCGGTTGGGGGTCACTAACACTATCATCAGCCATGATGATGGACGTCATTTTCCTAAGGTTAGGCCTAGATCCACCTTTGTTTCTTTCATATCTCCCAATAATCACCCCACTGCCAATTAGCACCTTTCCAGGTGTCTATATGTTTAACTTTGGTTATAGATTTATCTTTTTTCTATAAGAGCTCAGGGTGTGAAGCCATTCTGAATAGGGAGAAGTTCCTCCGACCCATCCCTTCATCATCTTTCTATGCAGGTGGTAGGAGGCTTTGATCGGGTACTGCTTGATGCCCCTTGTAGTGGCACTGGTATCATCTCTAAGGACCCATCTGTCAAGACCAACAAGGTGATGAGGAAAAAGGGACAGGATAGACATTTTGGAGGGAAGGAGGGTTTTGGTGTGGAAGGGGATAAATCCGGCATGGGAAACATGTCATCCTTGGCATGTTAACCTGTTTGGGGAAGACAGTCTGTTTAAACACCATAACCTTTTCTTCCTTCCATTTTCTGGAAAGGATGAGAAAGACATCAAGAGATGTGCCCATATCCAAAAGGAATTGCTCCTGAGTGCTATTGATTCTGTTAATGCTGCTTCTAAGACTGGAGGCTACATTGTCTACTGCACTTGTTCCATTACGGTAAAGCTTCTGTTACATGGGAGTGTGGGCAGAAGGGGCAGGTGAGAGCTTATCTTTTGGAACCCCTTCAACCAAGACTCACTCCTATTCTTTCCCCTTATCCCTGATATCATCTACCCTCCTCAGGTAGAAGAAAATGAATGGGTGGTAGAGTATGCCCTAAAGAAGAGGAATGTTCGGCTGGTACCCACAGGGCTGGACTTTGGCCAGGAGGGCTTTACCCACTTCAGAGAACATCGATTCCATCCCACACTTCGCTCTACCCGACGTTTCTACCCCCATACACACAACATGGATGGCTTCTTCATTGCCAAGTTCAAGAAGTTTTCCAATGCTATACCTCAGCCTAAGAAAAGTAAGAAATCATCCTGTTATTTCTCATTTGTTCAAGTTCTCTCTGCCTGCAAAGTTCTGACCCATTTCTCTATGTGTCTTACTTGGAAACCTCCCTTGTATGCCTTCTACTCCTATCCTATTTGATTGAAAGAATTCTTCCTGGTGTGCCTTATTCTTAATAATTTGTTTCTGTAGTAGTACTTCAGACTTAGAAAGTGCTTTCCTCACTATAGGTTAGGTGATAAAAGGTAGGAATTAGAGGTATCACCATATTAATCAGGACATTAAGACTCAGGAGTGGTTAGTCCCATTCATACAGCTAGAAAGAATTCAAAACTACATCTTCTGATCAAGAGTCAGACTATAGCAGACTCTCCTAGTGCTTTTCAAAATAGGACTCTCAACAGAATGGAATTTTCCTTCCTTCTCTCCCTCCCCAAACCAGATGGCTGTCTTGTTTATATGGCTGATTGAATCACAAGATTGAGATTTGTGGTAACCGAGCACATGTGATTGAGAGCTGTCAGCTCTAGTTTTGAGAACATCTAAATTCTGAGGGGACAAGGGCTGGACTCAAGATTTTCATTGGTATAGGGAACTCTGGGATGAGAAAACTCCCTCTTCCATCTCTGCCTCTCATGGTCCAAGAGAGTTGCCTAGAGCACTGATAGGTTAGATGACTTGCAGAAGGTGGTACTTGAAACTGGGTCTTCTTAGCTCTGAAGTGAACTTCCTGTCCGTTAAATCATGTTGCCCCTCTGATTTGTTCATGATACTTTAAATCATTATTTTCTTGAGCATTTCGAGGAGGAGCCCAGATCTCAGGAGGAAAGATAGTGTTTTCAAAAGCCAGGTCATTGGTTTGAGTGCTGAAAAGGATGTCCCAGGAGGTCCAAGAAACTTTTGGAGTTATTTTTTTTTAATCATTTTAGTCCGCTTTGCCAAAATCATTGCAGTACAAAAGGAAAAATATAAGGGTACAGATAGTACTATTTATGGGTAGTTTAAGAGAATAGGTATAAAATGTCAAGCTTTATAGTTATGTGCAGTGTTGGCTCCTTTGTTGACTTGGATTCAGACTGGTCTGTGTTGGTTTTTCCTACTTTATCAACCTAATGTCATCTAAACTCATCTAACCCTTTTACTCCAATACCAGGTGATTCAACAGCTGACCCCACAGACTCCACAAACTTCAGACTGACTGATGGGCCTTCTGTAGCTAAAGCCCAGGTGGTCCCCCAGCCTAAAATCAGTCCTAAGCTTGTCAAGAAGACCAAGCAAGCTGGAAAGACAAAGGTGAAGCTAGAAACCAGAAAGGCAAAGGTGAAGCTAGGAGCTGGGAAGGCAGAGGCAAAGCAACAACAGCAGCCCCCTAAGAAGACTGTTTTCAAGAATGGGAAGCCTGTCCACAAGGGCCCTCGGCCTCCTATAGCAAGGAATCCTAATTCCAGCCGGCCACCACCTAGGAAGAAGCAGAAATCTCAGTCCTGACACAGTAGCCACTGTGGGGTCTTGAACTACCAGACTGGGGTGACAGTGAGCTTCTTTCAGAGCTTGGCCTCATCTTTGGGAGACAATCCTTGTCTGACTTAGACACTGTCCAATTAACCTTCCCCTTCCCCTTGTATACACATAAATATGCCCATCCCCACTTCTGGCTGCCGTGTAGGGCTCGTTATTGTTTTGTGCACACACAGGGCGATAAGCTCTTCTGCCTGCTTCTTTTGCTTTGGGGTCCTGGGGGTGGCTGGGGTTGATTGGAAACTTCACCTCCTCGGGAGGGGGCAGGAGGTTTGTAAAGGAAAGCCCCTTGGGGACAGGGCACAGCCCCAGCCAATATCTGCTCTAGTCGCCCGGCCCTCGTCAGCTTTGTTGCTGGACCTGGGCTCTCCCGAAGGCTGCCCCGGAACCGAAGGAGCTGCTGTTAGCGAATGCAGACGGGTGCCAAGTAGCTGGATCGTGCGGGGAGGCCCCCAAGGCAGGCTTGGAATGGAAAAAAAAAAAAA
>NW_027186351.1:0-24369 GCF_028583685.1 Petaurus breviceps papuanus
ATATTTGGGCAGACTTGCTTAGAACTGTCTAAAATGGAATATTGCAATGTTAACTCCTTCCATCATTGAATGAATTCAACAAACTATTACTTGTCAGGTACTTGTACTAATAATGAGTAGATTGGGTAAGAAATTTGAATTGATGCCTTCTAAGATCCATTTAAATGCTGATTTTATGAAACATAAAAAGAAGTTGACAGTGCAATACACAGACATACAGAATAATTCTCCATCTTGTATTCACCCTATTTGAGCTAGAAGGGTAGAATGAGAAAATATCCTAAGAAGTCTTTGTTATTTTCATTATTGACAGTGTTTATTGGCATCATCTTTTAATAAGGTTTTCCTCCTTTCCTCCTTTATTTTCTTTTTTTTGGGGGGGCGGGGAGGGAGAAGGAGGGTGTTGAGAGTGAGTTGGTGGAAGGAAAAGGTGAAAATTTCAGATACACAGCATTTTTTGTTAGGCTTACTAAGAGATCTAGATGCTTTTAATCCAGATAATTAGCACAAGAATTCCCTGTGACCACATTTCCTCCACTAGAAGAGATCAGCACTTTCTTTGCTACTTAGAATCTTACAGAGTTGTCTGGAGGGTACTGAAGAGTTAAGTGACTCACCCCAGATCACAGTAAAAATATTTGTCATAGGCAGGACTTGAAAACAAATCTTCCCTATTCTGCCTAGCCACCACATGACACAAAAGTACAATATATGGTGACCACTGAGAATTCATTTAAATATTGGCTGCTGCATCACTTCTTTCAGTAAATGATACAACAACTTCAGAAAAGTGTTTCTTGCTTCTGTGTGAGTGTGTTTTCAACTTAGACTTAAAAAAACATACAGGGTGATTTCCAATAATTTCATTCTCCTTGTTCCCACTTAAAAATTCTCACTGATTGAGATGTTACATATCATTTTGAGTGGTGTTAACTTAATTATTTCTTATCTGTTGAGGATTTAAACATGCTGGTGTAGCTGGCATTAATTATTAAATAAAGGAGAAAATGATCTGTTGAGTCGAGATGTACTGTAGATGAAGTCATTTTTTAATCTTGCCCTGAACTTCATCTCCCTTTTTTTCTCTCTAGACTTCAAAAAGGTGCATAGTACCTGCAAATTAATTTTAGATAAAATAGGAGAAATTTTAAGTAGAGGATCTGCAAAATTAATAGCCTGCTTTATTAATGATGGGTTTGCTTATCAGTACCTTTAATTTTTTGAAATGCTTCCTTCTTAAGCATAGCAGGAAATATTGAAATGTCAGACCCCCATGGGAAGCACCAAAATATTCATGAGTGGCTCAGAGAGGCTCATCAATGTACAAAGGAATAGAAAAGAAGATGGCTAGAAATAGTCAGGAAAAATTGAATTTTCACTTCATGAACTACTCCCCCCCTCACACTGCAAAATGAAGAATAGTTCTTTGTAGCTAAACTTAAAAAATAATACATAAAAATATTAAAAAATACATAAAAAATGTATGTTCATAAACTGCCATCAAGTCTTATCCCATCCACTCACACTTATTAAAATGAAAGCTTGATGTGTGACCGATTGTGGCAATGGAAATACTATTTAAATCATTGCATTTATTTTTGGAGACCAAGCCTGCATACCCAAAATTCTATATAGGGAAAGGAGCCAAACCCTCAAATAAAGAAACATTACTTCTTTGTCCTCTGATCATAAATGACCTTTGAAATTTCTTGTCCTTCCTTCTCACCAATCCTAAATCCTGCTGAGATAACCACTTTAATTCGTGCTGCTTTGTACATGCCATCATCTCCTTCCAAAATACCCTCAATGGTTCCACACAATATCTTACATCATCCTAGTTCCTTACTCTTCACTTAAATGTCATTAATCCTTACAAGGCTGACTAACTTTTCTTTCTTTATTTTCTTCACTCATTTCTTTTCCTATTCCTTCATTCCAGCCAAATTAACTTCACAGAATCTCAGAGGTCAAAGGGACTTTAGAACCCTTTTAGTTCAACACCCACTAGGAAAATAACACTGTTATGTACATTAAATTTACAGTACATTATTATTCAACTGTACATGTTATTTACAAATAATAATGTTACTGTATATGGAGTCATTTTAATCAATATAAACAAAGTACAGTACGTTGTTATTCAGCTTATCATTAAAGACTTCAACTAAGGGGGGAACCATCAACTCCAGAGATAGGCCATTTTACATTTGGATTATTAAAATGTATTTTTTCTAAAATTAAATTTTATGTTTATATTAGTTTACATCATTCATTTCCACAAGATTTTGAGTTACAAATTTTCTCCCCATCTTTCCCCTACCCACAACCCCAAAAAAGTGATCCCACTGTATACCCCCTCCCCCAATCTGCTCTCTCCTATATCCTTACCCATACCCCCTCTGACTTTCCAGTAGGGCAAGATGGATCTCTATACCCCAGTGCCTGTATATCTTTTTTTCCCAGTTACATGTAAAAAAAAATAATATCCACCATGGCCTACTGGAAAGTCAGAGGGGGGATGAGGGAAGACATAGGAGAGAGGGGAAATTGAGGGAGGGGAAATTCAGTGGGATCACTGTTTTGGAATGGTGGATAGGGGAAAAATGGGGAGAAAATTTGTAACTCAAAATCTTGGGGAAATGAATGTTTAAATTAACTAAACTAAAATTTAAAAGAAAAAAATAATATTTTTTAAACATTTAATTTTAAAACTTTGAATTCCAGATTTTCCCTTCCTCCCTCATCACCCACCCTTATTGGGAAGATAAGCAATTCAGTATAGGTTGTACATGTGTAGCTATGCAACATATATATTGTTGAATATATAGCAAACGTATTGTGAAAGACTGACTATATTTCCCTCCATCCTATCCCACCCCCCACTTTTTCTAGTCTCTACTTTGACCCTGTCCCTTTTCAAAAGTGTGTGCTTTTAACTTCCCTCCCCCCAACCTGCCCTACCCTCCATCATCCCCTCTCTCATCCCCTTCTCCCCCACTCTCCTTTAGGACAAGATACCCTATTTAGTGTGTATGTCATTCCCTCCCTAAGCCAAATTCAACGAGAGTAAAGTTGACCCATTCCCTTTTGCCTTTTTGTTCTTCCCCTCCATTGTAACAGCTTTCCCTTGCCTCTTCTTTTTGAGATAATTTACCCCATTCTGTCTCTCCCCATCTCCTCCCATCATATTCCTCTCTCATCTCTCAATTTCACCTTTTAATTGTCATCCCTTCCTATTCAATTGGTCCTGTGCCCTCTGTCTATATATACATGTAAACTAAAATTCATTTTTAAATGTCTTTTTAGACATAATCTACTTCTCTCTGTAATTTCTTCTCTTTGTTGCAATTTCTTCCCCTCTAGGGTCAAGAAAATTTATTCTCCCTTATATGTTAGAGCTCTATAAAATACAGAAATGTCAAATTTGCTGGTCACATAGGACCCAAAAAACTTCTTGATGGGATGAATTTAATGACAATCAGATTAAAATATCATTGGGAAATGCTTAACAAAATAAATAAAAGTAATATTATTTTATGGGTTTCTAAATCAGCTAAAACTCAGTGGAAAGAACTCTGATCGTGGAGTCAGGAAGATCTGAGTTCAAATCCAGACTCAGACAATTGCTTATTTTTGTGACCCTGACCAAATCACCTCAATTCTATTTACCTCATTTTCCTATCTGTAAAATAGAGATAATAAGAGCTCCTACTTCCCATTTTTGTTGGAAGATCAAATGATATAATAATTGTAAAATGCTCAGCAGAGTACTTGGCACACAGTATGATATAAATGTTAGCTATTAGTATTAGCATTATTTGACACTGCTATTTTAAAGTACTCAAAGAAAACTATCATGTCCTTCCTATGTATTTTCTTTTTCAGGATAAAGATCCCCAGGCCCTTTAACTGATCCTCCCATGTCATAAACTCAAAGACCTTCACCATGCTAATTGCCTCCCTCTGGATACTGTCCAAGGGCAGCTAGGTGGTTAAATAGATAGAGTGCCATGCCTGGAGTTAGGAAGACTGATCTTTGTGAGTTAAAATCTGACTTTAGACATTTCTTAGATGTGTAACCTTAGGCAAGGCATTTCCCCTTGTTTACCTCAGTTTCCACATCTATAAAATGAGCTCGAGATACGACAAACCTCCCATATCTTTGGCAAGAAAATCTCAAATGAAGTGATGAATCAGACAAAACTAAAAAATGAGTGGATGATATCTGGATTCTGTCCAGTTTATCAAGGTCTGTTCTAAGTATGGCATGCTAAACGGAATGCACTATTCAAGGTGTGGTCTGATGAGGATCGACTACAGTGGCACAATCACCTCTTTCCATCTGATTACTGTGCCTCTCAATGTAGACTAAGATTATTATTATTATTATTTTTCTGTAGTAGCAAGCACCCTAACATATCCAGGATGGCCTACTAACACAGGTTTTTTGATATGCTTTGCTAAAGGCAAGACAACTTTTAAAGATATCAACAATTTTACTCTAATTACAGTTACATAGAAAATACAAGTAGAGCTCCTTTCCATCTCCAGGAACAGCCGTGAGAGCGGCCCCTGCCATGTCAGCCCACCTGCAGTGGATGGTCGTTTGGAACTGTTCCAGCTTCCTCATAAAGCTCAACAAGCAGACATACAGCAGAGCCCAACAACCTAAAGGCCCGGAACTCGTTCTGCTACAAAGGGCTGATCCACCTGGAGGCCAATGGTAAGGGCTTTGGGGTGGTGCTGAAGCGGCGGGAAGGTCACAGGAAGCCTGCCACTTCCTACGTCAGGACCACCATCAACAAAAATTACACTTAACAGCGTGCGGCACATCATCCGCAAGAATAAGTACCGGAAAGACCTCCCAATGGCCACTCTGCGCAGGGCCAGCACCATTCTTTAGAGCCAGGAGCCAGTGGTGCTGAAGAAGAAAGGGACTGCACCGCCTCCCCCTCCCCCGCCCGATGTGCCGCACGCTGTTAAGTGTAATTTTTATTGAAGGCGGGGGTAAGTTACGAAGAAGCTGCCATCCACTCCGCCCCCCCCCCCAAATACAAGCAGAGAAATTAGCACAGTTTCAACAGACCGTACTCCTAGGGTCTGAACAAAGTAATACTCACCTACATACGCCACTGGTTCAGGAGAGCACAAACTGCTGAGTAACTGGAGGGCTCTTAAAAATAGCTACTCAGAACCCCTTCAAAAGGTCCTTCTCATAAATGAATCCCCAAAGTAAAATATCAGCCTCCTAGTATATATAGTTCTCAACGAATAGGCTCAGAGCCAGAAGGAACCACAACCTTCCTGAAAGGTGTGAAAGCCTTTCTATAAGCAAGCCTCCCCTAAGCAAGCTTCCCCCTAGGCAAGTTCCTCCCCAGTGGGCTCTATGTGACACAGGATGTATCACAGCTGGGTCGGAGTTTAAAGCAGCAAGACATCCATGATTGAACACATTTGGTCACATAGGCCTATTAATATAGGGGGGAGATCTTCCTATTCCATCAACATTACACTTGGTTACCATATTGCACTGTTGATTTATGTTGAGCATTCAACTAAGACCACCAAATCATTTTCTAAAGAATATCTCTCTAATAATACTTCCTTCACTCTGTCCTTCTAATTATATAGATTTTTTACTCCATTTTTTGCTTTCTCTTCCTTATCTTTCATTTGAAAATACTTAAAATGTTTTTTCTTCTAATATTTCTTTACTCATTCAGAACTACATGTCCCTCCCCTAACAAAAAAGGAAAATATAATTTTAGTCCTTGTTTAAAAGCAAAACAAAAATTGCCTTTAATGTTTCCATAAGTACATAGACAGCTCTACCCATGAATAGATTTTAAAGATTCTGTAAACTTGTATTTAGGAAAACAAACAAAACATACCATGTCTTTATTTTCACTAACTTCTCAATGAAATTTAGAATTTCCTTTTAGTATTAAAAACGTTATTTGAGGGGGCGGTAGGTGGCGCAGTAAGTAAAGTGCTGGCCCCGGAGTCGGGAGGACCCAAGTTCGGTTCTGGCCTCAGACACTTAACAGTCACACTGAAAACTAGCCGTGTAACCTTGGGCAAGTTACTTAACCCCAATTGCCCTCCAAAAAGCAACAAACAAACAAACAAAAAATGTTATTGGAAGAAAGGGTCTATGGGCTTTATCTGAGTGCCTAAAGGGTCCAGGGCACAGAAAAAAATTTTTTACAAACCCTACACTAGCATGTAGATTTTTAATAAGATTGATGTTTCACCTTGATTCTGTCTCACACCCTTCATAACAAAGCCTATATTTATTTTCATCTTTCTCCCTTTAACACCTCTACAAGACCTAGGGCACCATCATACTTCATGCATATTTGTTGAATTGATATATTCCATGCCTAAGATGTTTTGTTGCCAAATTTAGTAAATGATTGTTGTTGGTGATGTTAGACACTATGGAAGAAGGGATAGACAGGAAGACCTCAGTTCTAGTCCTGCTTATGCCATCTACTGGCTGTGACTGTTTTAAGCCAGGGATGTCAAAGTTATATAGAAACCCTGGCCACTAATCTATACATAAGGATTTTCTGCTGATTGAATAAGACAGTTTTAAAAATATAATATTATCTATGTTTTATTGTGTTTTCACTTATTTAATTAATTGCTTTTCAATTACACTTTTATCTGGTTCTGGCATTGTTGGAGTTTTGGGGGGCCACATGAGGCCCTTATGCTGCTTTTTGAACTCTTCAGCTCTAGGTAATTCTCTATAAATATAAATTACAGAGAAGGTTCTAATTTGTAATGGTAAAGGGATTTTCCTCAGCCAAGAAGGTCCCTCAAAAAATGAAATCACAGGTCTAGTCCCTAATTGTAATTTGCTGCTACTGATTTTGCGTATGAACCACAAAGAAAAGAACCATCATCAATGGAGAAGAATAGAATACAGAAGCTTTCTTCTTTAAGACGGAAAAAAAGCTGAAAATAAAAGATTGCTTGCCATCTTTTTCAGACCCACACACATTCATACATATAGTATTTTATGCACTTTTCAGGAATTTCCAACTGCCTAAATTAGTTGAAAACATAACAGATATCTAAGATTCACTCGATGAATTTTCCAGGTCTAGCCTTGCAGAATCAATAGCTATTAAAAGGTTCTCTTGTGAGGACAAGTTCTTACTTCGTCAATTGAGTATTATTAAACCTAATTCTCTTTTCCCACATCTTTGCCATGTACCAGACTTTCTCTCAAATCAATTGGGGGTGATTACATTTAAACAGTTATCATCATATGAACTTTAAAAATATAATTGCTGTGATTATGTTTTAATTGTTCTGATAACACTTTAGTAGTTCTTATCATTATTACAGTATTTAACATTTAGAAGGTGCCAGAAATGATTTAGGTATTGCATATGATGTGGAAATAACCACAAATGTTTTCCTTCTCTAAGCTAAAAGTATGCATTAGGAAGGCTGAAGCTGACTCTACACGGTCAAACGCATCAACGGGAGATAAAATTATCTGGATAATTAAGGGTCCTTTAAAAATCCAACCTAGATCATTTAGGTAGAGATTAGCCAGCAAGCTGTAGTTGATTCATTTTGATTGCACAGAGTGGAAAAGGGAAGTAAAGTTAGAGTAAAGCAGGTTAAAGTGAGATTCAAAGTCATAAAGTTGGTCAAAATTATCTGTACTTCTCATCCATCTGATTTTTTTTTTGTTTTGAGGACAATATTCAAGAAACTTAAACTTGATTATAAAGAGAAGAAAAAATGGAAGGATTCTATTTCATGCCAGGTATATCTGATCTTTTATATAAAACATCATATAGGTGGTAGGGGTGAGGGTGCTGTTGCTGTTGCTACTACTACTAGCTAATTTATGATTACTGTGTGCTTAGGGCTTTATAATTATCTTGTTTGGTCCTCACAGCAAGCTGGGAAGGGGATGTAGGTGCTCCCTTTTACAGAGAAAGAAACTGAAGCAAACAGAGGTTAAATGTATTGCCCTTAGTTAAATAGTTAATAAGTGCCTGAAGCTGAATTTGAATTCAGGTCTTCCTATCTATAGGTCAGGCTTATTTTTTGTTCTCACAGTGTCATCCTAGCTACCTAAGGCAAGCAAGGTAGATAAGTGGTACAGTAGATAGAGTACTAGCCATACTCAGGAACACCTGAGTTTGAATTCAGCCTCAACATGCTGACTAGATATGTGACACTGAGAAAATCACTTAACTGTTCATCTTTTTTTTTTTATCTGTAAAATGGGGATAATAACCTACCTCAGTGTTACCATGAGAATTAAATGTATAAAACTCTATGTAAACCTTAAAGTATTATGCAAATGTTAGTTTTGATTATAATTTTAATCTTTATTACAGTTATGCTTATGATCTTTATCACAATATATTGATTTTTTGTCTTTTAGGTAAATGGAGCTGCTCAGAATTTTAACTGCTTCCTAAACAAATGAAAAGAACTTCATTGTGAGGTCTTAATGAAATTTCACATATTGCTTTCCTTACTTAATTTGAATTCCTTTTGGGAGAGTAGTTTTTGAAATCATGAACTAATGTGGGTTATGGAAATTTCTATGGGATATAGTACAATTCTTCTTCATTCTTATAGGTCTCTGATATTATACTCCCAGATAAAGCTGTGTGTACACAGAGTATTCAAAGATAATGTGATGCAGTGGAAAGAGAATAGCCTGTAGCATCATAGGATCTGGATTCTAATCCTGATTCTGGCTACATAGATGAAGCTAGGTAAGTAGTTTCACCTCCCTGGGCCTTAGTTTCCTCATCTATAAACTAAAAGGGTTGTACTAGGCAACCTTTAAGCTCCTTTCCCTCTCTAGAGTTTGCTATTATTGTTGAGTCATTTCAGTTGTGTCCAAGACTTTGTGACCCCAGTTAGGGTTTTCTTGACAAAAATACTGGAGTGGTTTGCCATTTCCAGTTCATTTTACAGAGTAAGAAAGAGATGCAAAGAGAGTTGACTTTCCTAGGGTTACACAGCTCGTAAGTGTCTGAGGCCAGATTCAAGGTCATAAAGAGGAGATTTTGACTCCAGGAACTCTATCCACTATGCCACCTAGCTGACCTTTCTTCAGATGCATGATTCTACAATCATGAATGAGATGTAGATATGGGGTTAGGGTGAAAAGTATGCCAAATTTGTCTCTCTCCTGCTCTGTAGAGCCCCCTTTTAGCACAAAATCAAGTTGTCAATGATGAAAAGGTTGCTGGATTTCTCTTGCAGTTTCCTCAATAGTCAACTCATTCTTTCTTTAGGGCATGCCTGCTTCAAAGAGAAGTGTTTGTTTGGAAATGGAGACAATGGTCTTTCCCTTTAGTACCCTCCTCTCAAAGAGATTATACTCACAGAGTCTCAGAGATGTAAGGGGCCTCAAATGCCCTTTAGTTTTACTTGTTCATCCCTGTTCCACAAGAGGCCATCTATAATACAGGCAGTAATAAAGCAATCCCCATGACTAGCAACAGGATTCAAGCTAATAGCAAGTGTTTTTGGTTTTTATTTTTCCCCCATAGGCATTGAGTCAATAATC
The DNA here is from genome assembly GCF_028583685.1 of Petaurus breviceps papuanus. NCBI lineage: Eukaryota > Metazoa > Chordata > Mammalia > Diprotodontia > Petauridae > Petaurus > Petaurus breviceps. The sequence continues at coordinate 9,563 of NW_027186351.1, forward strand.
AGCAAGTATTAAATGCTTAAAATGTGCTAAGAAATATTTGAAGTTCTGAGGATACAAAGAAAGATAAAAAAAAGTCACTCCTCAAAAGCTGATATTTTATTGGGGGAAACAACATATAAATAAGGTATATTCAAGATATATCCAGGATGGACGGAAGGTTATCTGAATTGTTGTTTGGGGTTGTGGTCAGACCTTCTGCATGAGGTACCACTTGAGCTGAGTCTTAATGGGCACAAGAAAAGATAAAGGGAGGAGGTAAAAGGACAGCACATTCCAGGCATAGGCAAATCCAGTGCAGAAACAAATGACAAATGATATACTTTTTTGACAAGAGCCCTCCTGGGTATGTGAGCTCAGAAAATAAATCCAACATTTGTGAGAAGATAAAGTTTATAGGTCTCAGATACAGAAAGGATACCTATTATCAATGTTTCCAGATTTATTAGAATTAATAATGAAATTACAATAACACTAAGACAGGTAGTATGCCACCATAGATATAGGGCAAGTCTTGGGGTTGGGAAGGCCTTGATTCAAATATCACCTTTGGAACATATTAGTTTCATGACCATTGTCAAGTCATAACAGTTTGTTGTCCAAAGAAATTCTCCTATTTGCCACATAGTAGTGGACCTTCTGTGTCACTACTGAGAGTAGCCACACTAGGAACAGCTATTTTTATGTAATCATTCACAGCTCCCCATACACCCCAAAAAGGGCCATATCCGTGTGGACATATGAAAGTGGTTGCCAAAATAAGCCGGGTATACTTTTAGTTGTAGGATAATAATGGAGAATTACTGAGATCATTTAGAGGCTAAGGAACTCTGCCTTTGAATCATAATGAGTGAAATCTCAGCAAGAAGAGCCGAATAGCTTCCTTAAGGTAGGAGGATAATTCAAGTGGCAATGACCACAGCCTTCTGCTTCGTACTTGCAGAGGTTTAGGCTGTAAATCTTGCTTAATGCCATCTGTGCTGAATCATTTATGAATTAATTCTATATTGTACAGTATTGGAATAAAGATGTTGCCCTCATATTTTAGAGCTCAGCCTTTTATTAGAGAAGGTAGGCTAAGGGCAGTACTTAAAATTGTGTCATATCTTCAATGTAAAAAGAAAGTATCTAAATAATTATGTGACTAGACAAAAGTTTTAGAAGATTTTTTCCAATTACAGAAATTCTTCATTTAATTAGTTACATAATTAGATTGATTATTCTTAATTGAAATCTGTTTGAATGGAATATAAATTGGGTACTCTTTGTAAATGATAGAATTTAGTTTCAGTGGTTTTTTGCTCCATGCCTCAAAGGGTGCTAAGAGGCTGCAGATGGGGAAGAATCAGAGACATTAATATGAAATGGGGCACCTATGTCATGCCAGGTCAACTCTCATAGAATAGATAACTTCCTAATTGGTATGACTGAAGGGTTGCAGGTTGGCCAGTCTGGAAAATAAAATGCATTTTCTATATCACCTTCCTGACAGATTTAAAATTTCTACTGTGATCACTCCCTTCAATTCAGTGATTAAAAATCCCTATTAAATTTAAATGTATTGTGGCAGCTAGGTGGTGCTGTGAATAGAGCACCAGCTCAAGTAAGGAGTACCTGAGTTCAAATACAGACTCAGACAATTGACACACTTACTAGCTATGTGACTTTGGGCAAGTCACTTAATCCCAATTGCCTTGCCTTCCTCCACCAAAAAAAAAAAAATAAAGGTGTTACCTGGGAAGTTGGAGAGAGTAAGATATTTGTAATTAGGTCATAGATTTAGATTGGAAAGGAACCATCATATCCCACAGTCTCATTTTGCTGATGAGAAACTGTGATTCAAAAAGATTAAGTGATTTACCCTAAGGTCACATAGTCAGTCACATAAATATTTGAAATGGGTTTTGAACTCGGATCTTCTTTATTACAAGTACAATTTGCTTATTCTACTGCATAAAACCTGACTGGTCAGGTTATACTAAGGGCAAATTAAGTAACAAATAATCTTTAACTATTTTTGACTACTAATATCTAAGTTCCTGTTAGCTCTCAGTTTATAAATCAATTTATCTAGCTGTAGTCCCAAGGGGTTTGAGAGTAAGGCAAGTAGTTTGTAATGGAGAAACAGCTTTACCTATGTTTCATTTTTGCACAACCCAAAATTCTTTCTTTATATTTCCTCCCCCTCCCCTAAGCAAAAGCTTGAAACAAGGGAGAGCATCTAGAAGAAATACAGTAGGCACAGGAGGTGAGTGTGCCCTAGCCAGTTAAAGGAAGAAGGTGGCCCTGGTGCATAAAGAGAACTCATGATTATGAAAATAAAATTTATAAATGTGAAGAAACTTTTCTTTTTTGTTATGTCCCTTCTCACAAAAACTGTGCCAAGGTCTTTTTGCCAAGAACGAAGTTAAGTCAAGGACCATTAATTCAGAGCTTAATAAATAACAGGCACTGTGACAAGTGCTGGGATTATACACAAGAATATGGTCCCTCACCTTAAGGAGCTCACAATCTGATGGAAGAGACAATATGAAAACAAGTACACAAATACAAGATATATACTATGTAAATAGAGATTAATTTCAAAGGAAAGGAACTAGCAACAAGGTGAATAGAGACAGAACTCCTATAAAAATGAGATTTGAGCTGAGATTTATAGGAAGTGAGAGCAGCCATGAAATGGAGCCAGGAGGGAGAGCATTCCAAGAATAGTAGGGACAACCATTCGAAAGAAATGGAGTTAGGAGATGGAGTGTGTGTATACAAGCAAGGAGACCAGTGTGTTGCAACACATGAATTGGATGAACAAAGGAGCTCAGAAACCCAGAGGGCAGAATATTCAATACTTGATGGATAATAACTATCCCACACCATATAAAAGAATATCTGAAAAATCTGATCTCCTACCTTTGACCTTTATCACAAATCTTGTTTTTCACTGGCAGATCATTGTGTCCAGTCATCAATTTGAGCTCCATTAATCACTAGAAGATAACTATGGAGGACCAAAATTTTGTAGAATAAGGGTGATGTAATTATGATAAGGTTTAAATAAAATCATTACATAAAGGGATGTGGGAATAAAAATAGTATGCTTAATATGAAGTCAGCCAATCCTGATTTAGACATGGTAGGGAATTTACTGACCATAGGCAATTCCTCCTTTACACTTTCATATTAAATTTCTACTTCTATAGAAATGGCTACAACTTCTAGCAATAATAAACTAGTTGAAAATTGAACTTTCAAAAATAATTAGGAAAATATTTATGGCAATTGTCACTTTGGATGAGAAAACAAATTTCTAGCACTGAAGATAAAGTTATGATATTAAGAAAAACATTACAGGAAAAAATTTAAAAGTTTTATCTTCATTTCCTTTATTTCAAACAAAGAGATATCTCTATAAAATACTATTTTGTTAAAATATTCATTGAAATGGAAACTTTTAATGTTAGCTTTAAAATATAGATCCAGAAACAGTCAGTTCACATTTACTAAGCACCCACTGTGTGTGAATAATAGAAGCAAGAAACTTACAAAAGATGATCCTAACTCATAAAAATGCAGACAGTCTTATAGGAGATACAGGACAAATATACATGAAAAAGTGTTAAAAGACAAGGAAAATATACAAAAAAGTACCAAATTACACAACGGCATGTAACTATGCACATAAATTCTGATGAGAAAACTCATGTGACTGGAATAATTGGAGCCAAGTGTGATTAGCTAGAGAAAGTTTTGTGTTTGTCTATTATTAGCTGGAGTTTGAAAGTGAGCAGGAATGTAGCAAAGAAGAAGACATGCAGGAAGAGTATTTTGGATGAGAAGAGCGTGAACAGTTCATCAGAGGGGAGAACAAGAACATTGAGAATGAGGGACAGAAAGTCAAGTTTTCCTTACAAGAACAGAAGGTAATTTTGAATCAATGTAAGTGTATGTGAAGGTCAAATAGACAAAGGCATAGTCAGGTTTCATGACTGGACCATGGCAATATAATAAAAGTGGCAATGCTACTAAAGCCAATTTACAGGATTAATGTAATACCAAACAAATTTTTGAATGAGTACCTTATAGAAATTACTAAAATTCATTAAGAAATATGAAAGATCTATGCTATCAAGGGAAATAATAAAAAGAAGGGATGAAGAGGGAATAGTACTTCCAGATCTCAAACTATATTATAAAGCAACAGTCATCAAAACCATCTGGTATTTGTTTAAAAAAAATAGAAAGGTGAATCAATGTAAGAGATTTAAATAAGGGACAGTCCCAAATACTAGAACTCAATAATCCAATGTTCAATAAACTAGAAAACATAAATTACTTAGGACAGTTTTCTCTATTTGATAAAAACTGATGGGAAAATTTGAAAGCAATTTGACAGAAATTAGGCTTACACTACATTTCACAATACATTCTAAATGGACACATGTAAAGATTAGAAAGAAAGAAAACTGGGGAAAATCTTTTATAGTAAATTTCTTTGATAATGACCTTAATTTTCAAATATATAGAGAACTGAGTCATCCCCCAATTTAATAAATGGCCAAAGCATATGAACAAGAAGTTGTCAGATGAAGAAATCAATACTACATATTGTCATGTGAAAAAATGCTCTATATTACTATTGCTTGGAGAAAAGTAAATTAAAAGAACTCTGAAGCAACCCCTCAAACCTATAAGGTCAGCTAATATGAAAGAAAAGAAAAATGACAAATGTCAGGGGAATACAGAAAACTGCACACTAATGTATTGTTGATGGAGTTGCAAACTGATCCAACCATTCTGAGGAACAATTGGGAACAATGCCCCAAAGTTTATAAAACCATGGAAACCATTTAACCCAGCAATGTTAGTACTAGGTCTGTATTCCCAAGAGATTAAAAAAGAAGAAGATAAGAACCTATATGCATAAAAATATTTATATCACATCCTTTAGAGGTGGCAAAGAATCAAAAATTGAAGAGTTACCATCAATGAGAGAATTGCTTGAAAATTGTGGTAAAAGATTGTGATGCAATACTATTGTTGTTATAAGAAATCAGGATCAGGATGCTCTCAGAAAAACTCAAAGAACTGATGCAAAGGAAAATTAGCAGAATTAGGATAATAGTTTACATAGAAAGAGCAATATTTTATGATGATCAACTGTGAATTACAGTTATTTTCAGCAATGCAAAGATTTAAGACAATTCCAAAAGTTTCAGAATAAAAAAAAAATCCTATCTACCTCTAGAGAAAGTACTGATAGATTAAGAATGCAGATAGAAGCATATTTTTTTCTTTATTTTCAATGTGTTTTTTTCTTGTCTGTATTTTCTTTCACAACATGAATGATATAGAAATGTTTTGCATGCCTGGACTTGTATGATATAATAAGAAACAAATACAATCTTAATATTAGATATTATGGCATAAAAAGGAAAATAAGAGAAATAGGTCATAGACTTCTCTCATCTATGGATAGGTAATGTCTTATTTAGTTAATAAGAGGACAATTGGTTAGAGACAATTATAAAATATAAAATAGATAGCTTTTTTTTACATGAGCCTGAAAGGCTTATGAAACAACAAAATTGATGTATTGATAAGAAGGAAACCAGCCAAATGGGTTAGGAAGATTATTTACTCTTCAAAAATAAATATTACAATAAATCTAGTAAATGAATTTGAATTTATACTAGTAAATAATTCTTACAAATCAAAAGCAATGGTTCCAGGTTTTTCACATGGGCACGTGCATGTTTGTGTGTGTGTCTCTTTGTCATAAATATTTCTAATACAAATCTAAAATTTAAAATAAATAAATAACAATAATTAATGGAAAATATTCTCCAATATATAAATTGCAAAGAACATGAAGAGATTTGAAATGCAGCTTAGAGTGGAAGGCAAAAGTTGAAATACAAAGCAGATATTTATGAACTTCGTGACCGTGATTCAGTCACTTCAGTTTTCTTGCACTATCATTATATTTGTACAATGAATACTAATATAGAGTCTATTTCACAGGGTTTTTATTGGGATCAAATGACACAATATAAACCAAAAGCCTTATATACCCTAAAATGTTGTACAAATGCTATTATAGTTCTAAAAAGAAGCCTATATTTTCATTAATTGCTAAAAATTGTCAAAATTCTCAAATAGTAAATAATCAAATTAAAGTAAATATACAATGCCACATTACAACCAATATATGCAGGTAGTTCTAAATTATGAAGTGAAATATTTTAATATCAATACTACTAAAATACTGGTAGAATAGGTAATTGGTGCATTTTTTTTTAAATGACACTCTATAATGACACTCAAAAAACCTGTAAAAGTAACAATAGTCTTTGACACATTGATCTAACTACTGGATAATTCTGTAATTTTCCAAATAGCAGATGATATGGTGAATATTACAAATTTAACATTTATATTATAGTACCATGTTTAGCTAGTTTTATGATCTCCCTGAAGGGAAAAAAATTCCCAAATCTTCTGCCAATAGCATTCGGAAATATTATCAAAATGAAGAAAACATATCTCTCTGTAAGATAATATACATAAAACCTTTTCTTGAAATAGTAAGGCACAAAACAACCCATTCATCCAATGATCGGTAAGTGATTGAACAGTTTATGGCAAATGAATAAAATAGAATGATATTTCACCAGGAAAATGATAAAATCAAAAATTACCAGCAGGGAAGATGTAGATAGAGAGATATAGAATAAAGAAATAAGAATTTTAAAAATATGTAAATCAATGTAACCAATAATAATAATTACAACAGCAACTGATTCTCAGAGAAAATGAAAAACAATTAAAGGAAGTACATCTATCTTAATTTTTTTATTGAATTTAGTAGCTTTCTGGAGGCAAATTTTACACTAAGAGCTAAAATGTGTTTGATTCTGATATATACTAAGAGATTCTCTAATTTAAATTAATTGTAAAATAGTAACTATTATGAAGCCTCCAATATAGAACTGTTTTTTTTCTTTTTTTTTTTTTGGAGGGGGAAGGTAGGGAAATTGGAGTTAAGTGACTTTCCCAAGGTCACACAGCTAAGTCTTGAGTGTGTGTTAAGTCTGAGGTCATATTTGAATTCAGGTCCTCCTGATTCCAGGTCTGGTTCTCTATATGCCACCTAGCCACCCCGCATTATAGAACTCTTAACCAAATAAGTATAGAAATGTTTTTGTGTAGTTATAAACTGAAGATCTGGGTTCAAATGGACTAGATTAAATTGTGAATATCTCTTTAAAATAATAGCTCACTTGGACCTGACCTGGCTCTTACTTGTGAATATCATTATTTGGTTCATATTATTTTAAGGATAAAGATTCAGACTAATGTGGAAACAGATATAGGTTTTCTTTAAGCTTAGAAAAAGCTAAAGATTTCTCCTACTCAAGCCTATAAACCCTCAAGACAGTCACCCTTATCTTGTGAATTTCACTTCTCTAGGGTACTAAACAGTATTTCATGGATAAAATACTATTCTAGATGAATATATATAAAGTGAAAGAACTTGGGATTCCAAGAGAGTCAATCAGTACTGCCCCCTATTGAAATTTATCTTCCCTATTCATGTATAGTTCTCTTTTCTTCATATACTTCCCTGAGGTTGATTCTCTTACCCGTACACAAAAAAAAAAAAAAAATGAGGGAAAGGATTCAGGTTTTTTAGAGATTCAATGGCCTTCTGTTGAACCTGCATATAATATTTTCTGTTACTATCTTATTAAAGTTAATATTTATATCTTTCATAAGAAAGTTTTACAAAAGAATTTAAAAGAGGTCTACTGTGTGCTAGAAACATTAGAATTGCTGTAAAAGAATTTGATGATAAACAACCTATTCCTATACATAGCCATACACCAGATGGCATACTGAACATTTCATAGTTAACATTTATGTTATCATAGTGAGTTCAGCTCATCCTAAGATCTCACTGATAGCAAAAGAAAATTCCCAAACCTGCCTGCAATAGATAAATATTGAGTTAAGGAAAACTCCAACTTTCTGTGCCTTACTATTGTTTGTGCTTCCTGCAGTTTGTATATTTTCTAGTCACAGCAGGCAAAATTTAAAGTAGGGCATCAGCCTCAGTTGCTTGACTTTGTTTACCCTGGAGGAACACAGAGTATTAACAAAGCTATTTGAAGATTCCTTGCAGATTCTATACACAGTTGTTCTCTACCATGACCACCTATAAAAAAGGAGGCATGATTGAATTACATGATTTAATACAAAGATCAACTGTGTAAGTGGATCTTCATCCTTAACCCTTATGGAGATTCAACATGTAAAAGAAACAAACAGTTTGGACATCTGCTACTTACAGTCTTTGCTAATGTGCCAAAGAGAATACTTGGGATTACTTTTAAGTGATAAATAAAATACACAGGATGGCAGAAGACACTGATAATACTTAAATGCAGCACCGGTTTGATGACATGAATTACCCTACAGATGGTTTCCATCCAGCAAGTCTCTTATGTTTATCATGCTGCAGGTGGTAGGCTAGAATAGTGAGTAAGATGGGAAGGAAGGGAAGGGGGAGGAAGAAGGGGAAAGATTAGAACTCTAGAGCACTGTCTCCCTGAGAACTCTGGCTAACTCAATATATTTGTTCCTTATCAGTACTGCCATCTAGAGTGATGGGAAAATAATGTTTGTTAAACAAAGTAAGTGAAATATTCTTTTCTCTGATTTCCAATGTTTGGGACTCAAAATAAAACCTTCATTGTTCATATTGACAACTAAGCTTACCTTAGGTAGACAATCAATAAGCATTTATTTAGAAAGAAGGCTAGAGAAACACTGAGATAAAATACTAGATTTTAAATAACTCTCATCTGTCTTTGGTAGAAATCTTATTTTTCTGCATATTACCTTTTTTTAAAATGCTTATTTAGTTAACATGAAGATAAAGATGAGATAAATTAAAATTGGTTAAGTTTCAGTACAGAAAGATAATATATGTTCCAAACATAGTGCTATTGAAATTAATCTGGATTTTCATACTCATGGCTTAAAGTCATTTTCCAGTGTCCACCCAAGGGTAAAGGAAGACAGTTCTGACAGCAGTGTTAAGAGTTCACCAGAGTTGGACATAGTACTAGCTACAGTCTGGTCTGTAAGAAAAAGATAATAATAGGCCAAGTGTATGAGAAAAAAAAATCTGAATGTTAAAAATTAAACTAAGGGTATGAATATTGAAAAGAAAGCAGATGTTAACTAGGGAGGATCAAGATTTTTAATAAAATTGATGTAGCATACAAAAATAAGTGTTCTAAATTTTTAATCTAGATGTGGAAATTTTTGTCAGGTACTTTTTACCCAAATGAGGACTCTCTCAAAGGAATTTGGTTCCTTAAGAACAGAAATTATTTCACTTTTTCATGGAGAGTGCCTAATAAGTCAAATAAATAAGCATTTGGGTGGCAAAAGGGATAGAGTGTGGGACTTAGAGTTAAGTTAGAGAAACATGAGTTCAAATCCTAATTCAGACATGGACCTAGCTTCATGATCATAGAAAAGTCACCTATCCTTCCTGTGCCAAAATTCCATCATCTGTAAATTGCAGATACTTCCAATCTTATAGAATAATGAAAATCAATGAGTTAACATTTTTAAAGCACTATATAAATGGTTGTAATTATTATAATTATGATTGTTATTATAATTATTTTGTTCTAATTTGTTAAGCCTTGCTATGTGCCTGGACTTATAAATACTTAAGAAATGATTGTCAAATTAAATGTTGTTCAGTAATTTCAATCATGTCCAATTCTTTATGGTCCTATATAGGGTTTTCTTGGCAAAGATAGTGGAGTGGTTTGCCATTTCCTTTTCTAGTTCATTTTACAGAGGATAAAACTGAGGCAAACAGGGTCAAGTGACTTGCCCAGGCTATCACAAAGAATAAGCATCAGAAGCCAGATTTGAACTCATGAAAATGAATCTTTCTGACTCTAGCCCCAACACCCATTGTACCATTTAAATTCTCCATTAGCATCTGAAATAGGCATAGATTATTGTATTATGTGATAAGGAGATTTACAGATTACATAAAATTAAAAGGAATAGCTAGCATTCTGAATGATAGAATTTCCTCCCCACAAAACAAAACAAAAGAAATTCACAGGTTAGATTGGACTAACTCAAGTGAGAGGTTATTTATTTATTTGTCTGTCTGTCTGTCTGTCTATCTATCTATCTATCTATCTGCTTTTTGGAGAGGGGAATGCAGGGCAATTGGGATTAAGAGACTTGCCCAAGGTCACACAGCTAGTAAGTGTTATGAGTCTGAGGTCACATTTTAACTCAGGTCCTCCTGATTCTAAGGCTGGTGGTGCTCTATTCACTGCATCACCTAGCCGCCCCAGTAAGATGTAATTTAATAGAAAAAATGGAAAATTAGACATATAGATTCATTCCACATTTTCAAGGTGATGGACTTGGTTAGATAGCAGTTCATTTAAAAAGATTCTATGGTTTTAATGGACTGCATGTTAAACATGAGTCACTCCTGTAATATGTCAATAAAAGAGCCTAATATGATCTTAGGCTGCATTGAAAGGCATATCTTTGATGAATAACTAGATGGATCTTGTCCTAGTACATCTATGTTCAGATAATTGTGTTCAGTCTTTGACAGAACAATTTAGGAAGAATAATAACAGGTAGCTAGGTGATGCAGTGGATAGGGTGTAGGGCCTGGGGTCAGAAAAACTGAGTTCAGATCCCTCCTCAAACAACTGCTAGCTATGTGACCCTAAGCAAATCACTAATTTTTTTTGTCTGCTTCTATTTTCCAATCTGTAATATAGTAGCAATTGCAAATATTTAAATTTTATTTAAGTATATTTTTTTAATTTAAAGTATTTAAAGTTTAAAAAGTGATTTATAGGGGGTGGAGTCAAAATGGTGGATTATAAAGTCAGGGACTCAGCTGACCTTTCCCAAATTCCATTCCAAATAACTTTAAAATAACTCCTCAATTGGAGTTATGAATTGATTAAACTATCATATAGAGCGATTTGGAACTATGCCCAAAGGGCTATAAAACCATTCATACCCTTTGACTTAGCAACACCACTACTAGGTCTGTTTCCCAAAAGATATTAAAAAAAGGGAAAGGACCCATTTGTACAAAAATATTTACAGCAGTTCTTTTCTGGCAGTAAAGAATTAGAAATTGAAAGGATACGCATAAATTGGGGAATGATTGGATAAGTTATGACATGTAATTATGATGGAATAGTATTTTAATATAAGAAACGATGAGTAGGATGGTCTCAGAAAAACCTAGAAAGACTTACATGGGTTGATACAAAGAGAAATGTGCTGGGTATAAAGTAAGAGCAATACTGTAAGATGCTCAGAAGTGAATGATATCTCTATTTTCAGCAATACAAAATTCCATGACACCTATTAGGATGAAAAATGCTATCTTTCACCAGAGAAAGATCTGACGGTGTCTGAATACAGACTAGAGCAACATTAAAATAAGATAAACTCCTCAAAATAAATTTTGGATCAGAGGAACCCAGAAAAGGACAGAGTGAAACAATTTTTCCAGCACAAGACAACTTAAATGGTTGGAAGGAAAACCTGTTTCACTGGGTTATGAATATAGCTAGTCCAATGCAGGTCATGACAGTACGTGCCAGCAGCAGTCACTGGAGGTGACTGAATTGGCAGCATTGGCTTCTGAGCTCAGAGTGTCAATGGATCAGAAAATGGTTCAGAAGGAGTTTACATGGTTCCCTTTGCTTTGTTTACTTCCCTTTGTAGCAGTAGGATTCTGTTGCATTGCTCATATGTGGTTCCAGGTCAAAGTGCCTGGACTGCATAAGTCCCTGGGCTAAGTGGAGCACTAGCAGGGTCATGGATCCTGGTCACAATTCCAGAATGAAAATGAGTGCTTGTGATCACTCAGAGACCAGAGCACAGGTTAGGTAGAGACTTTCCTTAGGCTATACCATGTTAGAAGAGCCAGAAGCTTATACGTCCCAGAACTATTTGTGAAAACAACAGCATGAAAATCTTGAACCTTCTGACAGTGCTGCTCCACCCTAGGAGCAAAGCCAAGTTTTAATATAAAGTTGAAAGTCCAGAAACAGACAAGAAAAATGAGTGAATAACAACAACAAAAGAATCTGACCATAGAAAGTTACTATGTGACAGGGAAGATCAAAATAATCTCAGAAAAAGACAACAGAGTCAAAACAGCTACATTCAAAACCTCCAAGAAAAATATGATTTGATACTAAATCCAAAAAGAAAAGAATTCTTGCATAAGCTAAAAAAGAATTAAAAAAAACAAAGAAGAGACATTGAATGAAAATTAAGAAAACTAAGTGAAAATAATGCAAGAAAATCATAAAAAAATAGTCAATGGTTTGGTTTAAAAAGGCATAAAACTACTGAAGGAAATACCTTAAAAAACAGAAAAGGGAAAATTCTAAAAGAGGCAAAATAATTCACTAAAGAGAATAACTCTTTGAAAAGCAGAATTAGCCAAACAGAAAAAGAGGTTAAAAATCACAGAAGAAAGAACTTCTTAAAAATAAAATTAGTAAAATAGAAAGAGAGGCACAGATGCTCACCAAAGAAAACAATTCCTTAAAAATTAAAACAGGGCAAGTGGAAGCTAATGATTCCATAAGATATCAAGAAATGATAAAAAATATCAAAAGAATTTTTTAAAAAATAGAAGAAAATGTGAAATATCTCATTGGGAAGTTACTGACCTAGAAAACAGATCCAGGAGAGGTGATTTAAAAACTATTGGATTACTCAAAATTTATGATTAAAAAAAGAAACCTGTACATCATCTTTCAAGAAATTACCAATGAAAACTGCCCTGATACCCCTGAAGTAGAAGGTTAAATAGAAATGGAAAGAATTCCCTTATGACCTGAAAGAAATCTCAAAATTAAAACTCTCAGGAATATTATACCCAAATTCCAAAGCTGCCAGGTTCAAGGAGAAAATAATCTAAGCAGCCAGAAAGAAGCAGTTCAGATATTGTGGAAACATAGTCAGAATAACACAAGATGTAACAGCTTCTACACTAAAGGATAAAAAGGCTTGGAATGACATATTCCAAAGGGCAAAGGAGTTTGAATTATAACCAAGAATCATTTACCCAGAAAAATTTAGTATAATCCTTCAGGGGAAAAATATATAATTAATGGAAGATAGAACTTTCCTGCATTCCTTATGAAAATACAAGAAATTAGTAGAAAAATTGACCTTCAAATCCAAGATGGTGTGATAGTAATGGAATATAGAGATCCCCCTGTATTGGCTTGGTTTTCAAACTGATTGTGTTAAAACCCAGAGTTTGTTAATCCCACCTGTGGGATGGACTTGTTGATGTGAAAAGAAAGTCCTGAATTGGGAGGAGCTGGTGATGTAGATTTGGAGAGACACAAGAGAGAGAGGCAGAAGAACTTTTTGGAAGCACCCTTGTGGAGGCAGAGAGAGACTGAGAGGATTGCTGAGCGCCACTTTGAATTGCCCTGGACTATTGAGACCTGCCCCCGGAACTGCCAAGGACTGAGGAGACATGGCTGTTTTGCTGGTACTTTGTCTGTTTTGATGTTGTTTTGCCAGGTTTGTCCTCTGGTGAAAGACAGTCCTGTTGTTGAAGAAGTCCTGGAACCTGGCTGTTGGTTAAGAGCTACTGAGGCTGTCCTGCAGACCAAGAGTGAATACTGTCCACTGATGAAGGACAGTGCTGTTGTTGCAGGAGTCTGGGAACCTTTCTGTTGGTTCAGAAGCCCTGAAGAAGGATTTTCTTGTTGTATGTTTACAGAAATCCTAGGAGAGGGTTTTGCTAATGTTTTCAGGGGTCCTAGGACTGTTCTGCAGACAGAGGATGAATTAATGAAGAGACTGACAATGTATCTTGTGTCCTTGCTAAGCTTTGTCTCCCCAGGAAGAAAGATTGCTGAGAACTTGCCTCATGTGTCAAGATGAAGAAAAGACCTCCATTTGGGTATTAAGTGCTGTGCTTAAACTTGTTGTAACTTTGGGGTAGATTCAATTGTGATCCAGGGGTGGGGAACTTTTGACCTTTTTGTGTTCTATGACTGAACAAATGAATGTACTTTACTTACGATTGGAAACTAATCTAGATTTGAGAAGAGAGGCTTTGTGATGGACTAAATGAAGGTACAGCCTAGGGGTGGAGTAGTATTTAGAACAGGGACTTTGTAATTGATTGAATGAATGGAAGGTCCTGGGGTGGGGTAGTACTTGGAGATTATTTAATCACACAGTAAATGCTGTATTTTGAATGATGTCATATTTTGACCTTCTCTGTTCTTAATTTGTCATTGAATAAAATGGAGAGCACCTATGCTGGTATTGTGAACCTTGGGAAGTTGCCTTTGCTTGGCATTACATTACAGATGCTAGGCAAGCATAGAAAGGTTAACAGGAAAAAGAAGAAATTATAAAAGATTCAATAAAGTTAAACTATTTGTATCCTTACTTAGGAAGATGATATATACATATATAACTCCTAAGAACTTTATCAATATTTGGGTACATAGAAGAAATATACATAGAGAACGGGTTAAGTTTACTGTGATGGCTTGATATCTAAAATATAATAATTAAATGGTGAGAAACTAGGATGTACTTGGAGAAGAGAGAATGGAGAGGCAGAATGAGGTATATTATCTCATATACAAGAGGCATTAATGAGCTTTTACAGTGTAGGGGAAGATAGAGAGATGGAACACAGTGCTTGAACCTTATTCTTACTGGAATTGACTTAAAAAAAA
>NW_027186352.1:0-46462 GCF_028583685.1 Petaurus breviceps papuanus
TGTAGCAGCAAGCACCCCAAGCGTCCTCAGGGTTTGCAGCTACCACAGGTTCTTGGATCTGCTTTGTTAAAGGAAAGCAACTCAAAATGGGTTAACAAGCTTACTTTAATCAGTCAGACATATATCGTTTACCTTGTTCAGGAGAAAAGGTCAGCACCCTGAACCTCAAAGTATACAGGCATAATTATCAAGACAGAAACATCAAGTAGACAGATTTCCAAACTGTCCAACCATTACATCCATACCCAGTCAACATCTGGGTTTCCACATTCTGGGTTTTTCAAAGCCGGGGGACTCTCAACAACGGCTTCCCAGAATTCAGATCAAATCACAGAACACTTCTCAAAGTGAGTCCCAAAACAAAGCTACACATCAGGGCTTATATAGCCTTCTCCTGGCTCAGAGAATGTAACAACCTTATTGACTCACTGGCCAATCAAGAAGTATCTACTGAAAAACAAGCCTCCCACCCCAGGCTTCAGGTGCACATTAGCCTAGGGGCAGGGAAGATCTTCAAAATTTACATTCTTATTACAGCGCCTGCCCCTTCCTGCCTCCCTGGAGTCCCATGTGCATGCTTAGGACCAGCTGATGGCTCTCACCTATGGCTTCCCCCCTCCCCCACTCTCCTTTTCCTTTGGAATGATCCAGGCTGCTGTGAACACCTGCCTTTCCCTCCCTTGTTCTGTCCTAGAGGATCTTCCCAGAAAAGAGGAATGTTTTAACTTTTTCTATTTCTCTCCCACCTTGTATTCACCACCTCAGCTTAGTATCAGACAGTTTTTTTTCTCATCCAAGGCCATCCAGGTTTTGCTCCCTGGTCCTACAATCCCTGTGTGGGGGAGTTTCCCATTACAATTACTGACTGATCTAAGGAGGGCAATCACAGAGCGGGGGCCACAGAGGCCCTCCTGTCTCCTGGCTGACAATGTGATAATCAAGAGAAAACATTTGCTGGAAATGTATCAGGGGAGATCCCGGGGTCACACTGGACATTTGCTGCTCACTGAGTAGCTCAGTGAGTTTTTCCAACAGAAGGTTGGAGGCCTCTCTCTGAGCCTCTGTTCGTCTCCCGGGAAAGACCAGGGATTTTGTGCTAATAAGTGGGTGTAAGCCATTTTGTACCTTGGCCAGAAATGATCCAGGGACCCTGGGGTTGGAGTAGGGAGAGAGCTTCGAGGGGGTGGAACCATCTTCCTCTGAGCCCAGAGACTTCCTCTTGTCTGGGCCATCCAGTGGTGGAGGGTTGTACAGGGAGGTCTTGTCTTCTCTTCTCACAAACCTCCTGGTCCCCAGTAGCTTACAAGGAGCAGGCCAAAAATGTGGCTTTGATTTCTCTGATGAATAATCAGTTCACTGAAATGTGAAACATCTCTCAGAACTGGACTTGCTTTTCTGGCCTCGATCTCAGCTTTCCAAATCCCTTCTTACAGGTGTCCAGAAGCAGGAGGGGCTGCTCCGGGGGCCCTGCCTCAGAGGGACTGAGTGACCAACCCCTGTGGCCTGTGTTAGAGTGTGGGTCCCAGGCAGGGTAGATTTGAGCAGAGGTGTCCAGTTCCCAGCTGGCTGCCTGGCTACTATGTGCTGTAATGCTTTGGAAGCAGATTAGAGAGTGGCTGGGAGATATTTAACAAAGAAGTGAAAATATAGTAAAGGAGATAACATTTCATTTTAAACCTGTCAGTCTGTGGCCTACAGTGCAGCTCAGTGGCTCCCATTTCTCTTTGGGGGCAGACAGGTGGTGCAGGGGATGGAGCACAGGGCCAGGAGGCAGGAAGACTCATCTTCCTGTGTTCACATCTGGCCTCAGTTACTTAGCTAGCTGTGTGACCCTGGGTAAGTCACTTTACCCTGCATGCCTCAGTTCCCTCATCTGTAAAATGAGCTGGAGCAGGAAAGAGAAAACTGCTCCAGGATCTTTGCCAAGAAAACCACAAACGGGGTCACAAAGAGCTGGACAACACATTTCTATTTGCGTTTGACATCCCTGTTAGACCAGCTGACCTCTGGGGGCCCAGGCAGCTCTCACATTCTGTGACACTGATTTCCTCTACACTTATATCATACATAACATAGCATATCATTCATCTAAAGGGTTCCCTGGCCTTTCCTACTATGGGCTCAGCACACACAGGACCATGGAAGAATGTTGAAACTGCCCACTGAGAGCAGTTCTTGGTAACACCCTTCTAGAGCCCCATATACCTGTGCTGGGCTGGGGCTGGCAAACAGAGGCCTTCCCATCCCCAACCTTAGCTTGCCCTACAAAGGCCTTGGCTTTGTCTTCTTCCTTCCCTAGCAGTCTCCCTGCAGCTCACAGGTTCAAAGCAAGAGATCTGGTTTCATTAGCCTCAGTATCATTGATAATGCAAATGTTATTCCTATTTTACTGATGAAGAAACCAAGGCACAGAGTCTCAGGGGCTCAGAGCCACACACTCAGTGAAAGCCGGAGTTAGGCCTGGCCTGGGGTCTTCCCTCCCCCAGGGGCCTCCCAAGCCCAATACTGCCCATCCTGGCAGCAGCCCTGGGGATAGCCTGGCCTGGACAGACCTGTGGAGGTCTGCCTCTGAAACCTGCCTTCTGTGTCTCCACTGAATCCCTTAAATGTGATGCCTCCTTCTGCAGCTCTCCCTCTCCTGAGGGCCCTGTGTATAGCAGGGATCTCCCCTGGAAACACTCTTCTAGAGTATGGAATCTGGAACCCTCTGACAAAGGCATAGCAGGATGGGAGGGGAGAGGAGGTGTCCCTGTGTCCCAGCCATGTGCTCCCAGCTCCTGGGTCTGCAGCCCCAGAGCCTCAGTGTGTGTCTGAAACCAACCCCCAGGGCCCTATCCAAAGTTAGGGGAATATTAAACCAGCAGATGAAGGTCATTTTCACAGGCATCCACGTGAGATGAAATTGGGGTTCATGTAGTCAGTGGAGCCTCTGATGGAGTCAGGAAGACCTGAGTTCAAACCCCATCTCAGACACTTCATAGCTTCATCACCCTGAGCAGGTCACTTCACCTCTCCTGGGTGTGAAGGGCACATGAGGTCGTATTTAGAAAGTGCTTTGCTTGTTATAGAAATGCGCTGCTGTTATTGCTTCCAAGCGCTAATTCCCATGATTCTGCCGATTCCAAACAGCCATTCTGTCACCATGATACTCACTGAAATGTCGAATTTCATCCCATCCCTTCAGAACCCTAAGAATTCATCCCAGTGAGAAGGAGCCATCAGTCACTTATCTCTTAAGCAGGGACCCTCTTTTCGCCCAGTGGACATTCATGGTATTACAGTGGCCAGCACTTGAAGCCTTCAGACTTCCTGGGGAGCTTGGGGGCTTCACAGGATCCTCAGTCTACAGTCTGAAGAGGCTCTGGTCCAGCTGCTTAGGACAGTGCCTGGTCCATAGCAGACTCAGTAAATGCTGTTGACCTGACTGACTCCAGTCCCCAAATCCATGCCTCTGATCTCTAGGACTTTTCTATGAAAGTGAAATCTGCTTGGTTACTATTAAAAACTTGATTATTCAGTAGAAAAATGATAGATAACAAGTTGTTGAAAGCAGATTCTGGAAACAGAGGGCCCCTAAGCTGCTTTCTGGGTCACTGAGGAATACATTGCACACATATAGAATGATAGTACCAACACAGGGTCATGATTAGATGCAGCTCATGACGCCCAGGCCAGGTCAGCCATAGGCACCCTCTGAGGGCCCAAACTTGACAGGGTCACCATGCTGAAGGAGCCATGGGTGCTCAGAGAAGCTGGTCTGGGATACTCAGGGAAGGCTTCTCAGTGAGAAAGGGGCTTCAGCCTCAAAGTAGAAATTATATTTATCTACATCAGGGGGTCTTCACCTGAGGTACACTGACCCTGATGAATTTGATGAGCGTTTCAGGGGGTCTGTGAACTTGGATGGGAAAAAAATACATCTTTATTTCCCCCAACTTCTAATTGAAATGTAATCATTCCTTTGACTATTAAAATTTCAAAAGCCACAATAGCATTCTGGGAAGGCATTGCTTAAAAGCTTCACCAGATGATAAACAAGTTAAGATGCTCTGATCTCAGTCATAGATGAGACAGCAATAGACATGATCAGGGACCGTGCCATTATGTAAATGTAGGTGGATTAAGTTTTGGACAAGCTGACCATGCCAGTGTCACCAGATTGGTCAAATCTTTTTAGATAAACTATGTCAGCATTTAACACACAGAGGCATGAATGCTTTAGACCATAACAATATAGAGAACTAGACTTCTTTCCTTATATCAGAATGATGAGGGAAATACAACTGGATGTCAGGTGCCCTGAGGCACTTTTCACATATCTGAGTGTGTATACATACACCCGAACCTTTGTATGCATATATACGTATGAGAGACAATAACTTCTAACCAATCCATTCCTTCATAAGAGTTACAAAACAGCCTGTACCCTTTGACCCAGAAATACTACTCCTAGGTCTATTTCCAAAGATGATTAGGGAAAAAGGAAAAGAACTTCTATGTTCTAAAATGTTTCCAGCAACTCTCTTTGGGGTGATGAAAAACTGGAAATCATGGGGACACCCTTCAACTGGGGAATGGCTGAACAAGGTGTGTTACATGATTATTATGGATACTACTGTGCTCTAAGAAATGATGAAAACATAGAAAGACTCGCAGGAAATAATGAAGAGAGAAATGAGCAGAACCAGGAGAACGTTGTATACACTAACAGAAATACTGTTTAAGAACAACTTTGAGGGACTAAGTCATTTAGACTATTATGAGAACCCCAATGAACTGCAAAGCACCCATGAAAGAAGAAGCTATCTGCATGCAAAGAAAGAACTGATAGATAGAAGTGTGTATGGAATGATATTACACACACATACACACACACACACAGATAATAAAGTTCCACAATAACTTTATTATATATTTACTGGTAATAGCAAGGTGTACAGAAAAGATTTTTTAAATATTCCCCCCCCCCTGGAATTTATTTATTTTTAGTTTTCATTCATTTCCACAAGATTTTGAGTTACAAATTTTCTCCCCATTCTTCTCTACTCCCCACCCCAAGATAGAGGGCCTACTGAACACCCCTTTCCCCAGTCTGCCCATGTTTCTATCCCTCCCATCCCCTTTTCCCTCCTTTCCCCCTCACTATCTTATACGGCAAGATGGATTTCTATACCCCATTGCCTGTATATCTTATTTCCTAGTTTATGCAAAAACATTTTTTTTAGCATTTGTTTTTAAAAACTTTGAGTTCCAGATTCTCTCCCCTCTTCCCTCCTGTATCAGCAAGCACCCCAGCATCCCCAGGGTGGCTGCCAGCACATGTTCTGAGATCTGCTTTTCTAAAGGAGAGCAACTCAAAATGGGTTAACAATCTTGCTTTAATCAATCAAACATATCATTTACCTAGTTCAGGGAAAAAAGATCGGCACCCTGAACTTCAGAGAATACAGAGGTTACAAGAGAACAAAAAATACAGACGAATATATCAGCAGACAGGCCTCCAACTGTCTGACCATTACACCCATATCTAGTCAGCTACCAGAGAAGGAAGCATCAACACCTGGATTTTCAAAGCCAGGGGGCTCAATGGCTACCCAGAGTCTCATCTGGTCAAATCACACAACACTTCTCAAAGTGAGTCCCATCACATTAGGATTTATGTAGCCTTCTCCTGCCTTATAGAATTTCACAACCCTCTTGACCCACTGCCCAGTCACAAAGTCTGTCCTGAAAAACAAGCCTCCCTCCACAGGCTCCAGGTGCACTTAAGCCTATCAAAGGGCCTAGGGGCAGGAAAGATCTTAAAATCCCATTCCCATTATACCTCCCCCCCCCCACTGAGAAGGCAGGAAATTTAATATAGGTTATACATATATAGTTATGCAAAACTATAGTAGTCATATTGTGGATGAGTAACTATATTTCCCTCCATCCTATCCCCCCCCTCATTTATTCTCTTTTCTCCTTTGACCTTGTCGCTTTTCATAAGTTTTGCTTCTGACCATCCCCTCCCCCAATCTACCCTCCCTTCTATCATTCCTCTTCTTATCCACTTCCCCCTATTTTCCTGTAGGGTAACTTACCCAAATGAATGTGTATGTTTTGAAAGACTGGACTTTTCTCAGCAATTCAGGGCTATCAGTCAACTCCAAAAGACTCATGATGGAGAGAGATGTCTACATTCAGAGAAAGAACTAGAAAGAACAGAGTTTGAATGCAGATTGAAGCAAATTACTTGCTCTCTTTCTTTTCCTTGTTTGGTTTTGTTTCCTTTTTCCCACTGTTCATTCCATCCGATACAATCCTTCTTAATTACCTGACTAATGTCTAATGTGAAAGTATCTGCAGATCCTGTACTTGATTGTGTGCCACCATGGGGGGGGGGGGGTGGTAAAGGAGGCAGGGGAAGAAAACTTGAACATCAAAGAACTGGGGAACTGAATCTTGTAAACTAAAAGTAAATGAAAAATTAATAAAGACAAAAAAAAAATTAAAAAAGATCCCTAAAAGAAAACTCTTAGGAATATTATAGTCAAATTTCAGAGTTCCCAGGTCAAGGAGAAAATATTATAAACAGTCGGGAAGAAATCTAGCAGCTTCTACATTAAGGAAGTGAAGGGCTTAGAATATGATATTACAGAGGTCAAAGAAGCTAGGATTAAAACCAGAAATCATCTACCCAGCCAAACTGAGTATAGTACTTCAGGGGAAAATAAGGACATTCAAAAACATAGAGAACTTTCAAGCATTCTTGATGAAAAATCCAGAACTGAACAGAAAATTTGACTTTCAAATATAAGAAGTAAGAGAACCATGAAAAGGTAAACAGGAAAGAGAAATCATAAACAACATATTAAAGTTGAACTGTTTACATTCCTACATGCAAAGACAATATTTGAAACTCATGAAACTTTTCTCAGGATAGTTGAAGGGAATATGTGTGTAGGTGTGTAGGTATATATACATGTATATGTATGGATAGGTGGGTGTATGTATGTATATGTATGTGTATGTATACATAAACAGAGGGCAGAGAGTGACTGGAATATGAAGTGGAATATGAGTGGAATGTGAAATAAAATTAAGAGGTGAGAGGAATATATTGGGAGGAGAAAGAAAGAGATAAAATAGAGTAAATTATCTGACATAAAAGAAGCAAGAGAAAGCCATTACAATGGAGGGGAAGAGCAGGGAGGTGAAAGGGAATGAGTCAACCTTACTCTCATTTGGACTTGGCTTAAAGAAGGAATAACATATACACTCAACTGGGTATCTTACCTTACAGGAAAGTAAGAGGAAGGGGATAAGAGGGAGGATGATAAAAGAGAAAGTAGATTGGGGGAGGGGGTAATCAGAAGCAAACACTTTTGAAAAGGGACAGGGTCAAAGGAGAAAATAGAATAAATGGGCAGGGCGGGAGAGGATGGTGTAGCAGCAAACACCCTGGAGTCCCCAGGGTGGCTGCTCACACAGGTTCTTGGATCTGCTTTGACAAAGGAAAGCAACTCAAAATGGGTTAACAAGCTTACTTTAATCAGTCAGACATATATCGTTTACCTTGTTCAGGGGAAAAAGGTCAGCACCCCGAACTTCAGAATATACAGACAATTATCAAGACAGAAATAGATCAAGTACACAGCTTTCCAAACTGTGCAACCATTACATCCATACCAAACAACATCTGGGTTTCAAAGCCGGGGGGCTCTGGACAACGGCTAGCCCAGAGTTTCATCAAATCACAGAACACTTCTCAAAGTGAACCCCCAAAACAAAGCCTCACATCAGGGCTTATATAGCCTTCTCCTGGCTCAGAGAATGTAACAACCTTATTGACCCACTGGCCAATCAAAAATTATCTACTGAAAAACAAGCCTCCCACCCCAGGCTTCAGGTGCACTTTAGCCTAGGGGCAGGGAAGATCTTCCAAATTTGCATTCCCATTACAGATGGAGAGAAATATAGTTAGCCTTTCACAATATGAAATTTATGGGAATGCTTTGTATAACTACACATGTACAACCAATATCAAATTGTTTGTCTTCCCATTGGGGGTGGGTGAGGAGGGAAGAAGGGAGAGAATCTGAAACTCAAAGTTTAAAAAGCAAATGTTAGATAAATTGTCACATGGATAGTTTGTGTTAAGTGTCTGAGGGCCAGATTTGAACTCAGGTCCTCCTGTCTCCAGGGCTGGTGCTCCTTTCACTGCACCACCTAGCTGCCCCTGAAAACTTCAAATTTCATAGAGAATATAAAGTTACCCTAGGAGAGGATCTTAGAGATAATCTTTATTTTACAGATTAAGAAACTGAAGACCAACAACAACAATCCCCACATATACCTTGGACAGACAACTCTGGTTTATTCTCTTTGCCAAACATTGCTCCCTAGTTAGCATAATATTAACTCTAGTCCTTATCCTTACCCTATTTTTGAGAATGTCCAGCTGTCTCCTTTCATGAAGTTTATCAACAACTCTATTGCCTCCTTTTTCTGTTTGGCAGCCTTGTGGGTCAGAAGAATTGTTTCCTCTTGTTTCAGCATTCAGTTATTGTCATACACAAAATTTAACCCTTCACAAGAAATGGCAAGATTATTTTCACATGACTTTCTCTTATTGTTTCTTGGAGACCTGTCTTCATGTGGTCATTTATAGTTGGCAGGACTTTAAAAACTTTCACATCCTTTTGGCACTAATCAATTGGCAATGGCTCTTGGTTCATATTGGTGTCAGTTTTCTGATTTATTATATCCAAAATATAAATGACTTGTTTTGGTCAGATTTGATATATTTGCTACTGACAATATTTGAATTCCAATAAGGGCCAAAGCCTGAGCTAATTAGACTGCTTTGCTTTGTTCTAAAAATGCCCTTTCCTATGTCAGCAGCTTCAAAGACCTATTATCTTTCCTAGAGGTCTGTGCTGTGTTGAGAAGGCTCAGGTATCCTGGGATCCAGCTGACACTACTTTGTCAATTGTCTTGTAAACGTATGCAGACTATAAATCTGAAGGGCAAAAAGCTTTGTCATTCTTGTATCAGACAGTGAGAACTTGGGTTTTTGCTCTGTGCAGTACATATCCACTAGCTTTAAGGGAATAAATGATATAAATGTATATCACCTATTCTGTTTGCCTCCTTTAACCAAACTTTCAGATCAATATTTATGGTGCCCTGACTCAGATGGAACAGATGGAGTGGGACAAAGAACAGCTCCTGAGTCTATTGACTCAGGCACCTCAGGATCCATTTTTTTCTGGAGAGTTAACCTTGATGGATGGAGTAAGTTCCTCATTCCCAGCTTCCAAAGGACTCCAACTAGTTTTGTTGAAGTCTGAAATTCCCTTTAGTCTAGTTCAGGAGGCAGGGATCTAACCTGTGGTATAGATCCCCACGAAGTATGGATGGATTGCCAGTGCTAGTGTTAGTTAACTAAAAATAGCCCAAATTATGTTGCCCACAATAGGACTCTTTTGACTGATCAAAGTTACTTTATCTTAAAACCAAATTAAGTTTAAAGGCCAACAAAACATCTAGCCAGGAGGGGGAATGTTTTCATCTTTCGTCTGCTGAGATGGCTGAGCAAGAACAAAAGGCAGCAGCCTCTTCCCTTAAGGCTTGCAAAATTGCTTCAGAATCAGTACCTCCTTCCCCAGTACCTGCTGATTCCCTCCACCCCACCACTCTCCCCTTTTTCCCAACAACCCCAGCCAGACTTTCTCCTCCAACCCCCTGCTCCTACTCTCCCCTATTCCTTGCTTCCTCCCTCCCCCTGCCAATTTTCCCTTAAATATTTCCTGCAAATTACAGCTGAGCTTGCCTCCCAGCTTGCCAAAATGTTAGCAACACAGGCTGAGGAGGACCCTGAAGAAAAAAGGGAACTTCAAACAGCTCCCATCAAAAACTCACACTCCACCCCTTATGTGCTAAGGGGACATAAACCTGATATTTGTCACTATTGCAAGAAACCAGGGCATTGAATCTGAATGTAGGACCTATCTCATGGTTATATAAAATCAGAAACACCAGGGCTCCAAGGCACCCTCACCGCGCCCCCCTCCAAAAGACCATAGAGGTGCAAAGGTTGCACAATCCCAATATACTTCTACCCTGTCAGATCTCCAGTCCTTGAAAAATAATAGCTGATTCATGGTGGTTATTTCTAGCAAGCCTCTAATTTCCTCTCTTTCTCTGCCGTTTGTTGTGGACTCTGTATTTGCATTTATCCTGTCAATTTGTCTGTCAATGTGTGTGTCTCTATGTCTGTATCATGTGTGCTGTGAATGAGTCTCGTTTGCAAGACTTAAAATACAGGCAGCCAGAGACTTCTAACACGCAAACAAGTCTGTTAAGACTCTTCTCTTTGTGGTTTCCGGTCTGGCCAACCTGCAACTACAATGTAACAGTAGATATAGCTAAAAGCATTTTAAGGAGTTGGAAATAGATTGTATTGGGATTGCTGAAGAAAACTCCTGATATTATAGGTAAGTAACTCAAGGATCTCACCCCAGCTAAAGCACCTACCCCCAATCAAGAACACTTAGCACTCCCCACTCCCTCCCCAAGAGTTAAGAGGGAATCTCAGTGTGGGGATTTTTAAAAGCCACAAGTTCTTGTTAACCCCTATTATCCCAGATCAGATTAAGAGAAGAGAATGCAACAGAATTGTAGGGAAAACTTAAATCACCTTGCTCCACCTGGCAAGAGGAAGGGAGGGATAACACTCACAAACTGTCAGTAGTCTGGACTTCCTTGTGCCCCCTTCTCAGCAAAGCTTGGAAATGTCACCCAGGTCATTCCGCCCACCCTGGCCCAGAAGCTGCAACTGCAACTGTCCCAGGCTTAGTAAATTCTGCAGTTGTAGGGGAAGGGAGAGGTAGATTGATCAGGCCTGTGGTGAGCATTCCCTAAACACTGCCTCAAAGAAGTATCACCACTGGGAAGTAAGCCTCTGCTCCAGGTAAACTCCATACTTCTGTGTTCCCCTTGCAAAATGTATCAACTTTTGGCAAGCTATTTTATCTCTGTTTGACCCATTTCCTGGTTTGTAAAGGGAAAAATAATAATGTTTGTTGTTATGAGATCAAAATGATATAATGATTGTAAAACGCTTAACATAATGACTGGCATATGTTAGATGCAACCTTATTATT
Source organism: Petaurus breviceps papuanus (assembly GCF_028583685.1). NCBI lineage: Eukaryota > Metazoa > Chordata > Mammalia > Diprotodontia > Petauridae > Petaurus > Petaurus breviceps. The sequence goes on from NW_027186352.1 coordinate 11,151, forward strand.
ATCTCTCTCTAATGTGAATGTTAACTTTGAAGTAGTTTTTTTTTTTCTTTCTCAATAATATCTGTATATGATTATCTGAAAATGCAATTGATGTCATCTGAAATTTATTGTTTGTGTTATTACTGTATTTCTAAAATTGTCTTGTATTTCTAAAAATTCTCTTAGCTTGTGCAAAAAAGAATCCTTGGAAAAAGATAGGGGTATGATTTTCAAGCCTGTTCCATCTGAAAATATATTTATGTATGTTAATTTGAAGGTTTAGGGACTACCACATTCACTATCTATGTGAAATTCCACAATGTAATTAATTTCTAGTAATATATTTAAGGAAAAGGAAAGAAAAGATACTGGGTAAATTTTTAAAGCCCTGGTAAACTTTGCTATTGTAAGAAGTCTAAATTAATGACATATGTTCTTCTTGGCTTCTGAAAAACAGTCTCCTCTCCATTACAACATCCTTTTCACTAAGGACCTTTGTGTTATCTAGGAATTCTGTAATAACTAGGAATCTAGTTTGGTATAATATCTTAAGAATCTGTTTTACTTAAGCACATTTTACACCAACTTAGTTTTAATGAATTCCAGTGTTTAAAGGTTCATTTTGCTTCAAGGAGGAAGAAAGATATCTATCATTTTAAAGTTTTCCAACAATTTTTCTTCATAAGAATTTCATGATTATTCCTTTTAATATAGGGATAAAATTTAAGCTGTTTTTAAGGAAGGGGAAATACTTTTAGAATAAATATTTTGAAAAATCTTTTGTGATTTTTTTTAAAGACTTACTAAATTTTCAAAGTAATTTCTTCCTAGATTAAGGTAATGAGTTGTAAAGCAGAAGAGATCTTGCTGTATTGATCTGAACTTGTAGCGATTCCATGGCCTAAGCAAGAGTTAGTTTGAAATTATATGTAAAAGACTTTAATTCCTAAACTATCTCATTCTCCCAGACTGAGTATAAGTAGAGAAGGGTAAACAAACTTGTAAAACAAAGATGGGCATCTATTCGGTGGTGAAACCAAAGTCAGGAACCTCTTTTGTTTAAAGCAGATAAGAAAGTTTGGGGACAAATGGAGGTTATCCCAGCCCCTTTTGTCCCTAATTAGTTTTTTGGGTACCTTTGTGCTAGTTTCAGATGGTTTGAGTGTGTTGAGAGAGTTTGAGGAAGTATTTTAAGAAGACAGAAAAATTATGTAACTTGATTTGGTAATTAATAGCTCAATCAAATTTGAGATAGCTCTACTAAATAATACCAGCTCATATTTATTTACTATTTAAGACTTTGTGGGACTGCAATTTACAATTGTTTCAGTCTCTGATTACAGGGATAGTTGTCCCAGCTGTCATAAAGCCAATAGTAGAATGACACAGGCTATAGGCTGAGAACTGCTAATAGTAGATGTCTGTGCCTGGGAAAGGTTTTAAAGACAACCTTGGACACGGCCTAGGTAAGATCTTCCTGACTCTGTTTACCAGTTGTGCTTTTTCCTTTCTGAAAAGGAAATTTCTCACCTGATTACTCCTAAGCCCTGCTTTCAGCACCTAGTGGCTACATGATTGTCTATCAGATATGACTCATATCTGGAATCAAACAGGAAGTTCTTTCCATCTGGTATGGTATATGAAATTGTCCCCCCTCCCTTTTTTCCTTTTTTTAAGTAAATTTATATAATGAAGAAGTTCTCTAAGTACAATACTAAATCTATTAAATAATAGATGGAAATTGGAATATCTCTGAGTTACTTCAATAGGATACAATAATGAATAGTTTACAATTATAATTTATATTCATGGCCAAATATAATATAGAGGTAACATCCTCCAAAGGAGGAAATGATTAGACCAAGTAATAAGACAGAGATGTAATGGGATAGATGTCTAATTAAATAGGATAGCAAATTTTGAGGAGCACAACGGGATCAGACAGATTCCTCTAAGGATTATATACAGATATAGAAGATGGGCTTCCAAAATTTTTCTACCATGGAAATTCAAGCTTCAAGCATGCTTTGGTAATAAGATCCCAAATTTGGATTTTTTCATAAAATATGTCTAAGAGAGTAGTAGAAGTGAAATTATTTCTCCCTTATTAAAGTATCTGTCTGATAATTTTAAAAGGCAGATGAGCTCATTTTGTGGTTGGACCCTCACATTTTAAAAGATTCTTTTATCAGGTACAGGCTTTACGTAAGGAAAGAAGCAGCAAATGATATATAAACTAAAATTCTCTGACGTGGCAAAATTTGAGAACCAAATTTAAGTAATTGTATTGATTTATACTGTCAGAATTATCTGGGAACTTCTAGATCTGAACCAGAGAAGCAGAACTCCCTTTTTGAACTGTCCTAAGAATAAAATCTATTGTCATAAAAAGGCCATCTAGGCACCAGATAACTACATGAAGCATCTAGGATTCAAAAGGTGCTATTTAAATGGATATTGGAAATGCTGGGATACAAGGAATTTGGTGTTAGTTAACATTGGTGTTAATGATTCTGTTGATTTGTATGGTTCATATTTAAGGTTTTTTGGTTATCTTGGTGACATGTAAATGCCCCTTCTCCAAACTAGTCTATTATGAACCATTTTAGTAGTTTAATCTCTACCTGACTTAATGTAATTATGCAATTTTGTAATCTCAAAGAAAAACTATTGCATCGAGAGAACCTAGCCCTACATGGCTGGAAAACTGAATCATTTCTATATGCCTTTAGCATCAAATCATATGTTCTTTGGGAACCCTCTCAGGTCTGTCTTACTACTCCCATAGCTGCCGACTTGTGGATATGGATTTTTGGATCCATCTGTCACATCTAAAGATTGCCTCTTCTCCCGAGTGGCTATCTGAGCCTATAGGAGACCTTGTCCTTTGGTTTCATAAGATCCTGAAAAATATGACATCAGAGGCAGACAGTTTTCCCAAGAGACCAGACCAGGCCTGCATGAAGAAGAGCTCCCTCCCCACCTGAGCCGCTTACACACCCAAGGCTGGTTTTGGTAGGGTTAGCTTATTTCTGCTTAGTTGCTCTATACTCCCATTATGCTCCCTACCTTGATCCCCTTGGCAGCTTTTGATTATCTACAATTGCCCTGCAGTGGCTGCTCAGATCTGGGGATGTCCAATCACAGGGGAGACCAACTCCTTCTCCCATCTCCCCACTCATCCCCTGATGCAAACTCAGTCAGACAAAGAATTCGACCTAATCTTTAGTGGCCCCTATTTCAGGAAGCAGGTGGGAAAAACTGGAATTCACCTTGATAAAAATTTTTAGAACTCCCCTCCCCCCCAGGAAGAGAGAGTTTTTTCTGTACCTTCCTTTTTATAAAGGTAGAAGCCTTGAGCTTGCCTTTGACCAAAAGGAGGAAATGACAATAACCCCAAAAAGGATCAAAGTTTGAACTAATCAGTGAGACTGCTTTTCTTTGCTGTAAAAATGCCCTTTCCTGTGTCAGCAGCTTCAAAGACAAGATAAGGCTGAATAGCAGGGCTTCTCTTATCTTTCCTAGAGGTGTGTGTTGTGTGTGTGTGTGTGTGGGGGGGTGCTCAGGTATCCTGGAATCCAGCTGACACTACTTTGTCAATTGATTTGTAAACATATGGAGACCATAAATCTTAGAGACACAGACATCCTGGCACTGTCCTAAAACACAAAACTTTGTAATTTAACTATAAGCCTTGGGACAACTCCATCCTATTCTAGGGAGGTTTGGAAGGTCCTGCCCGGTACTCACACCCTGATAACAAGGATAGAGCGCACAGCTGTCAAGTAGGAGGTGAATTGGAACTAGGGCAATGGTATAATCCCAAAGGTAGTGGCTTATGATGACTATGCAGTTTTACACTATATATACTGGACTCTTGGCTGAATAAAGTTGACTCAGTTTTCCACAATACTGGAGTCCCGTCTCGTTTATAATTATCAACCTCTGGATAAGTAACTCTTTGGAAGTCTATCTTTTCACCTAATTTTTTCTTCTCAGCTCTGCTGCTGGCTGGCAGGGCTCCTCTCTATCACTATCTCACACACTGCCACAGAAGGGCAGGGGTCTCTGGGGGGGCTTGGCTCCCACATGGATCTACTTCCCAGGTCAGTGTTTTTTCCAATGAGATATTTCACCTTGGCTTCTATTTTTTCATTTGTTTAGATCTGTTTTATAGTATCTTGTTTTCTCATAAAGTCATTAGCTTCCAATTGCTCAAATCTAATTTTGAAGGAGTTACTATTTTTGGTGACTATTTGAAATTCCTTTTCCATCTGGAAAATTTGGCTTTTTAAATCATTCTTATCCCCATTGGCTCTATGAGCCTCTTTTGCCATTTGAGTTAGTATATTTTTTAAGGTGTTGTTTTCTTCAATGTATTTTTGGGTCTCCTTTAGCAGGCTGTTGACTCATTTTTCATGATTTTCTTGCATCATTTTCATTTCCCTTCCCAATTTTTCCTCCACTCCTCTTACTTGATTTTCAAAATCTTTCTTGAACTCCTCCATGGCCTATAACCAATTCATATTTTTCTGGGAGGCTTTTGATGCAGGAGTTCTGACTTCATTGTCTTCCTCCGGATCCATGCCTTGATCCTTTTTGTCCTCAAAAAAGGATTCTATCGTCTGTTTGTGCTTCCTGTGCTTGCTCATATTGGCAGCCAATTACTTGACTTTTGAGATCATGGCCACAGTAGAACTTTGCTTCCAAAATGGAGAGAGCTATGTACCAAATTACTGGGGTTTTTGCCAGTAATTTGGGGTTTTTGCCGCTACTGGAGCTATTAAATGGGCATCCTCTCTACAGCCCCCACAGGGTCTGGCTCACTGGTCACACACCCCAGGACCACCATCAAAGATCTAGATCCAGAACCAAGCAGGTCAAAGCAATAGCGCTTACCCTCTGATTAGACTGCTTGGTCTCCCTACAGTCTGCAGGCCAGGAGCCCTGGAAGAAGTCACATGGCAGTGGCTGCACCCACTGTGTCTCCTGCCAGTGATTTACTTTAGTGAAGACTGATCCATCCTTGGCTGTTTGGGCCACCCTGGGGCTAAAACCATGGCTCAGTCTGGACTGCTCTTCTCTCCCAGTGCACTATGATAGACTCTTCCTGCCGGCCTGCCTGGCTTCCTTCAACAGGAGATTGGTTTCTCTCTGTCACTTTGTGGGTTCTATAGCTCTAAAGTTTGTTTAGAGTCATTTTTTACATATATTGGAGTAGGTGGAAGCTGGAGCCAGGTGGAAGTCCTGTTTCTACTCCACCATCTTGGATCCACCCCCTCATTTCTGCTTTCTTGAGGTATTGAGTTGTATGTTATTCCAACATCTCAGGGAAAGTTCACTCCAGGGACCTGTAAGTTTTCAGTGCTCCCAAAATTGTCTGATTCCCTATCCTCCTCTCCCTCCCACCCCCACCCCCCGCCCCAACATCATAGATCTGCAAATTCTTGAGTCTGAGCAATCTATCTGTGGGCTGGCCCCATGTGGAAATGACTGATGGATTCAGTCACTAAGCCAATTGGAAAGCTATACTGGTAGAAAGGGACAGAACTTTAGAGTCCCCTGTCATCTAAGACTCCTTCCCTGGTTATTTTTCTGTAGGCTTCAGACTGGGCTGGAAGCTGGACCTGAGACCCCACTCTACTCCTAGGATTGGAACCACAAGCTGATGCTTGCTTTGAATGTGTCCCCTGCTTAGGATGCAGCTTATGGCCCAGCACCTGCCGCTTACCCAGGATCTGCCACTTCTAGGGAGAGATGCCCTCAGTCTGCCCTAAATATCCATCCCCAAGTTGGGCAATAAGAGATAAGACTTCCAGGCACATCTTTTCCTACCTCTTTATGCTGGATCTGGGACCCTTTCTTGGCCTGATGAACAGCCTTTCCCTGAGCTGGAATGCTCAGTAATGGTTTTCCTGACTGGCCCTCTTCCCCAGTGTCTACAGAATCCTCTCTTTGTCTAGAACAATGCCTCTCTGTTTCTTAGATTTCCCACCCAGGATTCAGGCTGGGCCGTGTTCTCCATCTGCTTTGAGAAGGTGTGGAGGTGCTCTTTCCTTCTTCTCCTCCATCTTCCTTCTTAAGTCTTTTAATCAGGTCGGGTACAGTCTCCATTCTGAGTGCAATGTGGTAGGAGGTGGAAACTGGGAGTCTAAACCTGACATCCCAAACTGTTTTCCAGTTTTCTCTGCAGTGCTTGTGGAAAACAGGAACCCTTCACCTTCCCATTAGCAGGTGGCTCTTGGTGACAGAGTGAGTCTGATGACTTTAGTAACCCTCCCTAACTCAAATCCAGTTCAGTTGAAAGTCATGACCTCCTGTCCCCAATGTTATGGTCCACATGGAGAGCGAAGGACAAACCGTCACCAAGACCCTTTATACCTCTCTCACCTTCCTTGCTCTGCTGTCCTATGCCTTCCTGGCTAGTCAGAGTCCGAGGTCCAGGGTTCAGGTCCACCGACAGCCAGGAATCCAAGACGAAAAGGATCTTTTTCAGTCCTCTGAGCCTTCCTGCTCCAATCCCCCTGAATGAAATCATTATAAAATGAAACAATGGGACAGGGAAGAGGGATGGAGACTTGAACGTTTCTGGCGGGGTGAGGGGGGCAGGACTGGGGTCTCTGAGAGCCACAGCAATGAGGGTCCTCGGCCAAATCGGTGAACGTCAGATTAGGGTGAATTGGCGGCTCTTGAAGTCTGCACGGGACATGACTCGTGGCTGGGAACATGAAGATCTTGGCTTCTGGAATTAGAGACAAAACGTCGGATTTAGTCCCTCGCAGAGACTCACACAAAGCGACCCAACATCACAGCCTTGGGGGGCTCCCAGCAGGTTGGCCCCTCTCAAAGGAGCTTATTGGGCAGTCCTTGGCTGCCCCCTACCGCTTGAAAAGGTGCCTACATGTCTTCCCAGTCAGCGGCGGCAGCCTGAAAGTGAGAGAAAGAATGAGGGTCTCTCGACAGGCGATGATCGGGAGCAAAACGGACTTTAGAAGAGAGGATTCTTCTGGGCGGGGGACGGGGTGCAGACCAAGAGAAAAAGGGGGTGTAAGGGACAGCGAGAATGAGAGCGAGAGACAGAGACAAAGACAGACGGAAAGAGAGACAGAGACCTTGAAAGAAGGGGTCCTGCCCAACGTTTTACTTGCTGTAGTCATAGGAGGAGGTACCCCAGCCCAGAGGCAGAGGCAGAGGCAACAGCAGCAGGGAGACAGTGGACTTGTGAGAAAGTGTGAGGATCTCCTGAGGACAGGCGGTGGTCACAAGCCAAATGGTCTTTAGAAGACAGGAGTGCATTGGGGAGCGCGGAGATAAACATAAAGACAGGGAGAGAGAGAGAGACTGAGAGAAACAGAGAGACTGGAACCGGGTCTGCTTGCCATAGTCGTTGCAGGAGGTGCTTTAAACCGGGATAGCTCTCTAGGAAGTGGGAGGGTGGAGCAGTGAGCAGTGCCGACCTGAAGTGGAAGAAGCCCACACCCCGCTGTCTGAGGATAGGGGAGGGGTGCGTACATATAACCATGGCCAAGGGACTCTTTGACATCAGCTCAACACACCCCCGATGAAGTAGTCTAGAAATGAATCCAAGCAATGGGGTGGGGGAATAGGGACCCCAGACGTCCTAAGCCGGGCAGGGATGTGGGCTCTACACAAGCCAGAGCAATGAGAGTCCAGGGTCCAATGGGTGGACGTCGGATGAGGGTGACTTGGAACCTCCTGAGGTCTGCATGGGATATTGCCTGTGGCTAGGAACATGAAGACCCTGGCTTCTGGAAGGTGAGGTGAAACGTCGGATTTAGACTAAAAAAAAAAAAAAAAGCCCCCAGTAACCCCGCCTTGTGGGGCCGCAGCGGGCGGCCCTACCCCCCAGGGTGTTCGTTGGGGCACTCCTAGGCTGCCCCCTAGCCTTTGAGACGTTGCTTCCGTGTCTTCCTCCTCTAATACTGGGAGTTGGAAAGTGAGAAAAACAGTGAAGGGGTGACTGGAGAGCCGGGACAGTGTCCCCTCGACCCGCGGGTCCCCCAGAGAGGTGAAGCCGGGAGTCAGGGGTAACTGGAGAGCCTCAGTAGTCCCCTCCTGGACTCCCGCTCCCCGATTGAGGGGAATTCCGGTGTCTTGGGTGATTGGACAGCCAAGACAGTCCCCACCCCTCGACACCCGGATGCCCCAGAGGGAGAACCTGGGGTTTGTGGTGCCTGGAAAGCTGGGGAAGTCCCCCCAGGGTCCCTCAGGGTGGGAACGCGGGTGTCTGGGGTGCCTGGAAAGGGGAGGAGTCTTCCCGTCGATGCCCTGGTCTCTAATAGCGGGAAACAGGAGCCTGTAGGGTGCCTGGAGAGCCGGGGTAATCTCCCCTTGACCCCCAGTTCCCCAACGGGGTAACACGGCCTTTTTGATTGCCTGGAGAGCCGGGGAAGAACCCCACTACCCCTACCCCCACTCCAGCCTCCTCGAAAGGAGAAGGAGGGAGAGAGGGGAAGGGAGAGCGTGAGCCAGAGAGAGAGAAATAAGACCTGAGCTAGGAGTGAAATACACACAGATCAAAACTGTGAATGAGAGACACTCCACCCAAAAGAAAACAGAATGCAGAATGCAAGAATGTGTTGGCCCAGAGAGATACACTTAAGACCAGCAGGGATCACCTGAGATGTGGGAGCAAATTCTCTTCTCCTTCAGCTGAAATCAATAAAGCCCAGCACAGCAGTCACGACCGAATGGCATAGCATCCAGATTATTATTTTTTTGTCTTTTGTTTGTCTTTTTGGAGGGGGGGAGGCAAGGCAATTGGGCTTAAGTGACTTGCCCAAGTTCACACAGCTAGTATTTGAGGCCGTATTTGATCTCAGATCCTCCTGACTCCAAGGCGGTACTCGGAAAAGTGACAAGAGTTAGAAGAGGAAAGAGCATGGAAAGCAGAGGATTCGGAACTGAACAGAAACTCAGAAGTAAAACCTCCAGAAAGTCTGCTGCAATGATGAAAAGTTCCATGTACCTCCAGAGAAAGACCTTAGGGGAGCCGAATGGAGAGGGAAGCATACTGTTTTGTTTTTTTTTAATCTTCTCTCCCCTCCACCACACTCCCAGGCGTTTTTTTTTTTTTTTTTTGGGGGGGGGGTTGCTGTTCTTTGTTATCTTTTAGTTCTTGGGGGGGGGTGTCTCTGTTGCACACGTCGAACTTAAATTAAGTTGCTTATGATCTTCTGGGAGAAGGGAAAAGAAAGGAAATTTTGGTTCCAGGGATGGAGGGAAAGAATGAAGCCACACAAATGGCTCTTAAAATAAGGAATTTGAGAACGTCAAAGTCTCTCCTTTTTTGCCATTCTCTCCTGCCCCTTCCCAGAATGCAGAGAAGAGGACACCCATTCTCCCAGTGAGGTCAGGCAAAGCGCATTTCCACCTTAGTCACGTTGCCCAAAGAAAAGAAATACCTTCATCTTTAAACTGCCCCTTCATATCCTTCGGCCATTTATCGATCGGGGAATGTCTCCCATTTCTTACAGATTTCACAAATTGTGTATATAATTTAGATATGAGACCTTTCTCTGATAAAGGGCCTATAAAACTTTTTTTTTTCCATTTTCTGCTTTCCTACTCCTCTGGGCTTCATTTTTTTTTTTTTTACAAAATCTTAATTTCATGCAATAAAAATGATCCCCTTTACACCTAACTTTGGTCTCTATCTGCTCTTCCTTCAAAATTTGCTCACCTCTCCAGAAGTCTGATAAATAATATGTTCTGTGTTCCCCTTATTTTCTTCTAAAATTTTTCTGCATATCCAGGACACGTATCCATTTTAACCTTATATGTGTTACTGCTTTAAGATATCGGTCTGTCACCAGTGTCTACCATACTGGCTTCCACTTTCCCTGCCAATTTCTTTTAACCGAACAAAGCATTCTTCTCCTCCAAATCTTAGGTATTTACATTGTCAAATACAAATGCGTATTGACTGTTGTCAGTGGTATATCTTCTCCATTCCATTCATCTACCTTTCTATTTTTTAGCCAGTACCAGAAGTTTTAAGAATTACTGCCTTACTATACAGTTTAAGATCTGCTACTGCTAAACCTCCTTCCTTGACATTTTTGTCATTATTTTTTTCCATTCATGTTCTTGACTCTTTGCTTTTCCAAATGAATTTAACACTTTTTTCTAATTTACATTCCAAATGATAATTGCTATTTGTGAATTACTCTCCATGTTATTTTTCTTGGTATTTCAATAGCTTCTCAGCTTACCTTCTTGGATTACCTTCTCTTCTCCCCTTATCCTTTCATGCCTTACTTGAGCTGCTCCTCTAAAAACCCCTCCTTTATCTGTTCATTTACCCAATCTTAATCTACATACACTTCTTTATTTAAATTAAATTTTATGTTTATTTTTCGTTTACATCATTCATTTCCACAAGATTTGGAGTTGCAAATTTTCTCCCCATCTTTCCCCAACCCACCACCCCAAAACAGGGTTTTCACTGTAAATCCCCTCCCCCAATCTGTTCTCTCCTATATCCTGCTCCATACCCCCTCTGACTTTCCAGTAGGGCAAGATGGATCTCTATACCACAGTGCCTGTATATCTTATTACCATTTGCATGTAAAAATATATTTTTTAAACATTTGATTTTAAAATTTTGAATTCCAGATTCTTTCCCTTCCTTCCTTGTCACCCACCCTTACTGGAAAGATGGGTAATTTAATATATCTTGTACATGTGTAGCTACCCAAAACATTTGCATAGTTAATATATTGTGAAAGACTCTCTGTATTTCCCTCCACCCTATCCCACCCCCTACTTGTTCTATTCTCTACTTTGACCTGGTCCCTTTTCAAAAGTGTATGCTTCTAACGTCCCTCCCCCCAAGCTGCCCTCCCCTCCATCATGCCCCCCTCTCATCCCCTTCTCCCCTACTCTCCTGTAGGGTGAGATACCCTATTTAGTATGTATGTCATTCCCTCCCTAAGCCAAATTCAATGAGAGTAAGGTTGACCCATTTCCTTTTGCCTTCCTGTTCTTTCCCTCCATTGTAACAGTTTTCCCTTACCTCTTCTATATGAGATAATTTACCCCATTCTGTCTCTCCCCATCTCCTCTCATTATATTCCTCTCTCACTCCTCAATTTCACCTTTTAAGTATCATTCCTTCCTATTAAATTTGTCCTGTGCCCTCTGTCTATGTGTACCTGTACACACATATACACACACTCACATATGTATGCATTCATATGCCCATATACCCTCCTATATAGACATATATGTATATATATATATACACACATGTTTATATTCCCTTCACCTATTCTCATACTGAGAAAAGTTTCATAAATTACAATGATTATTTTTCCATGTAGGAATGTAAATAGTTCAACTTTGATAAGTTCCTTATGGTTTCTTTTCCCTGTTTACTTTCTCATGCTTCTCTTGCTTCTTGTATCTGAATGTCAACTTTTCTATTCAACTCTGGATTTTTCATAAAGAAAGCATTAAAGTCCTCTATTCCACTGAATGACCATATTTTCCCCTGAAACATGATACTCAGTTTTGCTGGGTAGGTGATTCTTAGTTTTAATCCCAGCTCCTTTGATCTCTGGAATATCACTTAATCCCTCAATGTAGAAGTTGCCAGCTACTGTGTTATCCTAATTGTGTTTCCACAATATTCAAATTGTTTCTTCTATAATATTCTGAGGAGTTTTCTTTTGAGGATCTTTTTGAAGAGGTGATCCGTGGATTTTTTCAATGTTTCTTTTGCCTCTGGTTCTAAAACCTCAGGGCAATTTTCCTTAAGAATTTCTTTCTTTTTTGTCTTTTTTTTTTAAAGCAATTGGGATTAAGTAACTTGCCCAAGATTACATGGCCAGTTTTTGTGTGTGTGTTTGTGTGGGTGTTAAGTATCTGAGGCCAGAACAAGTCCAGGGTCCTCCTGACCCTGGGGCCGGCACTCTTACTCACTGTACCACCTAGCTGCCCCTTAAGAATTTCTTGAAGGATGATTTCTGGGTTCTTTTTTGCTCATGGCTTTCAGGTAGTCCTATAATTTTAAAATTATCTCTCCTAGATCTATTTTCCAGGTCCGCGGTTTTTCCAGTTAGATATTTCACATTTCCTTCTATTTTTTCATTTGTTTGGATCTATTTAAAATTATCTTGGTTTCTCATAAAGTCACTAGCTTCCATTTTCACCAATTGAATTCTAAAGGAATTATTCTCTTCAGTGAGCTTTTGAGATTCTCTTTCCATCTGGCAAATTTGGCTTTTCAAGGAATTCTTCTCCTCATTGGCTTTTTGAGACTCTTTTGTCATTTGAGTTAGTCTATTTTTTAAGGTGTTATTTTCTTCAGTCAGCTTTTTGACTCTCTTTTCATGATTTTCTTGCATCATCCTAATTTCTCTTCCCAATTTTTCCCCCACTTCTCTTATCTGCTTCTTAAGGTCCTCTATGGCCTGTAACCAGCTCACATTTTTCTTGGAAGTTTTTTGTACAGGAATTCTGACTTTTCTGTCTTCCTTCTGTTCCATGCTTTGATCCTTTTTTCCCCAAAATAAGAATCTAAAGTCATATTGCTGTGCTTGCTTTGCTTCCTTTTGCTTGCTCATGTTGCCACTCAATTACTTGACTTTTGAGCTTTTTGTCACAGTAGAACTCTGCTTCCAGAGACTACAGCTTTGTCCCAGATTGCTAGAGTTTTTGCAGCTGCCAGAGCTATTATATGGCTGCCCCTTCTGAAGCCTTAACTGGCTCTGGCATCTCCACCCTAGACAGCAATCTCAAAACAAGCAGGTTAAAGCAAAAATGATTACCCCCTCAGAATGGTTGCTTGGTCCCCCTACAATCTGCATACCAGGAGCTCTGAAGCAGCCATGCAGGGGGTGACTGCCATGCCTCATCTGATTCTCCCTCTGGGGGCAGAGGCTGGACCTCACTCCTGGACTCCCTGTTTCCAAAGTCTACACTGACCTCTCACTATGTCTTTGGCATTTATGGGTTGATAATTCTGACAACTGCCACAGCTGCTGGTGATCCACTCTCCTGGAAGTCCCTCCAGCAGGGGCTTGTCATGGTCTCCCTGGGGCTAAAACTGAGGGCTCATGAGGGCCTGGGCTCTGTTCCCAGTAGTCTTCAATGAACCCTTCCTGTCTGTCTGTTGGACTCTCTTCAGCAGGAGGTTTATTTCTCTGTGTCACTTTTTTGGGTTCTGTGACCTTAAAGTTTGTTTTGAGCCATTATTAAAGGTATTTGAGGTGATTATGGGGGAAACACAGGGACTTTTCCTGCTTCTATGCCACCATCTTGGCTCTACCCCTACATACACTTCTAAAAGTAGTTCCCTCACTATGTCCCCCCATTTGCTCACCTTTCTACAAATTCAGAATTTTCTCAACCTCCTGAAAGTATACTTAGTAGACTCTTCCACCCAGGGGAGACTTAAGACCCAATATTAACTGTCCTCTACTTGCTTCCTCTGTATTAGTTCTTCCTTTCATACCTTGCCTCCAGGAAATTGTTTCCCCTTTTATCCTGTTCCTAAACAATTTTGCTTTTTTAGAAACATCACATCACAGACAATTCAACCCCAACCTTTCTTTCAAACTACCATAGTAAGGATAAGAGTATTAAGGATAGCCCTCCTAAGGAGGCCAAGGTGTCTGAGGATGAGGACTAGCTAGCCTCTCAGAAACACCTGGAAAAGATACACAAGAACAAAGCAAATGGCAGAAGGAAGCAAAAGAACAAAAGACAGAAGTGAAAGATATCACTGAGCATCCTCGCCAACGTGCCTTGCTTGCTAAAGCAGGTAAGAAACCAGCTAAAAGTCCTCAAAGACTGAGTAAAACCAAATAAGTCAAACATCAGTTTGCTCTTTATGGCTGCAGAGAAAAACAGTGACTGGGAGCCAAAAAACACACAATATATGTGCTTCTGCTTGGGCACAACAGATTCACGAATCAGCATTACGAGCCAAGAATAGAAGACGAGTGGAAAAAAGGAAACTGGTCATTCAGAGGCAAAGAGCCTATTCTGTAGACATGCAGAAACGCAGAAGGGTCAAACCTTCCTCTGCAGATAATACATGGATGACAGGATGCATGAGATGCTACTCAGCAAGAGCTTGATGAAAGAAAAATGTGCTTAGATAGCCTCATTAAAAACAGCAAGACATGGTTTAGGAAACCAAATGACTATGTAAGGTTTGGTTTAGGGGGTTCCCAAAAGAGTGCTTTTTTAAAATGGATTTTGGTTACCTACATCTGTAGTAGGGCAGATAGCTGAAGCCATAGATATTTGAAGTTATTCATGATGATCATTCCCTAAGTCTTTGGTATTCTTGAGTTTTTGAAGCTTCTTAATTTTTTGAGACAATGATACCAAGTGACTTTTAAGTGGCAAGTTTTATAAGATGCTTAGTAATCAGTATTTCATAATTGTAGAAGGAACCCATTCTCTTTCTCTCTTGCACATCAGCAAACCCTATACAAAGTAAGATGGTTCCATTTTGTACCTAACACAAGCCTATTTTCAATTATGTGAAATTTTACCCAGTGGAAAAATTAATCGCAAAAGAGCTGTCATAGGGGCAGCCAGGTAGCACAGTAAGAGCACCGGCTCCAGTGTTGGGATGACCTGGGGATCAAATCTGGACTCAGACACTTAGCACCCACCCAAAAACACCTGGCCATGTAACCTTGAGCAAGTTACCTAACCCCAATTGCTTGGGGCTGCCAGGTGGCTCAGCAAGTAAGAGCACTGGCCCCAGAGTCGGGATGACCTGGGATCGAATCCGGGCTCAGATACTTAGCACCACACCCAGAAATAACTGGCTGTGTAACTGTGAGCAAGTTACTTAATACTTTAAAAAAAAAAAAGAGCTGTCATTCCTGATAGCTGTTCTTCTGATCCCTACCAACTTGTAAAACAAATTCTGGTCAAAGTACCAGTTCATTTATCATTTCATGTGGACAGTAACATTGAATATTTTTCTAGGGGCTGAAACTTCATATTCCCCCCTACTGGTCTGGGCACTTACTATGTAATACTCCAAGTACATTACAATTGAGAGATATTCATGCAATAAACATTTTAGGGTAAGACTGAAGTTTCTTTGAGTTAAAAACTGTCACAAGTTAAGTTTTCTGCTGCAGAACTTTTTCTCTCAAAGTATACTCCCAGTGATTTAAGACTTGCTGGCCCTATTTTAATCATGTATTTTGTCACTTATGTACCAGTTGGCTTTTAAGAATAAATGGGCATCTTGTAGAAATTATGTCAGGACATGGGGGGAGGGGTGTAACATTGGAAGTGACAGATGTCCTAAAGAATGTGGCAATGAGTGTAGTTGTGTAAAGGGATATAAAACTCAGTGTTCTCAAATAATCTGTCACCTGGTTGGATTTAGTAACCAAGTTTAAACTTTTCACATTGCATCTGGCAATCATAAAGTGGCATTGTAAAGTAAGGTAGGTTTTAAATGTTGATATGTAGCCTTAGGAAATTCATTTTCAATTCAATATTTTTTTAAAAAGTCGGCCTTTTTCTAGTTTAGAAAACTGACTTGCATGTAAGTAACTTACTACTGTGAAAATCCAGACAAACCCATAGAAAGCTAAAAGCTGAAAGTGATCAAAATAATTTTGTTCAAAAACTACTGGGAGTATAACATAAGGTTTAATACTATTTTTGATATGTATTAATAACGTACATTGATTTCTTTAAAAGTGACTATAATAAACTTGTCAATTTTTCTTAGAAAAAAAAATGATAGCCCTCCTTGGGTGCACAGCCAAGATGGTGGCATAGAAGCAGGAAAACTCTGTGAGCTCCCCCCATAATCACTTCAAATACTTATAAAATATTACTCTAAACAAATTTTAGAGCTGCAGAATCCAAAAGTGACAGAGAGAGAAACAAATCTCCTGCTGAAGGAAGCCCAGAAGGCAGACTGGAAGGGTCCATTGCAGCGCGCTGGGAGCCAAGCCCAGCCCCATGTGAGCCCATGTTTTAGCCCCAGGGTGGCCCTGACAAGCAGAGGCTGGAGTGGATTCTGGGAGAGTGGATCAGCAGCAGCTGTGGTGGTTTCCAGAATTATCAGACCATAAATGCCAAAGACAAAGTGAGAGGGCAGTGTGGAACTGTGTTGGAACTGGGGGTGGGGGGGAGGATCACTGTCCAGCATGTGTCCCTGAGGCGAGAAGGTGAGAAGCAACAGAGGCATTGAGACTCTGCAGCCACCTCCAAGTGGCTGCTTCAGAGCTCCTGGCCTGCAGATTATAGGAGGACCAAGCAACCAGTCTGAGGGTAATCTCTCTTGCTTTAACCTGCTTGGATCTGTATTGCTGTATTGGGTGGAGGTCCTAGGGTGTGCGATTAGTGAGCCAGAGTTAGTGGGGTCTGCAGAGAGGGTTTCCAACTAATAGCTTTAGCAGCTGTGAAAACCCCAGCTATTTGGGACAAAGCTCTCTGCACTGTAATGCCAAGCAAAGGCAACTTCCCAAGGTTCAGAATACCAGCATAGGTGCTCTCCATTTTATTCAGTGACAAATTAAGAACAGAGAAGATCAAAACATGACATCATTCAAAACACAGCATTTACTAAGTGTGATTAAGTAATCTCCAAGTACTACCCCACCCCAGGACCTTACATTCATTCAATCAATTACAAAGTCCATGTTCTAAATACTACTCCACCCCTAGGCTGTACCTTCATTTAGTTCATCACAAAGCCCCTCTTCTCAAATGGAGATTAGTTTCCAATCATAAGTAAAGTACATTCATTTGTTCAACCATAGAACACAAAAAGGTCAAAAGTTCCCCACCCCTGGATCACAATTGAATCTACCCCAGAGTTACAACAAGTTTAATCCCCAAATGGAGATCTTTTCTTCATCTTGACATGAGGCAAGTTCTCAGCAATCTTAGTTTCTGGGGAGACAAGGCTTAGCAAGGCCACAAGATACATTGCCAGTCTGTTCATTAATTCATCCTCTGTCTGTAGAACAGTCCTAGAACCCCTGAAAACATTAGCAAAACCCTCTCCCAGGATTTCTGTAAACATAAAACCAGAAAATCCTTCTTCAGGGCTTCTGAACCAACAGAAAGGTTCCCAGACCCCTGCAACAACAGCACTGCCCTTCACTAGTGGACAGTATTCACTCTCTGTCTGCAGGACAGTCTCAGGAGCTCTTAACCAACAGCCAGGTTCCAGAACTTCTTCAACAACAGCACTGTCTTTCACCAGTGGACAAATCTGGCAAAACAGCATCAAAACAGACAGACAAAGTACCAGCAAAACAGCCATGTCTCCTCAGTCCTTGGCAGCTCCGGGGGCAGGTCTCAAAAGTCCAGGGCAATTGAAAGTGGCCTGCAGCAATCCTCTCAGTCTCTCTCTCTCTCTGCCTCCATGAGGGTGCTGCTTCCAAAAAGTTCTTCTGCTTCTCTCTCGTGTCTCTCCAAATCTACGTCACCAGCTCCTCCCAGTTCAGGACTTTCTTTTCACATCAACAAGTCCATCCCACGGGTGGGATTAACAAGCTCTGGGTTTAAACACAATGAGTTTGAAAACCAAGCAAATACAGGGGGATCGTTTTATTCCATTACTATCACACTCTCCTCTCTAGAAGTAGAGTTCTACTGTGGAAAAGAGCTCAAAAGTAAAGTAATTGAGTTGCAACATGAGCAAGCAAAGGAAGCAAAGCAATCAAAGCTTAGATTCATTTTTGGAGACAAAAAGGATCAAAGCATGCAATGGGAGGAAGACAATGAATCTAATGACTTTATGAGAAATCAAGATACTATTAAACAGATCCAAACAAATGAAAAAAAATAGAAGGCAATGTAAAATAACTCATTGGAAAAACAACTGACTTGGAAAATAGATCCAGGAAAGATAAATTAAAAATTATTGGACTACCTGAAAGTCATAATCAAAAAAAGAACCTAGAAATCATCCTTCAAGAAATTCTCAAGAAAAATTGTCTTGATATTTTAGAACCAGAAGGCAAAGTAGAAATTGAAAGAATTCACCAATCACCTCTTGAAAAAGATCCCCAAAAGAAAACTCCTAGGAATATTATAGCCAGGTTCTGAAATTCCAAGGTCAAGGAGAAAATATTACAAGCAGCCAAGAAGAAACAATTTGAATATTGTGGAAACACAATCAGGATAACACAGGATCTATCAGCTTCTACATTAAGGGATCAAAGGGCTTGGAATATGACATTCCAGAAGGTCAAAGGAGCTGGGATTAAAACCAAGAATCACCTACCCAGCAAAACTGAGTATCATATTTCAGGGGAAAATATGGTCATTCAGTGGAACAGAGGACTTTCAAGCATTCTTGATGAAAAAAATTGAGCCTAATAGAAAATCTAACATTCAGATACAAGAAGCAAGAGAAGCATGAGAAAGTAAACAAGGAAGAGAAATCATAAGGAACTTATCAAAGTTCAACTTTTTAGATTCCCACATGGAAAAACAATAATTGTAATTTATGAAACTTTTCTCAGTATGAGGATAGCTGAAGGAAGTATATATATATATACACATATGTATGTCTATATAGGAGGGTATATGTGCATATGAATACATATGTGAGTATCTGTATAAATGTGTACAGGTATATATAGGCAGAGGGCATAGGATTAATTGAATAGGAAGGGATGATATTTTAAAAATAAAATTAAGAGGTGAAAGAGTATTATAATGAGAGGAGATAGGGAGATATGAATTAGGGTAAATTATCTCATATAAAAGAGGCAAGGAGAAAATGTTACAATGGAGGGAATGAACAGGAAGACAAAAGGGAATGGGTCAACCTTACCCTCATTGAATTTGGATTAAGGAGGAAATAACATACACACTAAATTTGTTATCTTACCCTACAGGAAAGTAGGAGGCAGGGGATAAGAGGGGGGATGATAGAAGGGAAGGCAGATTTGGGGGAGCATAGTTAGAAGCACACACTTTTGTAAAGGGACAGGGTCAAAGTAGAGAATAGAACAAGTAGGGGTGGGATAGGATGGAGGGAAATATAGTCAGTCTTTCACAATATATCCACTATGGAAATGTTTTACATAGCTACACATATACAACCTATATTGAATTGCTTATCTTCCCAGTAAAGGTAGAGGATGAGGGAAGAAGGGAAAGAATCTGGAATTCAAAGTTTTAAAATCTGATGTTTAAAAAAAAAAGAACACCCCTCTTCCCATACTCCTTTTTCTTGTATATATTCCTGTCTTCTTTGTCCTTTGACCCTTTCCTTTCTGTCACTTTTTTTTTAGCTTTCCCATGTCTGTGGATGAGATGGCATGGGGCACACCCTGGAATCTTTGATATTTAACATCCATCCAGATTTCCAGGATTGGTTTCTAAGCCATGCTGGGCTTGGCTATAGATGGTCTATGATCTCAAGTCTGTCCACAAAGCCAAGACATCAGATCTTCAATTTGTGGGGTTGGAGGGTGAGAGGAAAAAAGGGGGATCAGGGGATAGTCATTTCTTCACCAGGAATTCCCTTGTGTGACCACCTTGGTATCTAGACCACTATTGATTTCTTACCTTCTACCCATCTATACCAAGGGATGAGGCAGGAATAATAGAAGATCTCTAGTTCCAAACATTACTTTCTCCCCTTCCCTACTTTCAGTCTCAGGGAAACCCCTAAAGGATTTAATGCCCCTGGAAGCTAGTTTCCCTTTCCACTATGGCCTCCCCCCCGCCAAGGCCAACACAATTCCCTCCTCCATTTGGTCAGAATGCTACTAAGTGATCCAATTTCAAAGAGTGACTCCATGAGGAATACATCCTCTCCTTCTAAGGGAGCCCCGTTCCAGAAAATCCCTGCCCCCACTGAAAAAGACAATTCCTTTATTTTCTCTCATATTTCTTTTCCATCGATCGTTTCACTTCCCAAGTGCCCAAATTCCTTCCCTCCATCCTTTCCCCTGACCCTTCAGGAAGTAGGACCACTTCCCTTGGGCTAAGCAAGGGGACCTCAAACCGAATATAAGTATGGACATCGATTTCCTTCAGGGTCATGGGGGTGAGGAAGGATTGTGTCTAGAGGACATATTGCTGCCATTCACTCTGAAACATGTAGCTCCCAGCACCTGAGGAGGTTTTGCCCAGAGAACAGCATGAAGTCCCCCCCAGCCAAGTCAGCTGCTCTCTTTCTCGGGAGGTCTGAGGGAGACCTCAAAAGAGAAGCAAAATCTAGGCCTGCTAACCACTGTTGCTTGAAGCCAAAAATCACTCATCCAATCCTTTTTCCATCCATTCATTCCAAGCAGCTGACTCTCTCTTCCCCTCCCTGTCCATAAGACCAATGCTCCCAGGCCTAGCCTGGGCTCACGGTATACCAGTTCAACACACAGCAGAACAGAAAGTCAAGAAGACCCCTGGGGGAATTCATCACCTTATGGTCCCACACATGACCCAGTCCTCCTTCACCAGGCAGGTAGAAAGCAAAGGAAAGGAGAAAAGAGAAAGAAAAGGAGAGAGAAAGGGAATTCCAGAAGGAGATGAGCAAGAAGGAAGGAAAGAAAGAAGGGAAGGAAAAAGGCTTTCCAATCCACCAGACATGTTTATACCCTCACAACTACACACACACACACACACACACACACACACACACACACACATGCACGCACATGCACCTCTAGTGTGCTCCCAGAAGGCAGAGGGCCAATGCAGGCAACAGAGAACTGCCTTGTCCATGCTTTTTGTTTTGCTGCTGCTGCCAACCTCTGGATGCAGGTCAAACCAGAAGGAGAGGAAGGAGCCCTGAAGTCCAGGGATGGCTAGGCAGACTGTTTCCCAGTTTCCAAAATCCATCTATGCAGGAATGTGCCCCAGCATATGTAGCCATGTGTAAGGGTTATGGGATTTAAAGATCTTCCATGCCCCATTGGACTTGCTGACGGAGCAGGAAAAGGTGGAGCAAGAGGAAGCGGAAGCCAAGCTAGAGTTCCTGCAGTGACTAGCAGTGGCAGAGGCAGCGGCAGCAGCAGCGCGAAGCCCTTTTTGAGTCAGCCAGAATTTCTGCTAAGGACTCCTGCTGAGGACTGCCAGGGGTCAGAGCTGCTGGGAGCACGCTTCCTGGATGCTGGGTGGTTGCTGTGAGTGGGGAGAGGAGGACCTTTGCCTGAGGTAGCATGTTCTGTTTTAAAGGCTTGAGAATGTGGGTGCTTTATACTTTATCTACCTGTGCCAATGTCATAACTACTCTGATGTCTTTCACTTTCTGGTTTGGGGATTCAGTCTTTTGGTATTTTAATAAGTGTTCTCTCTTCATCCCCCATATAGAAAGCCTGATGTATTTTGTGATGGATAATTACATCAGCATATCTGTAATTTCCATAGGCATTGTGAATATGGCATCGCTAATACACTTGCTACTTCTCATTGTTTAGGAGCTTCATAACTAAAACAAGCCCTGCCCCCCCTTCTTTCCCTGGGCTGAGGACCCTGCCTACAAATTGTTTCCAGGGACACCTAAGCCCTCTTTTCCATATTCTAGGTTTTACAAAATTTAGAAGAGGATTCACAGGGTCTTTTCTTCACATAATTACCAATAATTACTTTTACCCAAGCATGCTTTTGTAAATACTTGATTTATGAATTGAAACTTCCTTTAAAACAAAGAAAAACTTGAAAGTTTATGATTTCTTAAATTATAACATTTCAGAATATTATAACTGATTCTCCGACATGGTCAGAGTACTTCATTCAGCATCATTTTCTTGTTCCTCTGACAGTATAATTCTTAATTTAACAGTATTTAGAGAATGAGAAATTGCTTCTATTATAACATACATAATACAAATGTTTACCAGTAACAACATCATAAACAATTATGATGCACCTAAATTTAAACTTTAAACCAAAATCAAGTAATTACCAATCTGATGATCTTAATTTAGTCATTTCCAAATTGCTTTGCACAGAAAATTGTTCATCCTATAACCATTGGCATAAACTTCACACCTAAGAAAAGTTTCACATAAGGTTGACAAACATAAAGCAATTAACCTTAGCTTACACAGTTCATATTCAAATAGATTTTTTTAATACCAAGCACTGTGCCAAGTACCTTTACAATTATATTAGTCCCATAAATTGGGAATTGGATGTGGATTCCATCACCATCCCCTCACTGGACAATAAACTAAGGTAAATAAAACTCTCTGGGGCCATAGAGTGAATCAATTTCTTAATGTCAAATGAACAATATATACCTTTGTGATCATATAACCATACATTTCTGAGTCCTAATACCCCCTTGGCCCTCAAAAAGGAAATATTATCCACAAATTTACATATATATTCACTTCTCCATTCATGCTCACATTTCAGATCAGTTTAAAATATGCTGGACTAATTATTCTAATGGCATCTTTTGGTTTTAGTAATAATTAAAAATATCTTTACTATAATCAATACCCATCTTTTAAATTCAAATTTAATAATCACCCAATTTCAGCCTTTCCAAAATAATAATAATAAACCTTCAAATATGAGGATTCCTTAAAAATAATTTGGTGTAAAAATGTTCTTAAGTAATATAAATTTCCCAAAACATTTTATATTTACATACAACCAAGTTATAACTATATCCTTAGATGACTTAACAGTTTCTAAATAGTAAAAAGAAAATTGTTTTTAACATCAGAGTTCATAATTTTTCCAAATTACATAATTTAAAAATGTACAATGTCCCAACATTATGTATTTAAAACTTACTTCTATCCCCTTAATCATGTTAGGTAAATTCATTCCAAACCATTTTACACAGAAAATAAATTTTAACTCTATAACTTTAAACCACTGTATACATTTTCATACTAGCCAAAATTGTAAATGAAATATCAGCATTATTATTATTGCCTGTGTGATAGTAATGGCAATTAAAGATTCCCCTGTATTGGCTTGGTTTTCAAATTGATTGTGTTAAAACCCAGAGTTTGTTAATCCCACCTGTGGGATGGGCTTGTTGATGTGAAAAGAAAGTCCTGAACTGGGAGGAGCTGGTGATGTAGATTTGGAGAGACACTAGAGAGAGGCAGAAGATCTTTTTGGAAGCAGCACCTCGTGGAGAGAGAGAGAGAGACTAAGAGGATTGCTGGTGGCCGCTTTGAATTGCCCTGGACTTTTGAGACCTGCCCCCTGAGCTGCCAAGGACTGAGGAGACATGGCTGTTTTGCTGGTACTTTGTCTGTCTGTTTTGATGTTGTTTTGCCAGATTTGTCCACTGGTGAAAGACAGTCCTGTTGGTGAAGTCCTGAAACCTGGCTGTTGGTTCAGAGCTCCAGAGACTGTCCTGCAGACAGAGAGTGAATACTGTCCACTGGTGAAAGACAGTCCTTTTGTTGAAGAAGTCCTGGAACCTGGCTGTTCGCTAAGAAACCCTGAGACTGTCCTGCAGACAGAAAGTGAATACTGTCCACTGGTGAGGGACAGTGCTGTTGTTTCAGGGGTCTGGAGACTGTCCTGCAGACAGAATGAATACTGTCCACTGATGAAGGACAGTGCTGTTGTTGCAGGGGTCTGGGAGCCTTTCTGTTGGTTCAGAAGCCCTGAAGAAGGATTTTCTTGTTGTATGTTTACAGAAATCCTGGGAGAGGGCTTTGCTAATGTGTTCAGGGGTTCTAGGACTGTTCTACAGACAGAGGATAAATTCATGAAGGGACTGGCAATGTATCTTGTGGCTTTGCTAAGCCTTGTCTCCCCAGGAACTAAGATTGCTGAGAACTTGCCTCGCGTCAAGATGAAGAAAAGACCTCCATTTGGGTATTAAGTGCTGTGTTTAAACTTGATGTAACTCTGGGGTAGATTGAATTGTGATCCAGGGGTGGGGAACTTTTGACCTTTCTGTGCTCTGTGATTGAACAAATGAAGGTACTTTACTTATGTTTGGAAACTAATCTGCATTTGAGAAGAGGGGCTTTGTGGTGGAACAAATGAAGGTATAGCCTAGGGGTGGAGAAGTATTTAGAACTGGGACTTTGTAATTGATTGAATGATTGGAAGGTCCTGGGGTGGGGTAGTATTTGGAGATTATTTAATCACACTTAGTAAATGCTGTATTTTGAATGATGTCATGTTTTGATCTTCTCTGTTCTTGGTTTGTCACTGAATAAAATAGAGAGCACCTATGCTGGTATTTTGAACCTGGGAAGTTGCCTTTGCTTGGCATTACATTACAGCCTGTTTGCAACCCAAATGCACATTTTAAATTAACAAATTTTATAACATAAAAACCCAATACACATGCAACACAAAATACAGATTTTTTTAAAAAATGCTGTAATACTATTCCTACTTCAAAATGTTTCTCAGGTTCACTAAACAGACTTTTAGAAACACAATACAATCTCAGAAAGATGGCAACAACATAACAATGAATATCAAATTACCTATACAATAATTGACCTTGTCAATTCTAGCATCATCTTCAAAGTTAGAGAGATACCAACATATGCCAGTCATCATATTTTACAACCATTATACGATTTTGCAAGCAGAGATAGCAAAAAAAAACCTTGTTTGTTTATGTGGTTGTTTAAGCAATCCCAATATCCTATTTTCAACTTCTTAATGATTAATTCTTAGAATTTATGAAGATATTTTGTTTGTTTTTTTAACTTTCATTATAATTCCAGGCTGACCAGACCAGGACTATAAAGAAATTGTACAAATTCCCTAAATTAAAAAAATTCAAAATATTACAACACTCCAGTCAGAGTGTCCCATTCATCATTTTCTATTCCTTCAATAATATAGCCTTGTCATTGGGGAACAACAGGGAGAAGAATCTCGGTGGATTTTTTTTTAAAGTGAGAGCTTTGAATCTGCCAATCTCAAAGCTCAAGACTTAATTGGTCTTAATTGGTCAGGCAGGAGATCTAGCCTGCCTGCTTCTTTGATCTGAGGGGAGGAATTCCCAAAAAGGTGGCCTTCCCTGAAGTGCCCACCAGAAATTATACATTAGAGCCCTCTTAAACCTGCTAGAGGGGACCCCTACTGGGTTCCTTGGAAGCCACCTAATAGGCTCCAATAGTAAAGAAATGTTTCACCTGTGTTGCTAAAACATGCCACAGATTCCCACGGATTCAGGTCTGTTTCGCTTCAGTAGAAATAATACTAAGGCTTTGTTTCAATAGAAATAATACTGAGAATGCTTTGCTTCAATGGGAATAATACTGAGAATGTTTTGCTTGAACAGAAATAATACTGGGATGCTTTGCCTTAATAAGAATAATACTGAGAATGTTTTGCTTCAATGGAAACAATGCTAACCCCTTAGAAACATATTCTGTTGCTAGCAATCACATTGTCTATAAAATTAAGTCTAACAGAAAGTTTGTGGCTGTCTTTTGGTCTGAGAGGCAGTCCCGGTCAGTTAATAAACACTCCTATCAAATTAAAATTTGCCTAGCTGTCCTGTTATATCTCGGTGTCCATTACATTCCCCACTTCCCTCAATGCCCCACCGGGAGGGGAAGAACCAGCACAGGGTAAAAAGTTTTACTCCAGTGGACCGAGGTGTCCCTACCCCCCTTGAGTTTTTGGAGGACTCTGGAGAGTCTTCCTCCCCGGGAAGGCCCTGCCCTGCCCCTGAAGTCTCAGAGAGAAAT
Organism: Petaurus breviceps papuanus; assembly: GCF_028583685.1. Lineage (NCBI taxonomy): Eukaryota > Metazoa > Chordata > Mammalia > Diprotodontia > Petauridae > Petaurus > Petaurus breviceps. The sequence goes on from NW_027186352.1 coordinate 36,755, forward strand.
TTCCCAACTGCCCAATTTCCTCCCAAGGGAGGGGCTGTGCAGGTCCCAACCCCACCCCCCTTTCCACTTCAGTGGACTGAGAACTCCTTCCTGCCAGCTCCGTCCTCCTCCCCCTCGTACCCCCACAACAGTGGTTGAGGGCTAGGGGTGAGGGGCCTTCACCTTCTCCTGCCAGAGCCAACAGCAGCGCAGGGTGGGGGGGTCAGTAAATCCTGCCCTTGGCCTGACCCAGGAGCCAGGCTGGCCAGCTCCTCCCCCTCAGCTGCTGCAATATGGAAGGGGAAATGTGGCCACCCCAACCCAGCTTGCCACAGCCCAGTTAAGCTAACAAGCTCAAAACAAAACTCTACTAGTCCAGAATGGATAGGACACATAGAAAGACAGACAGACAGACACCAACAAAACCAGCTGGAACCAGTTACAGGCAATATGTTGGTGTCTGGAGTTTGCCCAGAGATTGAGGTACTGATTTGACTTCATCTAGACCTCAAATCTCACCAGAACAGACTCACCCCAACTTTGAGGTCCTGAATTCACACAGGGTCCAATGAGGAGCCAGTCCAAGTAGAAAGTCAGATGCAATCTTTCCCTCCTCGAGACCTGGGGCCCCCTAGGGATAGGGAGCAAATGCCTACCTCCCGAGGCTAAGAGCTCTTCCTATTGGGGGATCTCTGTGATGCAACAGAACACCACAAAGTCTCAGCTGGCTCCCCATGGCTGGCTACCCCCTGGTCGGGCTCCCCACTCAGTGGCCAGGGCTGCTTCCTCCTAACCCCTTTCTTTTCTTATCTCTCTTTCTCCAAAGGGGAGACAAGGAGAAAGCTGGAAGTCCAACAGTTGCCTTGGCTGTTTTTGAACACAGAGGCTGTTAGTTATTTACAGACATACAGACAGAAAGGCAAGTACACAAACACAGGATCATATAATAAACACATAAGACCCACATACACCACCAAACAGACCCGCAGGCACCAGATGGCAGGACAGGATAGCTGGCTCTGCCCCAGATGGTCCTTTCAATGAGCAGCCCAAGAGAAATAGTGCATATCGCTGTGTCCAGCTGCCCAAAGTCCTCAACAGAAACAGAACAGATCAGACAGATATCAGACAGATAACCACTCACCTCTGGAGGCTGGCACAGAGATCTGGGTCCAAAGATCCAGAATGTGATCTGATCGATGTCAGGGGATGGTCTGGACTTTCCCAGCCTTGAGTTATGAGCTCTGAAAAAACTCCAGATGCTGGCTGCTCAAGGAAGTAAGAGATGAGGCCGAGGATTTTTCCAATTTGGGGGTCTTGGACAACAACACAGAATGTTCTCTATCTCGCTGGGGCCTCCAAAATGTTGTACCCAGAAAATGTGAGCAAGACCCAAGTAACAATTTAGAATTGGGCCCTTTACTATATGCCATGTTGACAGATAAGGCCACATGGGACTGGATCACAATTGAATTTACCCCAGAGTTACAACAAGTTTAAGCATAGCACTTAATACCCAAATGGAGGTCTTTTCTAAATCTTGACACGAGGCAAGTTCTCAGCAATCTTAGTTCCTGGGGAAACAAGGCTTAGCAAGGTCACAAGATACATTGCCAGTCTTTTCATTAATTCATTCTCTGTCTGCAGAACAGTCCTAGAACCCCTGAAAACATTAGCAAAACACTCTCCCAGGATTTCTGTAAACATACAACAAGAAAATCCTTCTTCAGGGCTTCTGAACCAACAGAAAGGTTCCCAGACCCCTGCAACAACAGCACTGTCCTTCACCAGTGGACAGTATTCACTCTCTGTCTGCAGGACAGTCTCTGGAGCTCTGAACCAACAGCCAGGTTTCAGGACTTCACCAACAGGACTGTCTTTCACCAGTGGACAAATCTGGCAAAACAACATCAAAACAGACAGACAAAGTACCAGCAAAACAGCCATGTCTCCTCAGTCCTTGGCAGCTCAGGGGGCAGGTCTCAAAAGTCCAGGGCAATTGAAAGTGGCCTTCAGCAATCCTCTCAGTCTCTCTCTCTCTGCCTCCATGAGGGTGCTGCTTCCAAAAAGTTCTTCTGCTTCTCTCTCATGTCTCTCCAAATCTACGTCACCAGCTCCTCCCAGTTCAGGACTTTCTTTTCACATCAACAAGTCCTTCCCACAGGTGGGATTAACAAGCTCTGGGTTTTAACACAATCAATTTGAAAACCAAGCCAATACAGGGGAATCTTTAAATGCCATTACTATCACAGGGAGTTCATGACGGTTTCATTGTGGCCTCTCCTGTGCGTGCAGAGCAATCATGTGTCCAAAGTACCTATTGTCTCTGCTGCAAGAATGCAAACTCAAGGGACATTTTGACCTGGTAATTATAACCTTGATGAGAAGTGATTAAAGGTAACTCAAGAATGAGAGGACTGCTCTGGTGCAGTGACAGTCAGCCAGCAAGGGTCTGTGCATGCCTATGACCATTTGCACATGAATGTCCAACCTTCTTGAGAGTTTGGAAACAATTTGATCTCAAGTTGGGAAACTGAAAGAATATGTTGCACTCAGTCAGAAACAGAGTATGATGTAATCATTGCATGATCCCAAAAAGTATTATATTCCTGATTATGATGGCTTGGAATCACTGCAGAAAGAACCTTTCCTGGTTGAAACATGCACAAGCTTGCTGTCCCAGAGGGAAAATATCTTTGTAACCAAATTCGGCCATTATTTACTGCTTAATGTGCCATTAACAAATTTTTAGCTCAAATCCTCCCTGAGACTATTGTCTCAAAGCTCCAAGCGGTTTCATGACTAAAGGGTCATGAAAGGGCTAATAGTTTAGCATGCTGTCAGCTTCCTTATAAAAGGATGATGGTGGGGTGGCTAGGTGGCATAGTGAATAGAGCACCAGCCCTGGAATCAGGAGGACCAGAGTTCAAATCCAGCCTCAGACACTTAACACAAAACTAGCCGTGTGACCTTGGGCAAGTCACTTAATCCCAATTGCCCTACCTTCCCCCCTCCAAAAAGCAAAACAAGAAAAGAAGGAAGGAAAAGAAAAATCTAAAAAAAAGGATGATGGATTCAAGTTCCTATATGAGATTTCCAGACATAGAAAATGCCAAACTTTTTTTAAATTGCATTTATTACAAGGATTTTATTTTTATTTTACTGAGCAGGGAACAATTTAAACATAAATTGTTAAAAAGAAGTAAGTGATGACTGTCCAAAAAAAGTAATAGGCCAAAACAAAATCTCTTATGCCTCAGGTAAGTAGAAAAAAAATGGTGTTGTCTTTCATCAGATAATCTCAGATACTACAACAGAAAAAACAAGAATGGAAGTGATCCTCTTAGGAATAAAGGAAATTACCGTATGCTTACAGTTATGATGGATCATGAAATCATGTGAATATTTAGTATATGTGAACCAAATGGCACAATATCTATGAAGAAAGGATTGAAAGTACAGACAAGGAAAGTGTAAGTGAGAAGAAAAGACTAAAAGTGGAGACAGTTTGTCTAGTACTGTGGACAGAACACGCCCAATTGCAGGATTTGAGTTCTAGTCTTTGCTGCTGAGATTAAGTCATTCAGGTTTTCTGAACTCATGGCCTGAGTTGTGAGTGTAATAAGAATGTTGATCCTGAATTACAGCTTGTGGTGATTGTGTATGAAGCTCTTTGTAAATCATCTCTTTGGACGTGAGCTAATGGCACTTTCAAATGATTTATTCTGCCCATTTAAGTTTGAGGACTTTTCTCTTTGTCCAGGGAAATAGAAGGTAATTCAGTTTACATTCTACCCATGGAGGGAAGGGTATATAATTACATATGTGTGTATATATGTCTGTGTATACATGGTTTATTGTTGGCTTCTTTCAGGAGGGCTCAGACTTGAAATGAAAGAGAGTATTGAAGACCTAAGCCTTTCTGTGGACGGAACCCATAAGCAAAGATTCATGAGTGATAGTCCCTGTGACTTCACCTGGAGAGAAATATATGCTGCGCACTGGGTAGAAGCCTTATGAAAGTAATCAATACAGAAACACATTCATGAAGAGCTCCCATCTTGTCTGACACCAGGGAATCCACACTGGGGAGAAACCTTATCAATGTAATCAATGTGGAAAAGCTTTCATACAGAGGGCCAGTCTTGATCATCATCCGAGAATCCACACTGGAGAGAAACCTCATGAGTGCAATCACTGTGGAAACGTCCCTCTTCCTCACTGGCCTGTACCCTTGTGCTGCTGCCCATCCTTTCCATGTCACTCCCTTGAACACTCCCTCACTCCTAGGAGGAATGGCTTGCATTTTAAATCAGGTACAGAGAAGATCATGGAAAGGGAACCTAGGCAAGGACTGGTCTCTTGGGCGAGTCCCAGAACACTGCAACAACTCCAGCCAGAATTGTCCATTTGTTGCCTAGCATGGCGATGGTCTAAGTTTGTTTCCTCAGGATCAATAATTTTCCTCACTTTGTTCCAAGCCCCCATGTCAGGATGTTTGAAAGACAAAATCTCCCTTGAAGCCTGCCCATTCAGTTCAAGTTTGACCATTGAAGGTACAAGTCTAGTTGGAGAGAAATTGTGGGGGAAGTATTTGTGAAATCCACGGGTGGTGTCAGGAATGTCACACAGTCTGGTGCCATTGGGCTGAGGTAGTTAGTTCATGGGCAATGGCTGACTGGAAATGAAAAGGTGTTTTGATTTTTCCCCCATCTGGTTGTAAAGCTTCAGTGAATTTAGGTGTGTAGGAGTCAGCAGAGGTGGTGAATTCCCTACCCCCAAATTCTGGTGGGTTACAGTATACCCAGCACAGGGTGAAGTTATATGCATAGGCACCTGCATTTACCATTGCCACGTGGAGACTGCTCTTTGATAGGGAGTGCTAACCTCAGGCAGCCCATCCAGCCTTTTTAGGATATATTGTAAGACGAGTTCAGCAAACTGCAAGAGATTGACCCAGTTTGGGGCTTTACATGCCTTGGCTAGCACTGTGCATGTGAAAGTGTCCAGGGTCAGGATGGTCCCCACATTGGGCCTGGATAGAGTGTTGGAGCAGGACAGTCCTAGTGGACCTCACTGAGTGTCTCCATGTTCCCAAGGTTGAGATTCCTAAGGAATGGACACAGCTGGTAGGCCTATAGTTATCAGGGGTTGGGGTCTTGGAAGGAGAGCACTGGGCTTGAAGCCTTAGGGTCTAGTGGATCTCGGGGCCTGACCCAAGACTCGTTCTAGCTGTTCCCTTGGCCCTTCACCTGGAAGACTTCTGGGCTGGTTGGGGTTCTTGGGATTGCCAGGCAGCCCTTTTGCAGAATTTTCCCATTTGTCCACCCAGTGAATGAACTTCCTGATGCTGCTGCCCTTCAGCTCCTGCCCCTGCTGTTGAAGCTCCAATTCTTCTTAGGATGCCTGTGCCTCCCACAAATGCCCCAAAGAGACTAGTAATAAGTATGATCCCATTTAAGGAGCTTCCACTAGGGGCACTGTTCATGCTTCTACATGAGTCACGGTGAGGAAGGGATGGCATGTGGGTACAGGCATGAGGCATGACTCCAGGTTGCCTTTCTAGCTGGTGCTGAAGGCCAGGAGGCAGTTGAAGAGGTGATAGCCATGAACTCTGTGGAGGAGTCCAGTATAGAGGTAGCTAGCTCCAGAAAGGTGGAGAAGAGGAAGTCTTGTAGGAAAAGTGAGATGTAATATGACCCAAGGTGAGTAGGTCCTGTGGCGTTCTCCAGGGTAGGGACCACACTTGGATTTCCTTCTAACACAGTCTCAGTGTCCCTGGTTAGAACTGAAATTGTCACCTCAGTGTTGTGTGAGGGGCCTGCCCCTTAAGAATGCTGCCCTGAAGTTCATGTTTCCAGGGGCAGAATGCAGTCCGTATCTTGAATTCCCTGGTGATGATGGGGTGCTTGGGATCTATATCTGTAACATCAATTTGTAAAACCAGTTTGTAAAATTGTAACTGCAATTTGTATTGTAAAATTGTAACAGCAAATTGTAAAACCAGTATGCAAAATCACACTACCCCCCCCAGTCACAGAACATTAACTCTGACCCTTCCCCTACCTGCACTCTGCCTAGTTTCAAAGCATTAACTGTGCCCAGAAACAACTCATGAATTGTTTATCTCAGCCTTGAAACACTAATAAGCTATATCTATCAATCCTTCACAAAAGTATCTCTAAACGTTCCAGCTTAGGCAACTATTATCTCCCCCTTGTATAATGCCTCGTTGCCCCCATGAATCCTTCAATACCCCCTTTCTAAGTTAAATCCTTAAGCAATTATCTTTCCCTAACCTTGGTTCCCAGACATCAATCCTGTCAAGCATGACACTGATGGGTGGCAGACTGGGCACTTCTCCATCAGCCCTTGACTGCTGGCTGACTTAGTGATGTTTCCAGCCTAAAACCTCACCTCTAGGTAGTGCTCCCCGCCTCCCCCGTGCCCCGTGGGCTTTTTCCCAGTGAATTCTGGGTACTACGACTGCACAGTTACATAAATCGTGCATGCCCCTTTAAACACCTGCTCCAGCTTAGCCCCACCTTAACTCCTCCCTAACCCCACCCTCTTCTCACCTGGTCAGCCAAATTGACATCTAATGAATAGCCTTAACTCTTTTAAAACTGTGCCTGTGTCTTCTTTAAGCTTGCAGGTTCCCTAAGGATCCTTGCCCGCTGTAAGGCGTATAATAAACTTTTTCAACTCTGACTCCAAGATAGCCTGAGCTGAATTCTTTCTTGACTGAATCACAGGTTCTGGTCTTAAGATAAGATCAGAGTCCTTGCCAAACCTAATAGCCAACCCTCATCAGTGACCTGGTCACTGAGTGCTGTGGTGGGTGAAAGATGAAATGATGGAGGAAGCAAAGGTTTGAGCTTCCAAGCATATTGAGTTATTAAACAATGCTTGCCAATTGCCCAACAAATTGGGGCTATAAGCCTTCCTCAGCTTAAGCACTGAACCCAGAACATAGGCAGACAGATTTTTATACATTAAAAACAATCGAATAAAACCAATGAATTACAAGGGAATAATTGACCAGGATACATTAGGTAATCTGATTTCTAATTGGAGAAAATATTAGGGAATGTCCAAGTTGGGAGGGTTAGAGCAAACAGATACAATTCCTAAAATCAGACAAAATGCTCTCCCTCTTGCCAGTGTCTGTAAACAATCAAAGGAATGTGGAAACAGTAACTGTCCAGTACAGGGCGCTTTTCAGGAAAGACAGATGGGCAGCTTGAAATGTACAATTGTAAGGCAACTTCTTCCCTCAATCTTTGGATCTAACAAGGTTTCTGGGCAGCATAAGCCAGGTCCCTAGTTAAAGATCTCTAAGCTGCAGGGAGAGCTGGTTCAGCTTCCCTGTCAAGCAGGGCTAGGTTCAAACAGTGCCATAAAAGTCTTATCCCAGTTCCCATAACTGAATCAAGTTTTCTCACAAGACAGACATTGGACTAGACCTATAATTGAGTAGAAAGGTAAGTGTGCTAGATGCAGAATTGTCACCAGAGGAGTCAGCGTGGTTCACCCAATTTCCACAATTAACCACTTGCTCTCCCAGTCCCTTCAGTTCCCTCAGTGATGTGGAGGCTGTCACACCTTGCTTCCTCAGTCAGCCTGTAAGGCCTGCAGTCCCTAAATTCCATAGCATTCATGTGCCCACTTCATAAACCAAGTTCCATCTGAAGCATGTCCTATTCAGTAATGGGGCAATCTGGGCTGTTGGTCCTGTGAGGTGGTCAGCCACCTGATTGAGGTCTGTTTCCTCTGTAGCCCTTTCTGTGGGGGATGGAGACACCTGAATTGGGTGACTATGTGGGCACAGTGCAATGTCCTTCAAAAGTACAGTAGCTCATTTGGATCTGCCAATCATGATGGGCCCACTTGCCAGATGAGATGGCAAGTCCACTGGCATCTGCCCAGGAATCAGTATGGATCTGGAGGGAACCCCTTTCTTGCTTCAGTGAGTCCCTCATGGTTATGCCCACAAGGTACCGTGCCACTGCCATCAGTCTTCAAAGAGTTGGCATTTGGAGGGTGAAAAGCTACAGTTACCCAGTGGAGATACTCACTGGAACTAGAGACACTTCCTGTGAAATAAAGCTCATCTCTATTGTTTGCCAGCTGATGCCACTGTGGGCCTCACTTAGAAAATGGATCAGGGGGGCAGCTAGGTGGCACAGTGAATAGATCACTGACTCTGGAATCAGGACCTGAGTTCAAATGTGGCCTCCAACACTTGACACTTATTGTGTGACCTTAGGCAAGTCACTTAACCCCAACTGCCTTACCTTCCCCCCTCCAAAAAAATCAGATAATGAGGGAGGAGAGTGTCTCATGGACTTTTGCCACCTGCTCATTCCGATTGCTGACTCCCAGTCTAGCCCTGCCCAGCAGGTACCATTTCCATTTAAACAGGGAGACATCAGTGACTGACCCCAGCTTCTTGGGAGTGTTCCCCAACCCAGGGCAGTATGGGTAATTCGGGCCATCAGAGCCCAGTAGGCAGCCAGCACCTGGTGCCAATGTCTGGGAGCTTCCTGCTCCAGGACCCGGTTGGTACTCTCTTGCCACTTTGATAGGTCCGTAGACTCCAGAAGTCTGGGTGGATTCAGCTGAGGCCTCTCAAAGCCATCACCTAAAGGCAATGTTTGATTGCAATCAGACGTTTCTGTTGCTCTGGATGCCACTGAAAAGTGGCAGACTTTTAATGGCGCATAGATGGAGACAAGTAGGGCTGTGCTGTGGGGAATAGGCAGTCTCCAAAAGCCAAACATGGCCCATAGATGGCGTGCTCTCTTCACATCCGTGGGGGCCTTTAGAGAGTAGCTTATCTGGGACTGGGGCAGGGATGCCTCTGGTTTTATGGGTCCATAGGTATCCTAAGAATTTCACACACTCTGGAAACTTATATTTTATGGGGGGAGGGCTATCGCCCAACTATGAAGGGTCAGATGTCCAACTGTAGCTGTGGGGTCAGCTTGCACAGGTGTGGGGAGCCAGAGCCTCCAATCATGTCAGCCACCAAGTGCTATCTGGGGGGGGGGTCCCCTCTGGTACCCAGAGGTCCTCTGCTGGTGGCACAGTCCATGAGCATAGCCCATGGGTAGCCTGGGGAAATTATATTGCATCCCCTCACATGTAAAAGCAAACTGGGGTTGGGAGTCTGAGGAGATGGGCATGGAATAAACCACATTAGCTCAATCAAGTAGCACAAACCAAGAGTAGCCAGGGGATTGAATGACATCCGTCATCTCTTATGATATCAGATCATGGGGCTTCCGCTGGAGCAACAACCTGGTTCAGATTCCCAGAGCCCACAGGGCATCTTCATTCATCCTTGCCTGCTTTCTAGACAGGCCAGATTTGTGAGCTGAATGGGCGGACTGTAGGGAGAATCAGTAAGTCTTTCACAATAGGATGGAGGCAGGCATTCTGTCCCCTGCTGTAGCAGCAAGCACCCCAAGCGCGTCCTCAGGGTTTGCAGCTACCACAGGTTCTTGGATCTGCTTTGATAAAGGAAAGCAACTCAAAATGGGTTAACAAGCTTACTTTAATCAGTCAGACATATATCGTTTACCTTGTTCAGGGGAAATAGGTCAGCACCCCAAACTTCAAAGTATACAGGCAGAATTATCAAGACTTTAACAGATCAAGTAGACAGCTTTCCAAACTGTCCAACCATTACATCCATACCCAGTCAACATCTGGGTTTCCACATTC
>NW_027186352.1:46472-47373 GCF_028583685.1 Petaurus breviceps papuanus
TCCAACCATTACATCCATACCCAGTCAACATCTGGGTTTCCACATTCTGGGTTTTTCAAAGCCAGGGGACTCTCAACAACGGCTTCCCAGAATTCAGATCAAATCACAGAACACTTCTCAAAGTGAGTCCCAAAACAAAGCTACACATCAGGGCTTATATAGCCTTCTCCTGGCTCAGAGAATGTAACAACCTTATTGACTCACTGGCCAATCAAGAAGTATCTACTGAAAAACAAGCCTCCCACACCCCAGGCTTCAGGTGCATTTTAGCCTAGGGGCAGGGAAGATCTTCCAAATTTGCATTTCCATTACACCTGCCTACAATTATACTGTGGGGTCTTAGCAATTCTCATGGGGAGGGTCAATGACACTGACTCCCACATGGCCTTAGCCATGGCCAACTCTAATACCCTGGGTTTGGTCCAGATAGCTAGCAGCTAATCCATGCCGATTGTGGTGAAGGGGATGGAGTGCTCAGGGACTATATGTATCAGGACTCAGAGGACTCTGCTCCCACAATGAGATCCTCAGGGGTCTGGGTGCCTTGGCTAGTGGTACCTTCCACTTCCTGTGTGGGGTGGGTGGGGCCCCAGAGTATATCACAACACTGGGACTAGGGTGAACTGAGATCTGGTGTATGGCAGCACACTTCAATGCCACTTGTTTCTGGCGTCCCATAGTACTGTAAGTGCTGTGAAGAGGCAATTGTCCCAAGGGGATCGAATATTCTTAGGACTGCTGGGGTCCTTCGGGGGCTCTGTCATACACAGAGGTCTGGGGTCTTGGTGGCATGGGTAGCAAAACTGCCGTGCTCATTCCCCTTACAGTACAGCTAAAGGGGTCTGAACATTTGAGAGACTGCCCAGTGAGGGCTGCCCGGATCCCTTGGGGACTGCAGCCT
>NW_027186352.1:47383-212491 GCF_028583685.1 Petaurus breviceps papuanus
GAGACTGCCCAGTGAGGGCTGCCCGGATCCCTTGGGGACTGCAGCCTGAGACTGCCCAGTGAGGGCTGCCCGGATCCCTTGGGGACTGCAGCCTGAGACTGCCCAGTGAGGGCTGCCCGGATCCCTTGCTCTGCAATACAGGAGGCCTTGCACTGGCAGACACTGGTCTAACTGTCCTCCATCTTCTTCTATCTCGAGAAGCTCCTGTGCACCTACTGCCAGGCTCAGTGTGGGACTGGGGGCCCTGGTGAGTGCTTCTTCTATTACTGTTCCTCTAACCTGCTCCACATCTGTGACCCCACTCCCTCGAGGGGCCAATCCCTGAGACTTGGGCTCCCTTAGGTATCTCTGCCTAACGTTCAGGGTGTCCACCAGGGACTGCAGTCTCAGGGCCTGCCATCATGGGGAGGAGGATGGCATGGAAGCCTTCTGCCTTGGCTTCCTCAGCTAGTTGGGCTACCTCTGGTCCCTTCCAGGGCTGCTCCAAGGAAGGTGCATGAGTAAAACCACAAGATGGCGCCTGTGACCTGCATCAAAGCCCAGTCCTTGGCTAGGATGGATGAAGGAGGAATTGTCCATTGGTCATAATCCTTTTTTACAACTTGAAGGTATTTGTAGAACCTATGTGGGATTGTATGCGCCATGGGGGGGGGGGGGGGGGGGGAGGGGGGGGGCGGAATCTGGAACTCAAAAACTTGTGGAACCTAATGTTGTAAACCAAAATTAAATAAATGACTTTTTTTTAAGTGAGGAATGAGCCCCCCTCCTGGCCCAGAAGGCCTACCTGAACACAGGTGACAGGGGCTTTTCTCCTCTGGGCATTGGTGTCATTAATTTCACCCAGGGTTTTGTAAATGAGCAGTCAGTGCACACATGTGCCCACTGAAAATAGAACTTATCCGTCCGTGCTGCAGCTCTTATCTGGCTGTTGCTGTAAATCCTGGGGGATGGACTGTGTCTCCAGTCCAGACCAAGTTCTCACTTCATGAAGCCGCTCTGATCTTTCTCACTGCTCACCTTGCTTTTCTAAAGGTGACCAGTGGTGACCAGGATAGCTTGGCCTGGAGACTGGTGGGAAAGGAGTTCCTCTCCTCTCAGATCTTCATTTACTTCTGTTGCAGCAAGCACCCCAGTGTCCCCAGGGTGCCTGCTCACACAGGTTCTTGGATCTGCTTTGTTAAAGGAAAGCAACTCAAAATGGGTTAACAAGCTTACTTTAATCAGTCAGACATATATCATTTACCTTGTTCAGGAGAAAAGGTCAGCACCCTGAACCTCAAAGTATACAGGCATAATTATCAAGACAGAAACATCAAGTAGACAGATTTCCAAACTGTCCAACCATTACATCCATACCCAGTCAACATCTGGCTTTCCACATTCTCGGTTTTTCAAAGCCAGGTGACTCTCAACAACGGCTTCCCAGAATTCAGATCAAATCACAGAACACTTCTCAAAGTGAGTCCCAAAACAAAGCTACACATCAGGGCTTATATAGCCTTCTCCTGGCTCAGAGAATGTAACAACCTTTTGGACCCGCTGGCCAATCAAGAAGTATCTACTGAAAAACAAGCCTCCCACCCCAGGCTTCAGGTGCACATTAGCCTAGGGGCAGGGAAGATCTTCAAAATTTACATTCTTATTACAACTTCCTGGAGGGGGGAAGGGAGCTGAGGGGGCCATTCAGCTGAGGGGATCAACCTACCTGTCTGGGGAGGTGGGGGGGAGCTGGGGGGGCATTCAGCCTGCCAGCCTGGTGTGGGGGATGACAGACAAGCAGCAGACAGAGGGTGTGGGCACCTTGCCCTCCCGCTCCTACAAGTTGCTAAGACCACATTATTTTTTCCCAGGGGACCTTTTAGCAAGGGATTCATTCCTTGTTGTCTTTTCTGAGCAAAATCCAGGCTGGGATATTTCTGACTCCACAGAATCCATGCTGACTACGCAGGTGCTTTCTGCTGGTGCCCAGGCAAGAGCTCGGAACTAGAGCAATGAAGACCTCAACGTTTGGAGTCAAGAGACCTGGATTCCAATCCTGACTCTGCTACTTGTGGCCTAACTACGTGCACTTGGGCAAATTGCTTCACTCTCCTGGGTTTCAGTTTCTTCCTCCTTACAAAGAGGAGGGCCGCTGAGATGAGCTCTGCCAAGTCTAACCCTGGGCTGAGTGGCCCAGTGGAAGGAGCCTGGACCTGGAGCTGGGAAAACCTGAGCTTGAATTCTGCCTCAGACTCATCTTAGCTGTGGGATCCTGGACAAGATACTTCACCTCTGTTTGCCTCGGTCAGTTTACAAGCATTTATTAAGCACCTATTATGTGCAAGACACTTTAACAGGGGATACAAAGGAAGGGAAAAGACAGTCCTTGCCCTCAAGGAGCCCATAGTCCAATGGGGTAATACTATGCAACATGCAAACAACTTTGTTCAAATAAAATAGATACAAAATAAATTGCAAATAATAAACGGAGAGAAGACAGAGGCATTAATGGGAATTGGGAAAGCTTTCTTGTAAAAGAGGAGATTTTAGCTGAGATTTAAAGGAAGCCAGAGAAGTGAGAGGCCAAGAGGAGGAGGAAAAGCATGAGAGACAGAGATCGCTAATGCCTCTATTTCCTTAACTGTGAAATGGGGATGATGCAAGCACCTATTGCCTGAGTTGGGTTATCAGATAAGCAAACGCTAACTGCACTATATGGATGTTGACTACTGTATGGTGAGGGACTGCTATCTGCTCCAATGGTAGAAGGGCACTTCCCCTTCCTTCTTTCCTACAGAGATGGGAATTCTGCAGATCAGTGGTAGACCTGTCAATATGTCCCTTGGTTTGGCTGAACTCTGGTTATAATGGACAAATGAAATGGACATGTGTAATGGGAATGCAAATTTGGAAGATCTTCCCTGCCCCTAGGCTAAAATGCACCTGAAGCCTGGGGTGGGAGGCTTGTTTTTCAGTAGATACTTCTTGATTGGCCAGTGGGTCAATAAGGTTGTTACATTCTCTGAGCCAGGAGAAGGCTATATAAGCCCTGATGTGTAGCTTTGTTTTGGGGCTCACTTTGAGAAGTGTTCTGTGATTTGATCTGTATTCTGGGAAGCCGTTGTCCAGGGCCCCCCCGGCTTTGAAAAACCCAGATGTTGATTGGGTATGGATGTAATGGTTGGACAGTTTGGAAATCTGTCTACTTGATCTGTTTCTCTGACTTGATAATTCTGTCTGTGTATTCTGAAGTTCGGGATGCTGACCTTTTTCCCCTGAACAAGGTAAATGATATATGTCTGACTGATTAAAGTAAGCTTGTTAACCCATTTTGAGTTGCTTTCCTTTATCAAAGCAGATCCAAGAACCTGTGGTGGCAGCAAACCCTGAGGATGCCGGGGTGCTTGCCCCTACAACATGACAGCAAAGCCAATTATAATTTGATAGGAGTGTTTATTAACCGGCTGGTGACTGCCTCCCCAGTAGGGAAGACAGCCTTGAGTCTTCTGTAAGATACACTTATATAGAGTTAGGTGTTGCTAATCAACAAAATGTGGTTCTAAGGGGGGGGGGTACCATTTCTAGTAAAGTCTTTGGTACCTAACAAGAACAGACTTGTATCTGGGGTATGTTTCTAGCAACACGGGTGAAACGTTCCCTCACTATTATGGCCTATTAGGTGGTTTCCAGGGACCCTGGTAGGGGTCCCCTTCCAGCAGGTTTAGGGGGCTTTGGTGTATAATTTCTGATGGGCAGTTCATGGTTTTTATTCCTTTTTTTCTTGTTTCAGGCAGGGACTCTCTGGGAAGAGGTGAGAAGAGGCATTCAGTGGGCAATGGACCCAGTTGACATAAAAGTCAAGGCTGTCAGGACAAAGTCATTTCAAAAAATAAATGTTTGTTGAATGAATGAAATCTTTTTGTGCATCTGTGGCAATGGGGACCCAAGGATGAAGTAGGGTAGTCCTTCTCAAAGAGCTTCTAATCTAATAGTAGGAAAATTAGTTGTGAACACAAATGAACAGTGTCAGAGGCAACATCTAAAAAAAGCCCTGTGTGATTTAGGGTTGAAATTCCTCTGAAATTGGCAAGTTCCCAGAACGAGCTATCCTGGAGCTGAGGGACTGATTCTGTGGTTGGCCTAACTTCATTCTATGTAGTAAGCGCTGCATTGGGGAATAGTCAACGTTTGCTACTTATTAGCTACAGTTGCCCTAGACTTAGTAACCTTCATTAGTGCCACTCTAAATAGAAATGAACTCTTATCTTACAGGAATGTTGTTATGATTTCAATGACCTGAACCTATTAAATTTCTTGAACTTGGATAATGACATTAAGAGGTCTTTTTTCTCCAAGTTTTTCCTACCAGAGAATCCTTAGCTGAACCATTTATGAGGTGAATTTGAGTTTTTATACTCAAAATATTGATTCCCTTTTGGGTCTCTATAAAAATATCTGTAATGTTGATTCTGGTGAGATTATGAAAGGCAATTGATCCCCATTAAAACTTAGTTGCTAAAATGTAAAGTCTTCTCTCTAAAATGCTTTCTTTTTCTTTTGGCAGTTGGAGGTATTTCGGGCTACTGAATTATATTGTTTTAAAATGCATTCTCTTCCACTGTAAAGTTTTCACTAGAGATGAACCTGCTAATATGGAAAAAAATTAAAATGAAGCTGCCTTTTGATCTTTTATTTTGCAACCTTTTGAGAGCACATCCAGGTCTGTGGAACTTAAGAACTGTATCTTCATAGAACTCGGTGCCGACAGCAGGGCCTTGGTGCACAGCTACAGTTCAATGGAAATGAGAACTCAACAGTGACCCCATTTGGGTGTTGTCTCTGCCAGGGAGCTTTCAATAATAGCAGTGGGAAGGAGCTTTTCTCAGGTGGTGAGTCAGGAATATACTAAGTGAGGGGTTGGTATTCTTCTGATTCATTTTTTTGAATGTTTGAATGTAGAAAAGACAGTTACATTCCTGGTCAGAGCTCCCCTTTCTTCTTTGTCCTCCTGTGTTCTCTCTTCTCCATCTTCCCCTCAGCAGCGTTGGGGTAGCCACAACATAACTCCAAACACTGGCTGGCTTGCTCCCTCCCTGCTGCAAGCTGCAACCTCGTTTCCCTGCTTCCTCTTTAGGCCGGTCTACATGGAAAACAATGAATGAATGGAACTGCTTATTATGATTAGCAAAGTATTTGCGCTGGGAGGGATCTTAGAGATCATTTAGTCAAACTCTTGTTATACAGATGAGGAAACAGACATCCCAAGAGGTTTTAGCTCAGGGATTAGCTCCCTGAGTCACATGCCCAGTGACTCATATTGGAACTCCAAATGATCCCAAGTTCTTGCCATTAATAGCATTTCAAAAGAGAGTGTGGATTGTTGCTACATGTAGAAGTGAGTTATCAAAGGTCCCAAAACCCATCCATGGGTCTTTTCATGTTCTTAAAGTACATGGCATACAATAAAAGCCTGCTTCTACTCTTGTATAGTTTTGTTTATACTTGTTTTATCTCTCAACCACCAGTATTATACAGAAGTTTAAGGTTAGCATTTTTGAGCCAGGCAAAATATTTTTATTCTAATTAATAAACACTTTTTATTATCAGCCTCTGTTAATACTTGAAAATGTCTATGGTAGTAGAGGATGTCATCAGCATGTTTATGATTTCAGACCAGAAAGCTAATTTAAACATAATTTTTTTTTATTCCTGAGACAGAAATAAATCACTTCCCTAACTTGTCCATTTTAGACATTTAGACATCAATTACAGGTCTGGGTAGTGTGAAATACAAAAGGAAACCAATGTCAATGATTAAAATAGAAGTTAACTTTCCTGTGATAACCTCTATCCCATATATTTCCCCTTCTATGCAAAGAGTCATTCCTTGCAGGAAAGAATAAAAAGAAAAAGAAAGGGGGAGCAGCAATAAAATCAATCAACAATCAACAAAAGTCCAGTAGAAAACACCCTTATTTCTATCACCTCTGCAAAATAAAGGGAGGTATATTTTGTCATCTATCTTTAATTTTATAATTGCACATTTGTTTTTCATTTTGTTATCATTCATGTTATTATTTCCATTTGCATTGTTGCAGTCATTGTGTATATTGTTTTCTGGGTTCTACTTCCTTTATTTTGTATCAGTTCATATAGGTCTTCCCATTCTTCTCTGAAGTGTTTATATTCATTCTTTCTTACTGTACTGAAACATCCCATTTCATTCAAAGACTTAGCATAGTACCTGGCACATAGTAGGTACTTAATAAATGTTTATTGATCGATTGATGTATCACAAATTGCTTAGCTATTTCCCTGTCGATGATGATCTACTTTATTTTCCAGTTCTTGATCTTTTGAATCATTTGATGCTCTTCATTGTGTTGCTCATATTGTCTCTGCTTGTACTGTCTCTCTGTTAATGTTTGGGACCTGATGATTGGTCATGATCCTGTCCATTGCTGCTAGTATGACCTAACATCAGTCCTCAGAGTAGAGGGTGCTGGTGGTTGGTTGGTTGTTGTCCTTCATTCTCAAAGAGGACCAAGATGACATCACTATGTTAGAAGCAAGTTTCAATTATGTCCAACTGTGACTTATCAAACCAATAAGTGCTCAGAATGCTCTACCACAGGTTGGGCACAAATAGTCTGTGTGAACATTTGGGAAGGATTCTCCAAATTTGTGCATCCTGTGTTTCCTTTGAGTCACTTCAATTCTGCTTTGCTCACAGAGCACAGACCTTCTCTGATGTGGGCATGCCATGCTGAGTGGTCCTGTGCTAGCATCTCCCATGTCACACAATCAATTCCAAAGTTCTTAAGAGAGACCTTGAGACTGGCCTTGTATGGCTTCTTCTGACAACCATGTAAATGTTTTACCTGTGTGAATTCTCCATAAAATAGTCTTTGACAAGTGTGTGTTTTACATTCAAACAATGTGGCCAGCCCATCTGAGTTGCACTTTCTGAAACAGAGTTAAATGCTTGGCAGTTTAGTTTTAGAAAAGATTTCAGTTTCTGGTACCTTATCCTGCCAGGTGACTTTCAGAATCTTCCTAAGAAAAGCTATTCAGTTTCCTGGTCTGGCATTGGTAGACTGTCCAGGTTTCACAGTCCTGCCTCAGTACCTGGCTTTGAGGTCAAAGTGGACTTGTCCCAGAGAGAATGGATTTAGCAAACAGCAGCTCACTCTCAGAAGTTGGTGGGTTTCTAGTTCAGTTACCTTCCTTTCTGCCCTCATAATTAGTCGATGGAATTGACCCTAGAAGAGGCTTTCTAGGTAGAAGGAAAATGTTGAGCAGACTGGGAGTGATAAGAGCCAGTGAAGATCTTGGTGCTGTCTTTGTCTGGATGGACTAGTGTAATAACAAGCAAAGAAGTAGTTAATGCTTTGTTTCAGCTATTTAATTTCTTAGCACCTTGTTTCAGTTCAAGTTTCTTGCCCATGATTATATCAAGTCTCATGTTAAGAAACAGAACTTGTGAACCCCTGTTGCTGATGCAACAGGAAGAGGAGGAGCTAATGACCATATATAAGGCGAGGCCCAGGCTGGAGAGAGCAGAAATGAGAAGAGAGGAGAACTGGGGGGAAGCATGGCTGTGGTGCCAGTACTTCATCTGTTTTGATGTTACCTTGTCAGATCTGTCTTCTGATAGATGATGTTGCTGTTGTTGCAGAAGCCCTGGGATATTACTGCTGGTTCAGAAGCCCTGAAAGAGGATTTTCTTGTTGTTTGTTTACAGAAGTCCTGGAGGAGGGTATTCCTGATGTTTTTCCAGGTCCTGGGACTATACTGATGATTGGTATTGATTTCTCAGACCTTGTTTTTCGGTTTCTGTTGATTTCACAGGCACATAGTGAATTGATGATGGTGCCAGAAATGTGCATGAATGTTATTGTGGCTCTTTTAAGCTTTGTCTTCCCAGAAACAGAAACTGTGAAGGACTTGAGGTGGACTGGACACTATGAGCTTCAATGTGGAACAGAAACTGGATGAGGAACTGGAAAAGGAGCCGAGAGCTCCCTGACTTTGAATCCAGGTGATAGTTGGATAGATTTGGTCAGGAATTGGGACCATGGAAGAGGAACCATGGAAGCTGAGAGGCAGCTTAGAATCAAGATGAAAAGACCTCTCCTTGGGTATTTACTGCAAACTGAGAAGATCATGATTTACTGTGGCCTGGGTGTGGGAGGACTTTGTACTCTGTATCCTGTACCTCTTCAGGATGATTGAATTCAGGCTAGGAAACTTATCTCCAATTAAGAAGAAAGAAGATTTTTTTGACTGGGAGATTAAGATAATGGGACCTAGGGGTGGAGACTTTTGCTCTTTGTGGCCATTAAGGAGGCAAGCCTCCTTAAGGATGATTGAGTTGAATTTTTACTGAATGATATCTTTTGCTTAAAACTATGTGACTACTTTGGTGAAAACTATGTGGCCAGTTTAGTGATAACTTATTATGCTATAACATTGTGGGTACTTTGATTTCTGTGAATGTTTTGCTTTAATTTACTACTGAATAAATAGCTCACTATACTATGTAATCAGAATCTTGAAGCTGTTCACAGCAGCAGTCCTCTGGAAAGCTGATCGTGCTTGGCTTTACAAGTAGTCACTAGTGGGGTGGCCAGGTAGCACATTGAGTAAAAGCACCGGTTCCAGTGTCAGGATGACCTGGAGATCGAATCCCGGGCTCAGACACTTAGCACCCACCCAGAAACACCTGGCCGTGTAACCTTGAGCAAGTTACTTAACCTCAATTGCTTAAAAAAAAAAACAAGTATAAAACACCCCTAGAAATCTGAGATCAGTTTCTGGCCTCAAACTCAAGAGAAAATGAGTGATATAGTGTCATTCCAAGTCCATAAGGTAAAGGAAGTTTCCCTCTCACTCTTTAATTAAAATTTTTTGGTCAAAATTAGACTGGAAATTTGACTTTCTTCACACCAAGATTTTCTCACATGGAATTAGGAGTGACTCTTGAATGAACACAAATTTAAGTCAGTATTAATTAGTTAATTGGTTGCCATAAGATGCCATATTTGAAACTATGTTTTCTTTAGATTGTGGCTTATTTCAGACTGATTCAGAATCTAGTTTTTCTTCCTTTTTTTTAAAAAAAAGAACCTGCACATTATTGTGGTTGAAGATATTGCAAGATCTGAAGGAAGAATTGAATATTGTTTGAAGCTCTTTCCTTCCCTGCCCCAACCCGTTTTTTCTCCAATTTATTTATTTATTTTTAGTTTTCAACATTCATTTCCACAAGATTTTGAGTTACAAAATTTTCTCCCCATCTTTCCCCTACCCCCACCCCAAAATAACAAGCCTACTGAATACCCCTTCCCCCAATCTGTTCTTTCTTATGTCCTTCCTCATCCCCCCACTAACTTTCTAGTAGGGCAAGATGGATTTCTTTACCCCAGTGTCTGTATATTGTATTTCCCAGTTGCATGTAAAAAGCATTTTTTTTAAACATTTGTTTTTGAAACTTTGAGTTCCAGATTTTTTCTTTTCTACCCTCCTTACCCACCCCCACTGGGAAGATAAGCAATTCAATACAGGTTGTATTGTGTATATGTGTAGTTATGCAAAAATTTCCATAGTCGTTATATTGTGGAAGACTGATTATAATTCTGCCCATCCTATCCAGCCCCCCACTTATTCTAATTTTCTCCTTTGACCCTGTCCCTTTTCAAAAGTGTTTACTTCTAACTACTGTCTCCCTCATTCTGCCCTCCCTTCTATCATTCCCCCTCTTGTCCCCTTCCCCCCTATTCTCCTGTAAGGTAAGGCACTCAACTGAGTGTGTGTTATTCCCTCCTTAAGCCAAATTCAATGAGAGAAAAGTTGGCCCATTCCTTTTCACCTTACTGCTCTTGCCCTCCATCGTAACAGTTTTCTCTTGCCTCTTTTATATGAGATAATTTACCCTAATTTGTCTCCCCCTTTCTCCTTCTCTCAATTTATTCCCCTCTCACCTCTTCTTTTTATTTTTTTTACTATCATCCCTTCATTTTCAACTCATACAGTGCCCTTTCTCTTTGTGTACATGTACATACATATCTACACACTCATGTATTTATACACATATAAACCCTCCTATACATGCATATATATGTAGGTATGTATACATATAAATATAAATGTGAATATAAATATATATTCCCTTCAACTATCCTCATACTGAGAAAAGTCTCATAAGTTACAATTATTGTTTTTCCATGTAGGAATGTAAATAGTTCAACTTTGATAAGTCCCTTATGATTTCTTTTTCCCATTTACCTTCTCATGCTTCTCTTGCTTCTTGTATTTGAAAGTCAAATTTTCTGTTCAGCTCAGTTTTTTTCATCAAGAATGCTTGACAATCCTCTATTTCATTGAATGACCATATTTTTCCCTGAAGCATTATACTCAGTTTTGCTGGGTAAGTGATTCTTGGTTTTAATCCTAGCTCCTTTGACCTTCAGAATATCATATTCCAAGCATTTCAATCCCTCAGTGTAGAAGCTGCCAGATCCCATGTTATCCTGATTGTGCTTCCACAACATTCAAATTGTTTCTTCCTGTCTACAGTAATATTTTCTCCTTGACCTGGGAAATCTAGAATTTGGTTATAATATTCCTAGGTTAACCCATTTTGAGTTGCTTTCCTCTACAAAAGCAGATCTAAGAACCTGTGCTGGCAGCCACCCTGGGGATGCTAGGGTGCTTGCTGCTACAGACATGAATTCTTTAATGCCTTATATAACTTGTGCTGATACCCAGCTAGCATTTCAACATGAAGTACCAGGTTGTTTGAAGGAGTTGAACCTCACTACCCATAAAGGTCCCAAACAGTTCACTGAGGATTTGGACATACTTTCAGATTTCAACAAAATGTAAATTACCACCAAAGCACCAAGCAGATTTCCATCTTGATTCTGTCATGGAAGGAGTCATTTAGCTTAAGAAAGAAGGAAAGATTCTAACTAGGAGAAGAAAACCAATATTGATATTATGACAACTTTTAAAATTGATTTTATTTCTATTCAGGATGGGGAGGAGGGATGATGTCATCTTCAAATGCAGTACTTTTTGCATTTCCTCCACCATCATGCTATGCTATTTTATTTTTTTTCCAGATAGGCCTGGTGATAAACATGCCAGGCTTTCAGTGTGGGTAATGTGAGCCCATAACACACATTCTTTGTTCTAGTTTCACAACCTGTACTGTTAGGGCACCATTCACACCACTGGGCTTGAGGATCAGCAAGGTCACTATAGGGCTTCCTATCTTTCAAGTTTTCTTGGACAGCCTTCAGAATTGAGGCTTTTGAACTCTTTGAGCATATTGACATTTACACTGTTTGTTCTTCTAAAAACATAGAGTGGTTTATATCCAGAATTTTTGTGACACATATTTTATGTAGTGAAAACTTCATGCCAGGAAAAACATACCAATAATTATTTGCTGGTTATGTAGGATCAAAAGTGGAAGCATGAAAGGAACTCTTACCTATAAAAAAAAAGAAAATGATCTTTTCACCTTAGTGCTACCCATATATTCATGTAGATTAGGGATCAGAGCACAGAAGGCAGAATTGGAAAATTCCAAGTCCATTGGCCATATCTGTCAGTGAGGTGCTGCTTTGGGATGCTGGACAGATCGCTTAATTTGAACTTTTAATTATTCATCTACAGATGTGACTTGAACTCAGCGGTGATATGAAGGGGAGAATTATTTCTTTGTAAGAGTCAAGATGCCACATATGAAATATGAAGAGTCAAAGAGATGGTTTGGAAGCTTTTAGCCCCTCACTTGGGGATTTTGCTTCCATGTTAAAATACTATTTTGTAATCATGGACCTGTCTGAACTTTTCATTTCAGCTAAAGTATTAAAGATTTTTAAAACTGTTCTTTTATTAGGTCAACTTTCTTCATTGATTCCAGATGCTAGAAGACTTGGTGTTGCAGCTGCAGCTGCTGAAGATGTTTTCTCCCTTCTGAAAGCAGAGGACCTGAGCTGAGTTCGTCATCATGTATGTGACCATCGTGCCATGGCCTTGGATGTCTTATCTAAGGAGATAGTCTTTGACCTAAAAGACAGGATGAATGAAGGAAGGAAACAAGGTACATGGAAATAGTCAGAAGTCAGTTTACAAAGATAGGACTTGACATTCTCTCAAAAGTTGATAAAAAGATGAATTGTTCTGATAACATTTAGATTGCAGGGAGTTTGGGTTTTTGAAATTCAAAGGGTCTTAGATTAAGAAGCGACATCAGAAACTTTTACTTCATTATTCTGTACCATGAGAATTCCATCATTAGTGTTGGCCAGCCAAGCTGCCTTTGGGATAAATTGCTTGGGACTCTGATAAAAACCTTTTCAATCCTCAGTATTTTGCTATGTTTGCAATAGAAAGAAAATATTTAAATAATCATTGTGATGGACGGGACTATCACTGGATTTTGAATTAAAGACCCAGTGTCAGACTGGATTAAAATCCCAATTCTTCTTCAGCCTGTGTGATGTTGAGTAAGTCATGTATCCTTTCTTCTCCTGTTTCTTCCTTTGTAAAGTGAGTGGTTGGCCTTGATCAGAAGTTCCCAACCCTTTTTCAGCCCTTGCACCTTGTGGCTTTGAGGAGATGAAGCTGGCAGGGAAAGTCAAAGGTAACCAGAAGATTTTCTTTCTCTAAGCTGTATTTGGAAAAAGAGAAGGATCAGAAAGCTGCTGGGGCTGCTTCTTAAGGTCTGGGGTAGACAAACATAGAAACAAAGTAAATGGAGTTTCTTCATTCTTGCTTGGCTTCTCTTTTACCTGCCTAAGAGAATCGCATTTGGACTGGGAAGGAGAGAATCAGTGTGGCTACTAAGAAACTGGAACTCAAGAAACGTCATGACATCTCCACTTGTTCTTTGTTCTCTCCAGATGTCAGTGGTTAGGAAGACTCGACGCAAAGGAAGAGAGTTGTTAGTTCTGTCACTGGATTTGGATGGATTTGGTGTCTGCGCTCTATGTTGGTGGCTAGCCAGCGCTGGAACTTCCAGAAGTATTCTTTAGAGTGTATTCTTTAGAGGAAAACAGGATAGGTCTATTCACACTGGAGGGGAAGGGATATGTGAGGTGGATTTCCACATAGATCCTTGGAAAGGCACAGAGCAGATCTTCAAGAAATGCTTGTTGAATTGGACATGGAAAGTGTGGGCAGTTCCTGTCCTTCCCTCTCCCTCTAGGTGACCTCATCACCTAGCTAGCCCCAGACTCATTTTCCACAGCGACTGGCAAGTACTAACAACAATGGCCATTTTTATCTATTATGCCATTAGCACTGATATTTTTCAAGCCTTAGCCAGGTTTACAAGGCAATTACATTAATTTGGAACACACTTTAGTCCTTAATGCATGCTGACTCTTGGGTTGAGCCTTAGAACTCCATTTAAAAGATAGTTTCTCTGGTGGTTTCCTGATCATTTATGTGAAATCTGGGTCTTCCTCCTTTGCTTGTCCATAACCAGCAGGTGCTCAGGGGAGAGTCCCTTAGGCTTTGTAAGAATTCCCCTTTCTGCTGGCAGTGCTTTGAAATGTGTAGGGACCATGCAGGTGAGTCCTGCCCAAGCACATCCTCCTCCATCAGGGGGCTTAGAAGGGGAAGTCTTCCCTACAAATCTGTCTGCCTGGTGATTAACAGAGGCCAGGAAGAGCTGGGTCCTTCTTCCAACACATTAGGTGAAAACCCAAGATTGGAAGTCAGAAGGCCTGGATTCTTGTCTTTGTGGAGTAACTCTGTGACAGTGGGCAGGCTGTTAATCCTCTCTGAGCCTCAATTTCCTCATCGATAAAATGAGAATGAGAGACAACACAGCCAGACCTGAATTCAAATCCTACTGTGGAAACTTACTGTAGTCTGGGTGACTCTGAGCAAGTCACTTCTTCATTTTTTAGTACTCCGTGCCACAGGTGTCCAACATGGCCTGTAGCACCTCCAAGGAAGTCAGAACATGCCTTCAGGGACCCCAGGTGTGGTTTAGAGGCCCCCAGTCTTAATGCCACTTCTGTAGGCCAGTGTAGGCCAGAATATTGATTAGAAAACCAGAAATTCACATGTTCTATGTTGTATTGTGTTTTTTCTTTATTTTGTTAAACATTTCTCAATGACAGTTTAATCTGATTGGGACCAGCACTTGCTGTCTGCTGCAGGGTAGGGGGGTGGGTCTGACACCTCTGCTCCCATCAACTCCAAAAGACTCTCACATTTCAGAGATGGCACCAGCGCGCATTCAGAGCACAAAGGTTCCCTGTGTCAGTAAAGTCCTAGGTCCAGTCCCCATCACTCTCCATTAAAATGGGGATAATACGGGATTGGGGTGAGGGTCAGTCTCACATTGGTTTTTAAAGGGGGGAGGGATATTTACATAAGTCGTACCACTAATTTAATTGGTGGCGTTTTCCGTGTGAGATAGCTGTCCAGCTGATATTAACACCAAGGGTTAGAATAGATACAAATTAACACTTGAGACAGACGCTGCTCTCCAGGAGCTCACGTTCTAATTGGATAACGCAGTGCATAAACGAGCAGCCAAGCGCCGTTCTGGCCGTGGAAAGGCCAGGGAGCGATCGCACCACGAGAGGGCGCCAGAGTCCACAGCTACTTACTCAAGCCGCCTTTCTTGCTGCCAAATGGTCTTAGGGGGAAAGTCTGAATTAAATATCTCCCCTTCTTCATCTTCTCCCCAGCCATGACTTCCGCGCCTCCCCCGCCCCCGCCCCCATTCTACTAAAACTTTCCTTCTCAGAGGTCACTGATGGTGCTCTAATAGCCCCATTGGAGCTGGCCCTTAAGGCAGAAGCTTGTTCAGGACTCCCAGCCATCCCTGGACTGTCTGCAGCCCTCCAGCTACAGGGATTCTGTCTGTGACAAGGCTTCCCGAGGCTGGCCTTCACTTGCAGCCTTGTCTCACTCAGGGGCGCTCTTTGGCTGCAATCCCTGCTGAGTCCTTTCACACCAAGAGCTGTCCGCCTTTCAGGTCTACTGGACTTTGTGTTGTCCACAAGTGTGTGCACACTCCTCGTGCCCATGGTGCACAATTATCTCTGCAGAAGTTTTGTATATTTGTGTGGGGGGGAGGAGGGGCGAGGAGGGTGGTGTCCACCTGCCACGGGAATCAGGCCAGGGTTGGGTGATGCACACAATTTTGGGGCACCTTTTCTAGTTCCTTCCTCACACCAGGAGGGCGTGGTGCCGTTCTTAAAAGGCTGCTCAGAGGCCCAGGGGGCACCAAATCCCATTGCTGCTTTCTGTGAGAAGCGACCCTATGGCCTGGGCTGCCTGTGTGCAGGGCTGTGACCACAGTCCCCAGTCTATCTGTACCTGCTCCTTCATCACTGGCCTATCACTGAAGGACAGAGGTAGGAAAAATGATTATGGTCTTTTGATTTGTGCATCAATTGGATTTAACTGAGGCAGTTGCACAAGGTCATTGGCCTCACTCTCTCCTCCAGAGACTTCACCGTCCAGTGGCAGAACAGAGTCAAGATAACTAGTGATGGCTTGAGATGAAGTGGGTGACCTTGGCATCTTCCATGTCTGACCGAGCTCTAAGCCTCCACAGCGCCTGCTTCAGCCACCTTCATGTCCTTTGGAACCAACTGTTTTCATCTGCCCATTCCACCAGGGGGAGTCTTCACATGCTTGGGGTAGACACCCACCCACCTCACCAATGGGTTTGAGACCCCTCAGTTACCGTCAACCTAGCTTAGGCCATCTGCCAACTCGGTTACTAGGGTGTGGCCGCTGTGCACACTACAGCTTCTTGGGGTCACAGGTGAGAGCTGGGTGGAACAAGTGGGCACCAAAGGGGAAAAGCAGCCCTGGCAAGGGCTCAGCAGCCCTCACACCACACCTACTGGTCTTCCCTGAACACACCCTATACCCCGACATACACGTATACACATTTTATGAAGGCTAACTTTTTCCCAGTCCCACTTTAAACTACTGCCCACCCCCCTTGCAAAAAAGCAGACTGGATATTCATGTAACAGTTTGTAATGCCATGCATGAGCAGCTTTCCAGAGGACTGCTACTGTGAACAGCTTTTAAGATTCTGATTACACAGTATAGTGAACACTCTATTCCATAACAAATCAAAGCAAAACATCCACAGAAAATCAAGGTACAACATTCACAATATTACAACTTATCACAGAAAATCACAATATAGTATTCACAACAGCTTATCATTAAAATGGCCACATAGTTTTCACCAAAGTGGTTACAATATTTAGAACAAAGAACAATCATCTCAAAGTACAATAGTCAAAGTCTTCCACTCATGGGGCACACTAAATTAACTCAATCAGTCACTTATCAATCAATTACTAGGTATCATTAATACATAAACTCTCCACTCCTAGGTCACTAGCACTACAATTTCATCCTTGCTCAGTACCCATGGAGAGGTCTTTTCATCTTGACCTGGGGTTAGTTCTCAGATTCGCTGGGTCCCCTTACATGGTCCCAGATTCTACCTGGATTCACCAGATTGTCATCTGGGTTCAATTTCTTTGTCCAGCTCTCTGGGTAGGGCCTGCTCCACACTGAAGTTCACAGGGTCCAGTCCATCTCAAATCCTTCATAATTTGTGCTCCCAGGAATTCAAGGCTCAACCAAGCCACAAACAGACAAAGTCTCAGCATCCCAGTCATGCTTCCTCAGTCTTCTGCTTCCTCAGTCTTCTCCTGGGCTCCTGGGCTCTTCTGTCATCTGGGTTCCTGGGCTTCTGGGCTCCTGTTCAGAAGAAGCTCCACCACCGCAGGCTCTCAGGACATTCTGGCTCAGTTCTCCATTCTCTCTTCTGTAGCTGCTCTGCCACCAGATACTGGTCCCCAGAAACTCTGAGTGTGCCTCTCTGGGGCTTTTCTTATCTACTTCCCATTTCAGCCAACCCCTTCCTGTTACCAGCAACTGAAGAAAGGAGTGCATACCTTCTGTTTCCCCAACAGAGGCTCGATCAATTCCTAAGTGCTAAGTACACAAAGGGATCTTTAAATTCAAAGTACATTACCATTACACAGTTCAATGCAAAACCAAACCCTGGTAAAAGGGGAGTTTTCCACCATTTGTCCCTTGGAAGAAGTGTGGGAGCATTTGAAAGACTGAGACTTAAAACATTTTCTTTTCTTACGTTCGCAACACTGTGGTAAACACAACACAATTCTGACAAGAACTTTTTTACCCTTTGAAAAAAGCATCTAAGAGTTTACCCATAGAAGGAGGTGGTCTGAAACCTATGTTGTTTGCATTTGGGATTGGAACATTGAATCCTGTCTATGGAAATGTCCTGTGATTTAAAAAAAAATAATTGAAAAACTATGAAGGTCACACAAAAGAGCTTCACCACTTTGTTTCCTTCATGATGTGTGGTTCAAAACTCCACGACTGCATCCTAGACCAGAGCTCTCTCATCTTTCTAGTAACCTCTGTATTAATTAATTAATAATCTTTTTAATTAATGGATCGAAGAGACAGACTGGCTGTCCTTGAGAGTTATCGATGCCCTAAACAGAGATCACTAGCATATTGTACAAAATGCTGGAATAAGAGTTGATTCAGTTGAGGCTGTCCAGGATAAAGACAAAAACATGTACGTGGAAATTCTGAAGATTGAAATGGAAAATGAGAGTTCCTTGTATCCATGTGGAAAATGTCACAAGGGAAGAGGAATAAGGTAGGTTTCTGTCTTGCTCTAGGGGATAGCACAAGGACCAGTGGGCCAAAGCTTCTGATTTGAAACACAAATCTTTAAAAGTTAGTTCCATTCAACAGCAGAATGGGCAATAGACTTCCTCCCCTTCAATGTCCATTTTCTGGCAGAAGCTGGGTAGCTCCTTGTAAAAGATTTGGGGAATGATATTTTGTTATTTGTTTTTTATTCCGTGAGAGGTAAGAGTAGAAGCCTCTAAAGGCTTCTTCCCCCTCTCAGAATCTCTGTTGTTAATTAACAAGGACAAGGGAGAGCCAGAAAACAGGAATAAGGCAAGTTGACTGCCATGTTATCACAGAAAGAGAGAAGAGGAAGAGCCATCCATCCATGAGAGGAAGTGCGTGCTCCCATTTCTTCAGTCTTTTCGGGGAGTACTCAGCTTTCAGATGGCTTTATGTGGTGAGGATATGGCAACATCTTAAGCTCTTATAAAAATCATTTGAGAAAGTTTTGTTTATCATTTTATTATCTGACTCTAATATGGACCAGTTCCATCTCTCAAGCCTTCTTTCTCTACTTAAAAACAAAACAGGTAGATGGAAAGAGGAAAGGGAAGGAATAGCCACTGTTGGGAAATAATGGCTTTTCTAAGGTGAAGGATTCATTCAAAGCACTTCTGTGTGGAGCAACCTAAAAGACTGGCTGTGGCCCAGATTTTCCTGTTAGTCTGAAGACCTCTCTTGCATGTGAAGTGAAAAAAGAGATGAATTGTGTAAAAATTTACTTCCTTTGTTTTACATAATTGCACATACTCAAACTCTATCTGACCACTTACCATCATCTCAGGGAGGGGATGGGAGAGGGAGGGAAAGAGGAAGAGAATTTGGGACTCAAAACTTTTTTTTAATGTTTTAAAAATTGGAGAAAACTAAAGATAAGAACATTTCAAAGAAAAAAATACCATGGAAAAGTTCATTTTATTCAATAACTTTTATATCAGCTATTCTATTTCCCACAATATGCCATTAAAATAATCAATAAATCTAATCTCCCCCATTGCTAGACTCAAACTTCCTAAATTTAAATTCTCCATTAACTTTGTCACCAGTCCTGGGGCCTCAGAGGTCTTTCTTCTTAACCCATAAGTTGCTCTAGAGGACCCCAAGTATTTCTGACTCCCCAGATCAGTTACCAGCTTCTAATAACTTCTGGTATCTTTGGGGGCTTTTCCATCTTTTGTACTTTCACCTAAAGTAAAAGTCCATATTAATTGAACTGTCATTTATTGAACATTTTCTAGTTTTTATTCTATATTTACAATCTCATATTTTTAAAACTAAGTTTATTCCTTCACTTTCTAAATGTTATCTTATTTTCTCTACTAACTCAACTCAGATTCTTGAGATGCTATTGTATACCTGCTGGGTGCGTCTCCGCACTATGGATACATTACCCATTAGATAGGACTAAGGAGGTAATTTTAGCCTTCAATGGAGTTTTGACTTTCCTTTCTTTTAGAATCTTATGAAAAAATGGAAAGAAACAAAATGCCTATGTTACTGATCCACATGTGCTAAACATAAGAATATTTCTGGGGAAGGAATATTGTTGACAAAGGAAGAGAAGTCCTATCTTTGTTCATTCTTGCTAAGGCCCAAAGCCAGATGGCTAAGAAATCTAACCTTTTCTTTGGTGGCTTTCAGAAAAACATGTTTCTTGCCTGGTAAAATCCCATTTCAGAGAGGGGCTACTGGACATACATGTTACCAGAAACTCACATTCTCTTCTCCAAGACAGTCAATTCACACACATGTGCATAGGTGTGCAAGTGTATATGTGGCATATGGAAACAACTGATAGTAGCATTTCTTGGCATATTTTACAATCCTCACTTCCTATAATTTCTTAGAATCCTGGATTTCTCTGTCCCATGTAAGGAAAAAAATCCTAACTTCTGATATCATGGAAGAAGTAGGATAACATTTCACAGATCTAGTTATAAAAGGATTTGTTATATGTTCCTCATTTGTGAGGCAACAAGATATTCTAGTATTGGGCAATTGAAATTAGGCTATGACTTGATGTCATGATTTATGAGGATTACAGATGCATCACTGGCCGCCCCCTTCACTTTGTCACATTCAAAAACAAAATTACATTCAAAAATAAAAACAACAAATCCAATGCCTGGCCAAGGTCTGTATTGTTCCCCAAGAAAGACAGCTGACAATCTTTCCAGGGCAGAGATAGGGATTCAGGTTTGGAGGCATTGTTTTTCTCCAGTGCCCAGACTCTGCACTCTCTAAGTAACCTTGTTTTCAGCCTGTTGTCTTGCACCCATTTGTTGGTAACTATTACAGATAAGTCAAGCCACCACTATAGAGTTTCAAGTGGAGCTTGTTCTTGTGCCAGTCTCAGGTTACCAAGAGACTCTTCATATAGTGATTAGAAGAGACACACGCACATACTTAAAGCTACATGACAAGTTGACCAAGACAAAAATTGACCACCATGTTATCTGTTTTTTTCTTTTATTTTCCCTTCTCTTCCCAATGTTCTCTCAAAGGCTCTCTAATCCGAGGTGAAGAAAAATCACATTTAAATACACTTTCAAGTGTATCTCATTGGAAATGTAATCAATGTCTATGATACCGCTGAATTGCGGAATAATACCACCTGTCTCAAGTCCCGTATGCCCAACAAAGTAGAAAAGCCTATGAGTTAAAAAATCTGTGTGTGGGGCGGGAGGGGGGTGTCTGTGGATGTAGGATGTGTGTGTGTGTGTGAGTGTGGTGGTGGGGGGGAGTGTGTGTGGGGTGTGTGTGTATGTGTGTGTGTGTGTTTGTACTTTCTTTTATTTTTGGACATAAACATAAGATGTGATCCCACATTGTAGATGGCACTTTAAAATGTCTCAAACCATTTCTACAAAAGTTTTCTAAAAATGGATGGTTGTATGATCCTGAACACAAGCATAGGAGTCTGCCTACATGCCCCTACCCTTACTCTAAGACTTGGCAAAAAGCCTCGTAGCTACTACCATGGTTTCGGAATGCGGACATCATCCTTGCTACTCCACGTTTTAGATGAAATAGGCTCAGGAGAACAGCCTGGGCAAACTGGCCAAAATGGGAGAACCACCGTTTGAGCCACGCCTCTTTTTGCACATCTGGCACTCTTCCTGTTAATGCAGGACCCATTGAGAGTCGCTGGAGATGATGAAGAGGCCGCTAAGACAAAGAGAAGGCATGGCAGTGGCTAAAGGGTCAATCCAAGATGAGAGAAACCATTTTGTTTAGTTCTCATTTCATTCCCAGAATGCAAAAAAAAAAAACAACAAAAACAGGTCTTACCCCATTCTCCCTGCAGATGTCACTGCTGTTCCTACAAAGGTGCAATGCACCTCATTTGTCGCCATTGGGAGGGAGAATCACTGGAAATTGCCGACATCTTTGAGCAAAGGACAACAGCAGCCCCTGGTTAGGTTGGGAATCTGAGCGACACGTCGGCAGCATGTATGGTAGAGAACCCAAAGCACTGTGTAAAGGGGAAGAAGCCCTGAAATCTCCCTCTGGGAGACTGGTTGCCAAGGTGTGGGACCCTTCTGGGCTGTATTTTCTTCACTTGCAAAATGACAGCTGGGCTCAACAAGATAACCTCCACAGGTCCTCCCAGGACTCACCCCCTATGATCAATTTTTTTTTAACAGTATCATAATTTTTTCCAGTTACACGTAAAGATAAGTCGCAGCATTCATGTTTTATAAGATTTTGAGTTCCACATTTTTCTCCCTCCTTCCCCCCTCCCAAAGACAGCTAGCAATCTGATATACGTTATACGTTGTACATGTGCAATCCTGTTAAACATGTTTCCACATCAGTCCTGTTGGAAAAGAAGAAACAGAATGAAAGGGAAAAATCGTGAAAGCAAAAATCAACAAAAAAGTGGAAATCGTCTGCCTCGGTCTGCATGCAGACGCCATAGTTCTTTCTCTGGAGGCAGACAGCCTTTGCCACCTTTCGGAATTGTCTAAGCTTATTGCAGGGCTGAGGGAAGCTAAGTCTGTCATAGCTGCTCACTGCACAGCTGGTCACTGTTACTGGTACAATGTTCTGTTTCTGTGCGTGATCAATTTCAAGAAAACACTCGCCATCTTCCCTTCCACAGCTCGTCATTAAGTCGGCAACGAATGGAGATGTCCCCCAGTGCTACATGGAAATGCCTAAATATCGATTCTAAATCGATTCTGTGGCCAGTCTCTTCTTAAGATTTGAGCTGCTTTAGAAGATTTCAAATATAGGCATTTCTGACTTCCCACATGCCCCGAGTTCATGACCACTCAGGCTGGGGCACATGGGAGGAAGATTCACCAGCCCTGAAATGACTTTCTGCGTCTCTGAAACATTCCCCCACCTCCTCCTCCTCCTCCTCTTCTTCCTCTTCCTCCTCCTCTTCCTCCTCCTTTTCTTCTTCCTCTTCCTCCTCCTCCTCTTCTTCTTCCTCTTCCTCCTCCTCCTCTTCCTCCTCCTCCTCTTCCTCCTCCTCTTCCTCCTCCTCTTCTTCCTCTTCCTCCTCCTCCTCCTCTTCCTCCTCCTCCTCCTCCTCTTCCTCCTCCTATTCTTCCTCTTCCTCCTTTGTTCCTCCTCCTCTTGTTCCACTTCCCTTTCTTCTTGTTCCTCCTCTTCCTCCTCCTCCTCTTCCTCCTCCTCCTCTTCCTCCTCCTCCTCTTCCTCCTCCTCCTCTTCCTCCTCCTCCTCCTCTTTTTGTTCTTCTTCTTTTTCTCATTATTATCATTCTTCCTAAAGCAAAAACTCTGCTTTCAGTCCATATATCGTACATTCTGCTAATTTTTCTTCCCCATCTAAAAGAGGCCCTTGAAGGAAGTACAGGGCTGTATAAGCAGTGATGAGAGAGCTGGCTCTCCCAGTAGGAAGAACATGAGCACAGGTGCATTTAATGGATATTTGGGTCATGGCATCATGTGAGGTAAAGGGGGAAGGAAAAGAGAAGGGAATAAGCATTTTTTTTTACTGCCTCCTTTGTGCCAGGTGCCATTACTGCTATATGCTATATATTATTGCTAATTGCTATTATTACTGTCAAGGAAACCAGAGCAAACTGGGGTAAAGTGACCTGCCCAGGGTCATACAGCTAGCAAAGTGTCAAAGACCAGATTGCAGCTTGAGTCTTCCTTAGTCCAAGGCCAGTGCTTTGGGATCGTGCAGTGGAAGACCCTGAATCTGAACTTAATTCACTAGGCAGCAGGACTGTATTTCCATGATGTGAGCAAAGGACTGTGAATGATCTTGGTAGGTACAGAGACCTAAAGAATTACTGAAATACCTGGATAGGAATAAATGGATCCATTTGCCCAAAGAGGGCTGGCTTTTTCTTTTGAAGGAGTTTCTAGAAATTTAGGATTTTAAGATTCCAAAAGATATTATGAACCAAATACAAACATGCAGAAAAGGGAAGCCCTGACCACCAACGACTCCAGGAGCTTTCTTAAGCCCTCAAACCCAAAACCAAAGACCAAAGGAATCGCCTTTCTTAGCCTTCCCTTCTGCTCTCACACCCTGCCTCACTGGCCCTCCCACTCATGGCTTCTAATGTGTCAGTTCTCATGATCCTCACGCACCAGCCCCCAACTTCATTATGTCTAATTATTTTGTGCTACATTCCTAATTTGTTGTACATGGCTTGTCTTTGCCACTTCTGTGCCTTGCTTTACTCCATCTCTCATGTTTTCCCCATCTATCTTCCAAGCCCTCTTCATCAGCTCTTTTAAAGCCAGACTTATAAATCTTATCTATCCAAAGTCTGGGATATGGAGTTGTTCATCAAAGATTAGGACCTCTGGTGAAAAGGCTGCTGAACCCTTTTCAGGGCTGCTTCTCCCCATTTGGTGTCCCCTGATTCACCTAACTGTCACCTCTGGCTCCAAGAAGCAGTAGCACACACAGTGGGCACACCTCAGTAAATCCTTTCAGCGGACAGGCTAAACCAGGCTGAAAGTCACCAAGGGTCCTCAGACCTCTCAGTGAGTCAGAGGATTGTCTACCCCAAGCATGTGAAAACTTCCCCTGGCAGAATGGGTGGATGAGAGTAATTTGTTCCAACAGCCATGAAGGTGGCTGAAGCAGGCACTGGAGAATGCTGAGGGCTTTGTTAGATGTTGAAGATGCCAAGGTCATCCATTACATCCAGGGCCATTACCAATGATTGTAACTTTAGTCTTGCCGTTGGACTTCTTTGACCCTGGAAGAGGAGTGAGGCACATGTATTTAGGGTTAGGGTTAAAGTCAGACCCTAAATGCACAAATCCAATCTATGCATGAGTCAAAACCATCATGCCTCCTTTCTTATCTTTTTTTTTTTGCTTCAAAATCCAATGTTGACAGGCATGTGACAAAGCAACAGGTGTGGAGACCCTGGGAACTGTGGTCACAACCCTGGACACAGGCAGCCCAAGCCATAGTGGCATCTCCTCACTGGACTGAAGCAACAGTGAGATAGGCAGCCCCAGTGTCCAAGTCGTCATCTTAAGGACTGAACTGCTCACCTCCTAGCAAGGAAGGGGCTAGAAAAGGAGCCCTAGAAATTGTCTGCTTCATCCAACCCTAGTCTGCTTGCTGTAGTAGACAGGGATCCCACCCTGCAGTCAACACACACACACACAAGGCACAAAAACTTGTGCAAAGATGACTCAGCTTACCATGTACAAAGCATGGAAAGTGGGCACACTTACAGTCGACATGAGGGCCAGTAGACCTGAAAGATAAACAGCTCTTATTGTGAGAGGACCCAGCAGGTACCACTTCCAAATAGTAGCAGTGAACAGCAGTGAAACAAGGCTAGCAAACATAGGTCAGTTTACCAAAGTTGAAGCTGGATACATGACTTCTAGAGCGGTCACAGTGATGGGGAGCACCATGAAGCTGGCA
The DNA here is from genome assembly GCF_028583685.1 of Petaurus breviceps papuanus. Classification (NCBI taxonomy): domain Eukaryota; kingdom Metazoa; phylum Chordata; class Mammalia; order Diprotodontia; family Petauridae; genus Petaurus; species Petaurus breviceps. The sequence goes on from NW_027186352.1 coordinate 71,996, forward strand.
TAGGTTTTGCAACTAGAAATAATCTAGTCAACAAGCTCATATGCCTCCTTCTTCCTTCCTCCCTTCCTTCTCCTTTCCTTTCTTCCTTCCTTTCTCTCTTTCTTTTTTTCTTCTTTCACAAAACCTTAAACCCAGTTCACTCTGAAGCTCATAGATTGGACCAAAATAGGTCTCTGCCCAAGCTCCACTTAATGGCTGTATTTTGGGCCCTCTTGCCTTATAGTGAATGTCAATGGTAACTGGAACAGCAACCCTGAGGGTCTTCCCCTCTCAGTTTGATTTTTCTTCTTTTTTTCTAATTAAAGGGGACTTCTTTTGGCTCACTTCTTAAAGAGGTCTATTCACTGAATGGGCTTAACCTCACTCTAAGTGAGAACCTGAAAAGGCCTCAGCCTAAAGGGGTAGGGGTCTCCCACTTCACCCTGGGCCATCCCCAGTCATCCTGACGAATATCTGGCCACTGGCTCCAGACGGTTCTGGAGGAGACAGTGAGGCTGGTGACCTTGCACAGCCCTCTCTCACTTAAATCAAAGTCAATTGCAAGTCGTGTGACCATCTCCCCATGCTGTGGTCTTCTTCAAGAACAAAGGACAAACCCAGCGCCAGCTGGATGGTGCACTGGACCTGGGGTCAGGAAGACCTGAGTTCAGATCTGCTCTTAGACACTGGCTCATGTGACTCCTCTGTTTGCCTCAGTTTCCTCAACTGTAAAAATGGCCCCTACTTTGCAGGGTTGTGAGGATCAGATGAGATTGTTGTAAAGTGCCTCTCCCCTCCCCTTCCTTTACACTTGTTTTCTTTGATAGACGGGAGCATGCCACCCACACTTCTGGATCCATAGCAAACATCTAGTGCTAATGGCCCTTGAAAGAGAAACGTCTTTTTTTTCATTCTTGCCTAATTCAGAATTCCCAGGAATAAGGAGAGCGATGTCGTTTCTCTGTAGAAACATTTGTGTGTTTGCCTGTTTGGCTGCCAGCAGCTCTCACGTTGGGGCCATTGCACTTATTCCTCTTCCGCATCCTGCCCTCCCTTACTGTCATATTCCAAGAGAGTCTGCACAATCAAGTTCTCTCCTAATTCTCCTAAAACAGAAATGGGAAAAGAGTCTGTGAATGGGACTGTCTCCTTATGTCAAATGCCCTCTGGAAGAATCTGGAAACTTCCTGAGCTTCTCAAGCTTCTTCCATAGCCTGCAAAGCGTCTGTTCTTATTTTCTTCCGATTTCTCTGGAAAAGAAAAATCATCAAGTCTGTTAAAAGTGTGTGTGCTGACCTTGGACTCAGGAAGGAGTCTTGGGTTCTAATCCCATCTCTTCCATCAATTAGTTGAGTCTATTGGATTAATTAAGCTATTGCTGTTCAGTTATGTCCAACTGTTTGTGACCCTATGTAGGATTTTCTTGGCAAAGATACTAGAGTGGTTTTGCCATTTCCTTCTCCAGCTCATTTTACAGATGAGGGAACTGAGGCAAGCAAAATTAAGTAACTTGCTTAGGGTCACACAGCTAGTAAGTCTGTGAGACCAGATTCGAACTCAGAAAGATAATGACTTCAGGCCTGAGACTCTATCCACTGTGCCACTTAGCTGCCCTTTACATTAAGTACAATCTGTCAACAACAAATGATCAGTTACTTCTGTGTTGTCCCCTCAGCTCCAGAGGGACATCGTGTCCCTTTACATTCAAGGAAATGTGTCTTCTTGGTGTGGTTTTCATTTCTGTGGACTCTTTTATTCAGGTTCTACTTTCTCTGCTTGCATTAATTCATGGTGATATTTCTAGATTGCCTCTGTTGCTTATACTGACTGACTTTGATTTGCAGTATTCCTTTAAGTTAATTGTCTAGAACTCATTCAGAGAGTCCCTCTCATTAAGTATTTCGGATATCTTGATTTTTTTTTTGGAATAACAAAACACTACTATTATAAATATATTTTAAAATGTATCGTTTTTCCCCTTCTATATAATACCATCAGTCCGGCATATTTCCCAATAAAGGGATGCCAAAGACATAGGGTGGTAGATGGTAAGTTTGGCAAATTGACCAGGATATTACCACATTTCTCTCTAAAGTGATTCTACCATCCCACTATATAGTACTATATAGGTGTACCTCTATCTCTGTCTTACAGATTGGAAGCTTGACAACTGCCTGCTTCCCTTGTAAGGATTTGATGAGCATCTTCTTCCTTTAGAAATGATAGTAAGAGGGGCAGCTAGGTGATGCAGAGAATAGAGAACCAGCCCTGGAGTCAGAAGGACCTGAGTTCAAATCCGACCTCAGACATTTAACACTTACTAGATGTGTGACCTTGGGCAAGTCACTTAACCCCAATTGCCCCTCAAAAAATGATAGAAAGAGATAATTTAAATATAGTTCTAAAGGGAATTAAAGCCAAATGTTTATTTTCAAAATCACTAAGCTGAGACCACTTTCCACTTCTGTTGTGGTGATTAATGATTCTCTTATTAGACAGAAAAGATTCCTGACAGAGACAACAGTCAATCAATGCCATTCTCAAGGCAGAACCTGAACAAGGACAATATAGTAAAAATTATAAGTTTACCTGAATTAATCTATATTCAGTGCCATCCTATTTAATTAATATATATATATAATACATACACACATATGGATATATATGCATATATATTGCTGAATTAGGATAAACAATAATAAAATTCACTTGGAAGAACAAAAGGTCAAGAATATCAAAAGAACTAATTTTTTAAAAAGCATAAAGCAAGGAGCGTTAGCAGTACCAGACCTTAAAATATATAAGGCAGGAATTATCAAAACTATCTGATACTAACTAAAAATAGATTAGTAGAACATAATAGACATAGAATTTACAGCAGCAAAAGAACATAGTAACCTAGTGTTTGAAAAGTGTAAAGACTTAAGTTTTAAGGTCAAGAATTCATTATTTGGTTAAAAAAAAATTGGGAAAGCTAGAAAGCAATCTGGCAGAAATTGGGTATAGATCAATATCTTATACAACTTACCAAGATAAGGTCAAAATGGATACATGGCCTAGATATAAAGGGAGATATTACAAAAAAATTTGAAAAATGTGGAGCACATTACTTATCGTAATTTATGAACAAACAAGATATAGAAAGCTTTGTGAGGTATAAAATGGATATTATTGCTTACATTAAAATAAAAAGAGTTTGTACAAATTAAACAAATGTAGCCAAGATCAGAAGGAAAGCAGAAAATTGGGGCAATTTTTTTATAGACAGTTAATCAGATAAAGGTCTCATATCTCAAATACATAAAGAACTTCATCAAGTCTATAATAATGAGTCATTCCCCACTTGAAAACGAGTCAAAGAATATGAATAGGCAGTTTTTTTTGTCAAAGAAATCAAAATAATTTATAAACATATGAAAAATATTCTAAATCATTACTGATTAGAGAAATGCAAATTAAAACAACCTTGAGATATCATTTTCTACCTACCAGATTGTCTAAAATGACTCAAGGGGAAAGCAGCAAATGTTGGAGATGATGTGAAAAAGTTGGGACACTAATTCATTGTTGGTGGATCTGTGAGCTGATCCAACCATTTTGTAACATATATAAAAATATACACGTGTCTAAAGGTAGCCATCTCTAGGGGAAGGGGGAGAAAGAAAGTTGGTTACATGATAACTTTCTTGTATATTTAAAAGTCATACCAAGTTGTACATAATAGATCTGCAAAAAGTAAATTAATTAAGTTAAATTAAAAGTCTGCTATTCAAGATATCTAAAGAATTCACATAAACCCATAAGACCTTGGTCTTTAAAGTCAGTCCTCCTGCCTCCAATAAATAAAACATCCAATAACAACATAAGCAAATGGTTTTCCCAAGAAGAATCGAAGGCTTTCAGCAGCCCTATAAAAAACTCTTCCACATCATGAATAAAAAGGAAGTAGAGATCAAACCAATTGTACTTTCACTGAATCCCCATCAAATTCACAAAATGATAATATATGGATTAAATATGTTGGGTGAACTTAGGGAAAATACTGTCAATATGCTATTGGAGGAGCCAAAATGGGTCCAATAATTCTGGGAGGAAACATCTGCAATTATGCAAGAAAGGACGTTGAAATGTCCATGGCTTCTGGATACTGGTCCCTCTTCTAAGCACATAGGATCATAACCGCAGAGCAGCACATTTACTGGACACTTGGTTCCATTTTTTAGAAAGTAGAGCTGGTTTCCTCTTGATTTAGTCCTAATAGAAATGTGTCACTGACTTGAATGATCTGGTCAAATAGTTGGAATCTGAAAAACAGAAAGAGCACAGAGCACTGGCCCTGGAGTCAGGAGGACCTGAGTTCAAATTCAGACTCAATCACTTGACATACTGACTAGCTCTGTAACCTTGGGCAAGTCACTTAACCCCATTTGCCTTGCCTTCCCCCCTCCAAAATAACAAAACAAAACAAAAACCAGAAAGGCACTAAACTTCTTCAAAGGGCGATGTTTCCTTATGTCTCATGACCCAGAATTTCAGGGATGTGAACACAACCTCTCCAAACACAAACCTGCCCTCAAGACAAATTACTAGTAGATTCTGAGGGTTGCTCTGGCCACACAAATTCATTAACCTGCAACCAATTGGAAGATTGCCTTCGCTGGATTTAGCTAGGTTACCACAACCATAATAGGCAATGCAATCCTTCACCAGCTCCATGCCCAAATCCTTTCTGTCTTGACAGAACCTCCACTGGCATTGCCTTTCAGAACCCAGGACCCATCTCCATCTCACTAAGAGCCATCAGAAATGAAATTTGGTGAAGTTTGTTCAGCTGAGAGATAAAGATCCCCATAATGCATCCATACTGCAAGTGCATATGTATGCCCGCATACACGCGTGCACACACACATACACCCACCACCACCACCCACTACCAACTGAAATATGGGAATTTTTTTTCATTTTATCTTTACTGTATGTAATCTCAATCAAAATGCAAATACTATATTCAGAAGCTGCTATCACTTATTCCACTCAAGTGTCAAGTCCCATATCAAAAGTTAGAGGCCTAGATTAGAAGATAGGCTATTAGAAAGAGTTTGACAATTAAGTGATGAAATGTCATGATAAGAACAAGAGAGAGCCAGCTCTGATGGGAGGGACTATGGCGAGGGTGTTTCAGCCTTAGCCCTGGCGCGTGCAAATTAGGCACAACTAGAGAAGGCAAGAGGAGATGCCCTAAAAGGAGTGCAATGAAGGCAATGGTTTGTGATGTCCAGGGCAATGGTCATCCAGCAGCTTTCAGCTGAGAACAAGGACATTTCCTGCAAGTAAAAGAATTACTATATTGAAGGTTCTACATTTTTCTTTAGTTTTATTTGGGAAAATATGAGAAAAAGAAACTTAACTCAGAGAGAATTTGACATGGGAGTTACAAACCATCCAATGGAAATGGCCTTAGACACTATTGTTTGATATCATTTATCACATACATACAGGTCCGATTTTTATGAGAACAGCAACATCTTGGAATTCCTTAATGTAGCCTTTTCCAAAATCACTGCTTGAGTTGTTTATAGCTTTATTTTGTAGGTACAAATAAGCATTGCATCCAGGAAGCCCAGTCTTTTTAGAAATATATATATTCTATTTTCCCCTGATTACATGTAAAAACCAAATTTTAACATGCATTGTTTACTTGTTTTTTAAGTTTTGAGTTGCAAATTCAATCCCTCTCTTTCTACCCTTCTCCTTCACTGAGATGATAAGCAATCTGATATAGGTTATACATGTGAAGTCATGCAAAACCTTTCCATATTAGTCATTGTGTAGAAGAAAGCTCAAACAAAAAAGAAAGAGAAAAATGGTCTGCTTCAGTCTGTATTAAGACATCAGTTCCATCTCCGGAGGTGGATAGCATGTTTCAACGTGAGTCCTTTGGGTTTGTCCTGGAACACTGTGTTGCTGAGAAGAGCTAAGTCATTCACAGCTGATCATCCCCCAAATGTTGCTGTTACTGTGTGCAATGTTCTCCTGATCCTGCTCACTTTACTTTGCATCAGTTCATGTAAGTCTTTTCAGGGTTTTTTTTTTTTTTCTGAAATCATCCTGATTGTCATTTCTTATAGCACAATAATATTCCATTACAGTCATATGTCACAACTTGTTCAGTCATTCCCCAATTGATGGGCATCCCCTTAATTTCCAATTCTTTTGTGGTAGCCACCACAAAAAGAGCTGCTACAAATATTTTTGTTACAAATAGGTCCTTTTCTCTTTTTTATGTCTTTGGAATATAGAGCTAGCAGTGGTATTGCTGGATCAAAGGGTATGTACAGTTTTATAGCCCTTTGGGCATAGTTCCAAATTGTTCTCCAGAATGGTTAGATCAGTTCACAACTCTACCAAAAGTGCATTAGTGTCCCATTTTTTCCCACACCCCCTCCAACATTTATCATTTCCCTTTTTTGTCATATTAGCCAATCTGAGAGGCGTGAGGTGTTACCTCAGAGTTGTTTTAATTTGTGTTTCTCTAATTAGTAGTGATTTAGAGCATTTTATATGACTATAGACAGCTTTAATTTCTTCATCTGAAAATTTCCTGTTCATATCCTTCAACTACTTATCAATTGGGGATTGACCTGTACTCTTATAAATTTGACTCAGTTCTCTATATATTTGAGAAATGATATTTGCTATAAAATTTTCCAGGAAGCGCACTCTTGAAATAAGTATTGGTTTCTAGCTTAGTCAAATCTCAATTATTTTCTTGGACTCAGTCTCCAAAAGGACATAGCTCAAAGGTCTGGCATCAAACTCTATGTACATATGTATTAGGTTCCTTGAAATCGCTTCAGAAGGAAAAGCCTTCCAAATGATTAAGCTTCCAGCAGTAGATGGTGCCCAGGGTAGCAGACTCTAGAAATGGAAGGACTGGGAAACATGTAGAGAACCTTGGCTGTAGAATCCATCCAGTTTCAATGTTTGTTGGGCTGGGAAACTATTGTGAGAAGTGTTTTGGGGAAAAGATTTTGTAGAGACATTTCTGTGACTTTATTTTTTGCATAGCACCTGTATGTCCTTACTAAAATGACCTATCCAGTTCCAAATATTACCATGTCCTCCCTACAAAGCTAATTTATAAGAAATCATAAGGTCAGCTCCAAGCTCACTTTCCAGCTTTATGTGTTGAATATACTTCAAGAATATCATGACAAAAACTTTCAGATCCTTCACCTCCTTGTTCAACAGGAGTTAGGAATGAAAAACAAAGATCCCCAAGGAGTCATTTTTACCTGCAAGCACAGAAATTCCAGGTCAAGTCCCAAAGCACTGAAAGCAGTGCTCAGAATCAAGTTATACATTCAGAGCAGCCAAGTGGCAAAATCCCAGTGAAGGATAAGAATGAGGACTGAAGGTCTGGATTCAACAACTTCATTAGGAAATCAGCTGTTCATAACCCAGAATGTATTTCCCCATAGAATTCAGATTAATTCCACAAATGCCTGTTAGGTGTCTACACTCTGTCCTCTTGGCCCAAGAGGAGGCAAGGATGAATCAAGACACTGCCCTGGGATCAAGGAGCTTCCTACAAAGAGTTATCCAAAATGACCTCCTCCCAGACTTGGCCACCAAAGTCTATTGAACCAGCATTGTAACTGACCTAGAGCCTTGGGCAGCAAGTGGCAGGCACAAGGGAAGGGTGAGAATGAGGGCTAGAGGGTTTGTACACCTGCTTCTAGTGATGGAGATAAGGGAATCTGCTTCAGGTGGCCATAGCTCCTACACTTGCTTTGGAAAGGGCTCTACTGAGCCGCAGAATGAGGTGGCCAATGTATATTCCTATGGAAGACTCATTCAAGAGGAGTGTTCCAACTCGGTGGCTCCTGTTAATTTAACCTTATTTTTCTACCCACGGGAGTAATTTTGAATATTTCGTTTGGAAAAACTTTCTACATTAGAAATATGATTAAATAAATGTCTATTTAATGACAATGAAAGTGATCCAAAGACAGTTTACATGTGTAAATGTGTGTATATAAAACTGAGAAGAAGAATAATGAAAGACTCCATCTGAGATTTCATTGAGGAAACTCCCAGATGAGGTACCTCCCTTCACCAATACAGCTTAGTCGATTCTCTCTCTGGGACTTCCAGCATTTGTGCCTAGAGCCCAAGAGCATTGTGAGGGGAAGGGGCCTAATAGGTCATACGTGCCCTAAGGGTCTAACATGGGACTTGAACCCCATCTTCCTGGCCCACTTTATGTACTGCACCAGGAGCACCTCTCATGTCAAATAAACAATCTTGAAGAGAAATTTCACAGGGGTGGCCAGGTGACGAATAGAGAGCACCCGTCCTGGAGTCAGGAGGACTTGAGTTCAAATCTGGCCTCAGACACTTAACACAAAAACTAGCCATGTGACCTTGGGCAAGTCACTTAACCCCAATTGCCCTCCAAAAAGCAAAAAGAAAAAAGAAAAGAAATTTCACAACTACTTACCTTTGCCTGTTTGAAAAGAAAGGAAACTCTAACTATAGATTCTTTGTATCATTGTACTTTTTGATTAAGGGTTTAATCAGGCAGTCTCAGAACTCCCTTGAATGGAAAAGCAAAACATTTTGAAGAAAGTACAGTCCTCTAAATTTATCATAAATAAAATGTAAATATTTTATAATCCTGTTCAGTCAAAAAGCTCATTTCCTCATCAAGAATTCATGAAAAATAATTCTAGTTGTCAATGGAGGGTCAGCCCTCCTCTCTCCAAGAATAATTTTCATTTTCTCAACATATCTCATGTGTCCAGACAGACTCCCCAACCATTACATTTGGGATTTGAAAATAGCCATTGGGTATTTTGGAACTAATTTGGAATTAAGTCCAAAGAAATTCATATAGAGATATCCCAAGCAATATTTACAGTAAATAGTACAAGGCATATTGAATTAGATTATCTACAATGTAAAGTTGACCCATTGGAGTCTGGAAAACACACAAAGATACACACAGAGACTTCTCAGATATATTTTTCTTTGTTTTCTCTGTTTCATCAACCCTAGTAAAGCAATCTTCTGTCTAGCACCCCATTCTGCTCTCTAGCACCCAATTGACACACAGAAAGTTGCTGATTGGCTCCTGCTTGCCTGTAAAAATGGACATTGAAAAAGAGTCTGGCAAATCTCAGCAAGCTCTCATCCTTGCCTGGTCGGATTCAGCTTCTCCTACCTGCCCTGATGAGCGGAGGCACCATGGAAGCCAGGAGAGCTTGATTTCACATGTTCCAAGTGCTAGTGACAGACTTTCTTTGGATCTTCATGAACATTCCTTGAGATGGCGATAACCTAAGCTCTTAGGCATCAAAGCCCACAGAGTGTTACTGACTCTTCATCAGGCCTTTCTTGGCTATTGTCACCTGGGAAATTCTCTAAGTTCCTACTTTCATTCTTCTTCCTACATTGTAGCTGTTCTCTGCAATATCTCATTTGGCAGATAGACAGAGTTGGTCCAAGATAAAATTCTCAGAATTCTTCCTCTATTTGTCCATTGTTCTCTGCTCCTTAGCTGCAAGAATAGCTAAAGTACAGGTTGGCCAATCTTTCTGATATATGTATATAACCTATGCGTATAATCTCTCTCCACATATATGTATATGTATATGCATGTATACTTAGAATGTATTGTGTGTGTATATATATGATATGTGTATATATATGATATATATGATTACACATATATATATATGATATGTGTAACATATACAATATGGAAGGAGACAGATGCAGAAAAAGGTTTGGTTAACATGCCCATTATATCTGACAAAATCATAGCAGCCTAGATCATAGACTTTGGGGCTGGGAGGAACCTTAGGCATCCTCAAGACCAAATGTCTCATCTGATTGACAAGGCCCAGAAAAGTTAAAGGATTGATTGAGTGATCAGAACGCTTAGTAATAATAGTGGTGCGCATTTGATGGAGAGCTCAGAACCATTAAGGAGTGAGATTTATCATTGGCCTGCTGAACACCAAGGTGGACACAAACACTAGACTGGATTAACAAAAAGGGTGGTTTCAGGTAAGAATAGGAAGCACTTAATAGAAAAGGCAATGCCCTAAAAGCTCCCTCGCACCCCCGTGTTCCTCCATCCTCACCATTTTACACCTACTGGAGACTCTGGTTTACATAGACCCTCAGTCACCTCACCATTTTACACCTACTGGAGACTGGTTTACATAGACCCTCAGTCACCTCACCATTTTACACCTACTGGAGACTCTGGTTTACATAGACCCTCAGTCACCGTTCTTTGTGATTCTTCTTTATCACAATCTCTAAGGCATTTTCTTTATGATTGTTGTTGTTCATCCATCCAATTCTTCATGACCCCATTTGAGGTTTTCTTGGCCAAGATACAGGAGTGGTTTTCCATTTCCTTCTCCAGCTCATTTTGTAGATCAGGAAACTGAGGCAAACAGGGTGAAATGACTTGTCCAGGGTCAGCTAGTAAGTGTCAGAGGCTGGATTTGAACTCAAGTCTTCCTGCCTCCAGGCCCAGTGCTCTATTGACTTTCTCTTCTCATCTCTCATGTCCTTATGCAGTAGAGTAACATTTAAGAACCAGAATAGACTCTAAGTAATGAATGTTTGTAGATATCAGTATGTCTAAGAGAGCTTTTAAAACCCATTTGCTGGACTGTCTAGGCTTTTTATTTCTTGTCTAGCAGGCAGACTTTTTCTGACTCCCTTCCTACCATGCCAGAAGCCATCATAGTCAGAATGACTTGGGGTAAGAGAGGGCCTAGCAAAGTGAGGGTTTTCCATCCTTATCTAAGAGTGTAACTTTTGAGATTAAAGATTGAGAATCTGTTTATATAACTCATAAGTTAAGCTTTAGTCTTCTTTCACTCACAGGAAAGAGGTCTTGAAATAAGCAGAGAACCTTTGTGCTGTCTGAGTTCTGGATTTGCCAACTTTGACAAATCAAAGCACATCTGTGGGCATTAGACTCCTCATTTGTAAAGTGAAAGGAATTGCCTACAAATAGTCCAGCCCAAAGTCTGGACAATAAATCTGCCTCGTGTTTTGTTTTATGAGTTTTATGAGTGCCCTGTGACAGAGCGAGCAGATGGGAGTATGGGAAGCTAGGGTTAGATGGAGGAGACTTAAGAGAAAACTTGGGCTGAAAGTCCCATTTTACATATGAGGAGGTGGAGGCCAAAAGAAGATCAATGATAGCTTGTAAGACTTAAAATAAGAGGATAGAATTGGGCCCACTTGGTTACAATGAGATTGCCACTGCAGTGGATTAACCCTCAGAACACTTTAAAGGGACAACTGCATTGATGGTTATGGAGCAAGGAATGGAAATCAATCAACTGATGAGTATTAAAATGCTTCTCTAAGGTTAGGATGCCTGCCTGCCAGGCCAGTCCCTTTCATATCAAAGGTCATAGTCTGGACTTGGTGTCCAGAAAGTGACCATGCTGAGAAAAGACTGGAAAAGCAGAACCAAGATTCTTAACACATGGAGAGCAGGCACCTTCAGGAAACTCTGTATAACAAAGTAATAATGTGTTTTGTGCTCTAATGAAACCATTGCTAAGTAATTTTTCAATGGGAATCATAAAGAGACAATCCTAAGGGTCTTTGCATTCAGTAAGACACTTCAAACTTTTGCTTTGTTCTCATTCTTTTGCTAAGTGTTTAAGCTGACTTTTTCACCATGAGGTCATATCAGCCTATTCACCCTCAAAGGAACAATGGTGGTTGCTGAGGGAGGAAATGCAAATGAAGGGTCAATGATTAGTAAAAATAAATCTATATACTGAGAGGCAAATTCTTCACCCAAGAATGCTGAAGATTCTTTTGAGTTCTTTCCCTTGCTCTGCAACAGTTCACAGAAGTGGGGAGAAAATGTGTGCACTCTGCCCTTCAGATTCAATGCTTAGTACTCATCAGAGAAGGGAAGGGGAAGGGAATAAGAATTTCTGTAACACCTACTATGTACCAGGCACTGTGCTAAGCACTTTTACCAAAAAAATGTATCATTTGAGAGAAAAGTCCATCACATGACTTCCAGGTTACATGAGCAACATATTCTCTGATCCCTGTGACTTCTTGAACCTCCCCAAACAGAAATTATACACCAAAGACAAAGCAATTTCAACTATTTCTGTGGTCTAAAACACCAAGAATCCAAAACAAGACTAAAAACTCAACAAGATAGGAATTGATACTCACTGTTTTTGAGCTCACTCAACACCCTTCCCTTAGCTCTCATGCTACCAGCAGTGAGGTCGCACCGGCAGACCCAAGGACAAGCCACAGGCTTACATCCCTACACCCCAGTCCTCCTTCATTCTTTCTAGTGCCATAGTGACTCCAAGCTCCAAACTGTAGAAGTTTTCTCAGGCCGTTACAACTAGATTGGCCACAGCCCTCCAGGAACAAAAGTCTTCTAGGCACTACAACCAGGAAACACCAATGCTACAAAAGCCCTGAAAAACCAGTGCCAGTAGATTCTGAAACTGCCAGTGCCAAGCCAGAGAACTAAAGAACAGATAGAGTGGGACAGGTCACCAGATGCTTTGAGATCCACCTCCCAAGGAAACCACAATCAGAAGGGAGGGAGTCAGCAATAAGGAAAATAAGGTAGCGGGGAAAAGACAAGTACCAAAGATTACAGGAAGAAGAAATCTCAAAGGCCTTGAATATAAACAGATAAATCAACAGAAAAAAATAGAAGGAAATATTGTCTCCAGGTCTAGTAAATTATTTTAGACATTTCTGAATAAATGCAAAATAGAGGAAACTGAAAAATAATGGGAAATGATCCGATACTTGATGAGGCAAGGAACCTTGTAGAAGTTGAGAACATGGAACTGCAACACTATTCCTGAGAAGTTCAAAAGAGAAATGAGAACTGCAAGAGCAGCATTTATAGACCGAATAGCAAAAATAGTGAGCAGAATAGAAAAACTTGAATCTGTCCTGGAAAGCCTCACTAAAGAAACAAAAGACAGAGCAATAGATTGGGAATGCAAACACACAGAAGCAAAGAACAATCTAGAAGAAAAGAAACATAAAACAAATATATTAAAAGAAAATATGCTCACTATGTTAGAAAAACACAGATCTCAAAGACAGGATATGGAGAGACGTTCTAAGTATTATAGGTCTCCCAGAGAAATATGACAGGATAAAAAAGCCTTTCCTTCAAATCTAAGCTTGACCATGCAGGGCTCAAAAAGCATATAAAATAAAGAAGAGTTTGAAAGTTTTTTAGAAGGAAAACCAGAACTGAAGAAGTCTTTTGCGTCTCAGACACCCAAGCAACAGAAATACAGGAAGGGGGAATAAATACAGATGGCAACAGACTACGGAAAGACCAACAAGAAGCGTCATGTGGAAATCTGGCAGAGGTATCAGTAAAGAGGTGGACCAGGGATGTTATGGACAAAGCCTGGAAGTGCCCTGCCTGGAGGTGAATGTTCCTTTTGTGGGACTACATTACAATATGGGAGGGGAGCAAAAAGGCAGAGAGAAGTGAATGATGTGCCAGGGTCCAAATATAGCTAGCAATGAGGAGACAGTGACCTCTGTGGTCTCAGAAAGAGAAGATCCTGCAAGAGAATGGATGAGGAGTAAGGGAGAAAGAGTGGAAAAGGGAGGAAAGGAAGGAAACTTTATTTGGGAGTTGGAAGGGAGGTCCACTGATGGATGCTCCTATGGGTGAAGGGAAATGAGGGTTAGAGAAAAGAGGGAAGCCAGATGATTATAGGTGCTATGAATCAGAGGGTAAGAATCTTGAGTAAACAGAAAGAGAAGATTGATAATGAAGAGTCAAAGAAAGAAATCATTTTTCAAAAGGAGATCCAAAATTTGGAATTAAGAAAATGAAGGAACAGAACTAGGTGAAGGGGAGGAAATGGAAGTGAACAAAGATGCCCAAGTCTTGGAGAATGGCTAAAGAAAATTGTAGTACATGGATATGATGGAATACCACTGTGCAGAAAGAAAGTATGGACAGGACGACTACAGAGAAGCATGAAGAGATCTATCTGAACTGATGCAGAGTGAAGAAAGCAGAACCAAGAAAACAATGCTCACGGTAACTGCAACAATGTAAATGGAAAAAACAATGACACCAAAAAAGTCAAAGTAAATGCAAGAAAATTAAAAAGATCAAGCAGGACTCCAATGGAGAGATATGAGAAGACACCCCAACCTATCCCTTTGTGGAGGTGGGAGGTGGGAGGTGCACAGGTGTTACACATGTTTCTGAACTTTTTTCAATATATTGATTAGTTATTTTTTTTCTTTAAAGACCCTACTATTTCTCATATGGGCTTGTCCTTAGGGTTGGGAGAGGGGAAGGGATATACAGGATACTATGGTGGTATAAGAAACAGAAAACTTCAACAGCAAAAAAGTGTTTAAAAGTCCATTATTTGCTAAAAGAGGTGCTGCTTAGGACCTAAATAAGATGGTGTATGCCACACTGCCCGGGTTTTCAAAAGCTAAAACACTCCCCAGTTCTCCTCTCTGTATTCTCATGGATAGCTGGCATCTCTATGACCCATCAAGGAGCATAGAAGAATTGAGCAAAAGCTGAGAGGAACCTTAAAAAAAATTTAAACTTTCCACAACTTTCTTCACATGCGGCTGCTAGGGCCCAGAGCCTGAATGACTTACGAGATTTAGGGTATCCAAAGAGAATGTGATGGACCTGATCACAATGATGTTGACTCTGCCAATTCACCCTCAAAGGACAGAAGGTTCAGCTGCAATGATGCTGGATGCTGAGGGAGATCTGGGAATGGGGCTTTGGGGAATTTCAATAGTCATATGAAAGGATGGGAAAGTTCATTCATGCCAAACAACATAACTGGAATTTCTTGTATAGATAAATGGCCACAAAGGGGAAGAGCTGCAGGAGAAAACACATATTTTCTGTTCCAAGAAAGCCCAGAACCCAGAGGATCTCAGGAAGGCACGGGAATTTTCAGAGGGGGCGGTGACATGGTCGGACCTTAACTTTAGGAAAATCACTTTGGTGGCTGAATGGAGGATGAATTAGAATGGAGAGAGACTTAAGACAGGAAGACTCACCAAATGACTTTTGCAATAGTCCAGGCAGGAAGAGATGGGGGCCTGTGGGAGACAGTGCTGGAGGAGAGAAAAGGATTTTGTTGAGAGATGTTGCAAAGGTAACATCACCAGGCCTTGACAATTGATTGGATATGATGGATAAGAGATAGTGGAGGACTTCTCACGAGGCTGACACCTGGGTTGTGAGCCTGAGAGAGAGGGTGGTGTTGCACTCTACAGTTAATAGGAAAGTTAAGAGGGGGAACCGCTCAGGGACAAAGATAATCACTTACATTTTGAGTTTAAGATGTCTACAAGACACACAACCCAAGATGTCTGAAAGGCAGCTGGAGATGGGAGATAGGACGGTAGCAAAGAGGTTAGAATAGGTTATGTGGATTTCAGAATCATCAACAGAGAGCTGCTAATTAAATCAATGGGAGCTGATGAGATTATCAAATGAAGTAATATAGAGGGAGAGAAGATGACTGAGGACAGAATCTTGAGGGTCTCCCAAGGGGTATAATCTGGAGGAGGATCCAGTGAAGAAGATGGAGAAGAAACTGCCATATTGGTAGGAGAAGACAGGAGAGAGGGGTGTCCCCAAAACCTAGAGAGGAGAGGGCAATCAGCAGTGTCAAAGGCAGCAGAGGCTGAAAGAAGAATGAGGATTGAGAAAAGACCATTATATTGGACAATTAAGAGATCACTGGTAGTTTTAGAGGCAGCAATAATGAGGTTGGAAGCCAAAGTGTAAGGAGGTCAAGAAGAGAGGAGAGATGAGAAAGGAGAGGCAGATAGTCTTCTCCAAGAATTCAGCTACAAAGAGCTGAAGAGAGATAGGACAATTATTAGCTGAAATGAAAGGACCACGTGAGGGGTTTTTGAGGATAAGAAAGGTGTGGGAATGTTTGTAGGCCATAAGGAGGGAACCAGTAGCCAGGAAGAGATTGCCGATAAGTGATAGAATGGGGGAAATGTGTGGGATAGGGATGCTTATACAGGTGGAGAGTTGGCCTTGTCATCTGAATGATAGGAGATGAAAAAAAGGGGAGAGGGAGCTCACAAGCAATGGTAAGTGGGGTTCCAAAAGGAGAGTCTGAGAAAGTCTGATTACATAAGGACGATGGCAACTGCTGAAAAAGGAAACCCTCCCAACCCCAGGCTTGAACTTTAGGCCAAATCAATTGTTAAAAGCTGATCAGAATCAATCAGAACTCCAATTCTCTTTACCCTTCATTGTTGATTCAGACACAGAGTTCTGCTCTTGTTGAGATTACCTTTGACCCCAGTCCCCTGATAACCAGGTAGTTGTTGGCAATTGAAAATTTGCTTTCTTTCAGTCTTACATCTTGGAGCATCCAGGAACACAGGATTTATTTTCAGACCTCCATCCTCAGTTTTCTCACTAAAGGCTTCTGAACATTTATTTGAAGGAAATCTTCCTTGTTCCAAGTGGAGAGACTTTTCTTTAACCATCTTTACCATCTCTCTTCTAAGATACAGACCAGTCTTCCCTTTGAGGAAATATAGAAAGTCTCCACTTGAAAAAGTTTTCAGTAGAAATCTCACCAACTGTGGGTTGAGCTATATTGCTTCTCCCATCCTTTGAAGGACTACACTTCTCTTTCTTGGCTAGTAACTCCCCTGAAGTGGATGTCATCAACTCAGACTTGCTACCTATCTTTTCCCATCTCATTAACCTGTTCACAGTGAGGTTGATTGCCAATTTGCCTTCAAAGTATGGAAAGGAGAATGGCTATTGCAGGAGGTGGAATGGAAATGTGGAAATGAAAAAGTCAGAAAGTATTAACAATAGATCTATCACAGGCCAGAACCCCTATCTTGCCACTCCCTTCTATGCCAGAATAATGGCCATAAATTTTCCAGATGGAAACCCTTCAGCCATGTAATAATTGCCCCCAAGGACCCTAGGGGAACTCTAAATACAGTTTTATCTATCTGTGTCTTCATGGGCCCCTCCCACATTCAACTTTTGGTCAAGACGATGAAGAGGCAAGTCTGAGACTCTTGGCTTCAGCTAAGATGTCCCAGACTTTTGTTTCCTTCTCAATTCTATGGCCCCAAAATGTAGAATAGTGTTGCAGTCCTGGTGTGTCCTTACACATCTTCAAGAAATTTTTGGTTGTTGTTTTTCCTGAAAACTGACAGGTCCATTAAACTTTGGAGATTTATATTCTGCGACACGTTTGGTGATTGCACATTGCAATTGAAAAGAATCTTCCTAATGATCACTTTGTAATGCCTTTAGTCTTTTAGTGTGGTCACAAAGGGTGCCCCTTGCCCTCACCCCTCTAAAAAACAGAAAAGAAAATCCAAATCCTGCCAAAATCCATAGTCAACTAATTCCCTCCTTGGCTCCGTCCTAATCTGCCCACTGAGCCATCTCCTCTCCTCCAAAAGTTGGTGACCATGTTTGAGCAGCAGTACTCTGGAATCTTGGCTGTTTGCTAGAGTTCTCAGATCTTTCAAAGTTGTTTGTTTGTATATTGATGTGCAAATTCGTCTGTTTCTGTTCATTTCACTCAGTACCAGTTTATAAAATTCTTCCCTGAAAACAACCCCCCGTCATCATTCTACTACCAACTTTAGGACTATTCACCACAACTACCAACTGCCCATAGGACAGTTACTTGGACTTTCTAATGAGCAGGTGGAGAAAACTAATGGACACTCACCTAGGCAAAGGCTGAGGGAAACAGACTGTCCACCTACACACCAGCTGCACACCTCTGTACAGATGCCATCTCTGACCCAGAGACAGGCCCTGAAAGTGAAGGGAAGGAAACTGCGTTATTACAAAGCAGAACTGAACCAAGACAACCCTTCTGCCCTTCTATGGATAAGGGTCCAGTTGTATAAACCTCATCAACCTGATGGGGTGCACACTTCCCTCTGCTCTTGATTCATTCTTCCAAAGAAGAACCTCCTTCCTCTTTCCAACTAGCAACACTTCTTGAAGACCCCGAGTAGGAAACTGTTGGTAGATGTCTATTCTTAACTCCTTTTCCCCTCTCTCACTAGTTCTTTCCTGTCCTTACCTTCCCTTTTCCTCTCCTTTTCCCCTCCTTTTCCTCTCCTTTTGCAATTTGCGATCTCCTCTCCAGAGACTCAGAGGGCACAGATCCAACCCACAGAACTCAAAAACACTGAAGGCCAGCCTGGAGTGGCTGCCAGTCCACCACTGTGGACAGCCAAGTCTACAGTGAGCATGATGGTCAGCCCCCACCCACCACCATCTCATGTAGGAGCTGAGACAAGATGGGTCGGTGACGGGAGAATGAGGCCCCTTCGGTTATTCCCTAAGCTGAGTCATGATGCTGCAGGTAAACCTGAAGACAGTTACATACATCTCTAGAAGACAACACTCAGTCTTGCTCATGGGAACTGTGTGTGTGTTTCAGAGCACTGTTGGTTTGGTGGTTCTGTTCATTTGACTGTGGTCATGCCAGAGCAATGGCTATTGGTGGATTGCTTGGCATGCATGCTCTGGTTCACAGTTCACCTTAGGCTATGTTGCAGCTGGCTAGCTACCCTTCGTTAGCCGTCCTTACTGCTTTTGAGGATTGCTGGGCACTATGGACATGCGCGCGCCTCTAAAATATGCTGGTCTTGCACATCCTGTGTAGAGTGAGGCATGCTAACTCTGCAGTGTGCTCACAGGTAACGCTCTGTGTAGGATCCTGGCTACTGTACGTATTGTTCAAGCGTATTTGTTTCATTTCTATTTCAATAGTACTGATGGCTGGTTGCCTGGGATGCCAGAAAAATCACCCTTGATGCTTTTAATCACAGATGTTTGTGTTTATTGTGCATACTTGAAGGTTTTGGACGTGCCCCAACTGATCTTTGCAAAGGACTTCAAAGATTTTCTGCCCAGGGAGGGAATGTGACCCCTGTCCACTGCTATGGGACTCTCTCCTTACTGGTGGAAATGTAGGCTTTGCCCTGTGTAATGGGGTGGGGTAGAGTTGGGGAGAGGAGAGAGCTTCAGTTCTCAGCCAATCCCTCTTTGGGGCTCATCATCTGGATTAGGGAGGAAATAGACAAGGCCAGTCACTCAGATTGCTGAAGCCAAAGATTCTGGGAAGACAAGATAGGAGCTAATAGTCTCCATCATGTCCCTGTTTCCAGCTTGCTACAGGAAAGACTTTGGGGAGTTTCCCTTTCCCTGAGATGCAAGATCCTTGCTCAGCTGAGCTGAGTTCTCTCTCTCCCAATGGGAGAGCCCCATCATTCTTTATTGTCTAGTATAGAGTCTCCTATGTACCATTTCTGATTTCTATTTTGTTACAGTTTGGATAAATGGGCTTCTTTGCTATTCTTCATGTGTGTAGCACTAGCACTGGGTGAGAAAGGGGCCAAGTCTTGTATGTCCCCCCCAAAATGACAAGGCCATCAAATGTCATACACGTGTGTGTGTCTTTTCTCTTTGGTGCCTTTAGGATATAGACTGAGTATCGGTATTGCTGGGCCAATGGGGATGCAGAGCTTACTTTTTTGGCATAGCTACAAACTGCTCTCAGAATTTCTGAAGCAGGGCATAAATCCACCAAGAGGGCATTAATAACCATCTTTTCTCACAGCCCTTCCAACATTCAGCATTTTCCTTTTTTATCAATTTTGCCAATCTGATGGGTGTCAGGTAAATCATCAGAGAGGCTTTGATTTGTATTTCTCTGTATTAATATAGTTATTCAGATAGTATATTTCTTCCACTGAAAATTGCCTTGATGTTTATTATTTGGGTCTGAGCAAGACATTTGTCTCATCAGGAACTTGGAGAACTCGTACAAAGAGAGCGTCAGTGAGACTTTACTCTAGACTAGACCATATTGGGCACAAAAAAAATGCTTACGGGGCCTAATTAATGTGAAGATTAGGAAAAGGGGTGTCCAGAGAAGAGAGCTTGGCATTTGGGCCACCCAGTGTCATATTATGCCTTCTTGGTGTTAAGATTTATTTCATTCTACTGTTGGTGAGTAGGGGAAAGGTGTTTGAATTTAGTAGCAAAGACTCCTTGGCATCTCAGATGTACCGCTTATCAAATCTGGACAAATCAATGCCAAACGTTCAGCTTCAGTCTTCTGATTTGCAAAGTAAATATGGGGGTAGATGAGAAGAATTAGACCAAGCTATTCCCCACATCCAATGTACACTTCTAGCCATAAATTGTAACACTGGATTAGAAGCAAATATAAATCAATTATTCATAAGGGACTTGTTCTAAACCATCCAGAAAACACTAACTGCTAAGTAAGTAAACAGGGGATTCCTCAAAAAAGATGAAAGTTTCTAACAAAACAAGACCTTCTACTTGCCCCAAACCATCACTCACCAAAGCAAAACAAATGAATGATCATATGGAACAAAAACAGCCCTTCGGACCATCATAACAAGAGAGAAATTATCTCCTCGGTAGTGACACCTTTTAACAACCACAGTGAAATCTTAAGAAGACTGTGGATGATTTAAAATACAAATAGCAGCACAATCTGCAGTGGAAAGGAGGGAAGTTTCACCGTACAGCTCAGTGAGTGCACAGACACCTTCCCATGCCTGGCGCCTGCCAGGGCTCCCCCTTCCATGACCCGGCAGCCAGACACCGAGGCAGCGCCTAAGGGGAAGACCCTGCTCCTCCTAGCACTGGGGGTCCATCTCATGACCCCGCTGCTCTTCTCTCCGAGCCCTCCTCCCCTACTGCCTCCCTGCCTCCTCCTCTGGCCCCTTTTGCTCCCCTTTGCCCTCTGCTCTTCCTACACACCATGCCCTACTCAATGCAGCTTTCTCTTCCTCGGCCTCTGCTTTCCCTCTCTCACTTTGGCCCTGGTCATTTCTTTTACCTTTTCCCACTTCAGCTTCCTTTCCTTCAAAGCCTCTGACCCCAAAGCTCCGACCAAATGCACTTAGTCATTGGCCTTCCTCACAACCCACACTTCCTCCAGTTACCCTCCCAACGCCTCTCCCTCTCCTTCAGTGCAGTTCCTAAAGGCCCTGCTCCTAGACATCGCTCCTTTGAAGGGATGGCTGTCAAATTTTTCTCCACAGCTTTCTTAAGGATCTGCCTGAGCCTCTTACCTGCTCCCCACCTCTCCCCAGTGAAGGTGGAGAAAATGTACAGACTGGCTCTTCGCTGCAATGGCAATGGAGGTTTCTAGGGAGCACAGAGTCTGCCCTATGTCTGAAGAGGTGCTCAGGATTAAGGGGGATGGATGATCCAGGACACAGCCATGCTTTGCAAGGTTCAGCTCATCCATTCAGCCCCTTTCCCCCTGGGTGATTCAGCCTTCAAAGCTATTGTCCATCTCCCCCTAGGAGCAGTGTCCTGAGCTGGTAGAGAAGCAGTGCTCAGAGAGTGGTCAAGTTGCAGCTGGAGAAGGAAACGAGTCTGGTCACTCCAGGGAGTACATGAAGCTCTTGATGTCTACACGAGCTCAGTGATGGCTTTGGAAATTTACCATCTACAAAGAGAGACTCACTGACCTGCAAACAAAGAGCTGGCTCAGCCAATTTAGACAAAGACCCACTGGCCCACTGTACCAACAGGTGGATTTCATTGCTGAGGGAGAAACAGAAATGAATCATTCATGAGGAGGAAAGAAATCTCTCTCAAACAACACAAGCCCTACCATGCCACTCCCTTGCAGCTCCAATGGCACTCTTTGGGCTACTTGTCCTCCAGAATGGCCCTCATGGGGCAAAGCTTCAGGAGCTGAATAAACTTTTTCAGCTCCCTGAAAGGAGGAAACCAGGGAGTCCTGGGCACCTCCAGGCTCCTTCATACATCTTTGCCAAATTGGGACCTTCCCTGAGGAATTCAGCTTCAATGCAGAATGATGGAGAAGCAAATCAGATGCTTTGAGAGCTGCTCTGAATGCATTCAGAACATGGGCTTTTGGAGAAAAACATTATCCCATTATATGGCGGAGTAGAAACAGGACTTCCAAGTGGCTGCTGCTCCCACCTCCTCCAATTCATGTAAAAAATGACTCTAAACAAGCTTTGGAGCTACAGAACCCATAAAATGACAGAGAGAAACTAACTTCCCACTGAAGACAGCTCGGTAGGCTAGCAGGAAGGGGCCTGCACAGCACTCTGGGAGCAAAGCCCCACAAGAGCCGGAGGTTTTGGCCTCAGGGTGGCCATGACCAACCACAGCTGAAGGGACTTCAGATCACCAGCAGCTGTGGCAGTTTCCAGAATTATTAACCCTTAGATGCTAAGGACAAACTGAGAGGTCAGTGCAGTGTGGACTTTGGGACCTGGGAGTTCAGGAGTGCGTTCTGGCCTTTACCCCCTGGAGGGAGAAGCAGCTGAGGCATGGCGGCCATGCAGCTGCTGCCTCATGGCTGCTTCAGAGATCCTGGCTTGCAGATTGTAGGGGGTCCAAGCATTCACTCTGAAGGGTAAGCACTCTTGCTTTAACATGCTTGGATCTGGATTGTGGCCCCGGGTGAATGTCCTGGGATGCATGACCAGTTTGCCAGAACTTGTGGAGGCTTGAGAGAGGGCACTCAACTAATAGCTCCAGCAGCTGTGAAAACCCCAGCAATTTGGGACAAAGCTTCCCTCTCCAGAAGCAGAGTTCTACTGTGGCAAAAAGCTCAAAAGTCCAGTAATTGAGGGCCAACATGAGCAAGCAAAGAAAGCAAAACAAGGTTAACAATCTAACATTAGACCCCTATTTTGGGGACAAAAAGGATCAAAGCATGGAACAGGAGGAAGACAGCTAAGTCAGAACTCCTATACCAGAAGCTTCCAAGAAAAGAATAAGTTGCTTACAGGCTATAGAGAAGCTTAAGAAGGATTTTGAAAACCAAATAAGAGAAGTGGAGGAAAAATTGGGGAGAGAAATGAGAATGATGCAAGAAAATTGTAAAATGAGAGTCAACAGCCTGACTGAGGAAAATAACACCTTAAAAATAGACTAACTCAAGTGGCAAAAGAGGCTCAAAAAGTCAATGAGGAGAAGAATGCCCTGAAAATCTGAATTTGCCAGTTGGAAAAAGAATCTCAAAAGCTCACTGAAGAGAATCATTCCTTCAGAATTAGATTGGAGCAAATGGAAGATAGTGACTTTATGAGAAATCAAGATACTATTAAACAGATCCAAAAAAATGAAAAAGTAGAAGACAATGTGAAATATCTCTTTGGAAAAACCACTGACCTGGAAAAGAGATCCAGGAGAGATAATTTTAAAATAATTGGACTACCTGAAAACCATGATCAAAAAAAGAACCAAGAAATTAGGAAAATTTCCCTGATGTTGTAGAACCAGAGGGCAAAATAGAGGTTGAAAGAATCCACTGGTCACCTCCTGCAAAAGATCCCAAAAAGAAAACTCCTAGGAATATTATAGCCGGGTTCTGGAGCTCCCAGATCAAGGAGAAAATATTACAAGCAGCCAGGAAGAAACAATTTGAAAATTGTGGAAACACAATCAGGATAACACAGGATCTGGAAGCTTCTACACTGAGGGATCAAAGGGCGTGGAATATGATATTCCAGAGGTCAAAGGAGCTGGGATTAAAACCAAGAGTCACCTACCCAGCAAAACTGAGTATCATGTTTCAGGGAACAATATGGTAATTCAATGGAATAGAGGACTTTCAAGCATTCTTGATGAAAAAACCAGAGTTGAATAGAAAATTTGACATTCAGATACAAGAAGCAAGAGAAGCATGAGAAGGTAAACAGGGAAAAGAAATCATAAGGAACTTATCAAAGTTGAACTATTAACATTCCTGCTTGGAAAAACAATAATTGTAAATTATGAAACTTTTCTCACTGTGAGAATAGTTGAAGGGAATAGAAATGTGTGTGTATGTGTGTATGTATGTATGCATACATACATATATATGTCTACATAGGAAGGTATATGGGCATATAAATACATATGTGGGTGTTTGTATATATGTGTACAGGTATGCATAGAAAGAGGGCGCAGGACCAATTTAATAGGAAAGGATGATACTTAAAAGGTGAAATTAAGAGGTGAGAAAGGAATATAATGAGAGGAGATGAGGAGAGACAGAATGGGGTAAATTATCTCATAGAAGAGGCAAGGGAAAACTGTTACAATGGAGGGGAAGAGCAGAAAGGTGAAAGGGAAAGAATCAACCTTACTCTCATTGAATCTGGATTAGGGAGGGAATGACATACACACTAAATAGGATATCTCGCCCTATAGGCGAGTAGGGGGGAAGGGGAAGAGAAGGGGGATGATGGAAGGGAGGGCAGGCTGGGAGGGGGAGGGAAGTTGGAAGCACCCACTTTTGAAAAGGGACACGATCAAAGTAGAGAATAGAACAAGTGGGGGGTGGGATAGGAGGGAGAGAAATATAGTCAGTCTTTCACAATATATCCACTATGGAAATGTTTTGCATAGCTACACATATACAACCTATATTGAATTACTAGGGTGAGTGATGAGGGAGGAAAGGAATGAATCTGGAATTCAAAATTTCAAAATCAAATGTTTAAAATATATTATTATTATTTTACATGTAACTGGGAAATAAGATATACAGGCACTGGGGCATAGAGATCCACCGTGCCTTACTCGAAAGTCAGAGGGGAGATGGGGGAAGTTGTGGGAGACAGCATATTGAGGCAAGGGATGTTCAGTGGGATCACTGTTTTGGGGTGGTGGGCTCAGTATAAAATGAATTAATAAGAGTTCTCCAGAGGTTATAATCTTGGGTTTTCTGTGGCAGAACTGCTAAGAATAACAAAAACAAAAGAAATCTCAAGTATGGTGGCCCCTTCCCCTTCGCCCTCTTATTCTTTTTCCTCCTCTCCCCTTCCCCCTCCAGTTCCCAACCCCCCTTACTCCCCTAGATATAGACTGACTTTACCAATGGTTCACCCACGTGAAGTGATAAAGTCTGGAAAAGAAGGCAGCTAGGGTGGACAGACTAATTTCTGCCTTCCCACTTGATTCCTCCCTGGGATTCTGTTAGTCAAGGGCAATAAATAAAATATATGTGTGTACATACATATACATATGTGTATGTGTATTATATGTGTGTATACCTACACATAAACACCAGTCTCTCACGAGTTTGCCATGCTCTGCCATCTTCAGGAGGCAGAAACACAAAAAGTGCAGAGTTATTAAAAGATCTCTGTCTGCTATATACCTCAGGGGACATGCTGGCTGTGCTGTGGTTATGTGAGGTGGGCAGGATAAGCGGGAGGCTCAGAATCTCATTATAAAAAAATCATCAGAGATATTGATTCCCTGAGGTTTGTCTTTTCACCTTGTTCATCTCACCTGACTGTAGTATGTAATAAACCCTTATCAAGGTCAAGAAAGGAGGTGCCCACTAATGTTGAATTGACCAAATGTGTCTTATCATTTCAAGTTAATAGCCCCCAGGCTGAAGTTCCTATGGAATTTTCATCTTTGTTTGCTTAGAATGAATCAGATGAAAAGAACAATTTTGTCAATGTCTGAGAATGGACTCTACATGTTAACCTGCCTAAAGCCAAACACTGTCCACTTGAGGAAAGTGTATGGACAGAGAAGAGACAGAGAATCTTCCATGTCTGCCTCCCAGGGAAATAATCCACCTGCGTGGTGGAAAAGGGGCTGGCTGGTGTCCCTCTACTGTGAGCTGTCTCTCTTGCTGAGTACTGCCCTCTGCAGAAGATGACTTGGGGTTGGCATTCCACATCAACAGACTAACGCTCTGAGAAGATGGAGGCACCTCTCTCTTGGCATCAATGCTCTCATTTGTGAAATGAGGTGTTGGGGGAGGAGAAGAACAAATTAGTGACCCTGGACATCCACCCCCTCCATGCCACACATCTCCTACATCCTCTTCCAGCCCCAAGTCTAACATCTAAGAGTGAGCTCACAAGGAGACATGGATTCACAAAGGGTGTGACCTCAATTCTGGGCAACAAGAAAATCCATGGTCGGTGGGAACGGCAGCACATACCCTATCCTGATATGAATCATTGCCATTTTCACCAGAAAGCAAATTGACACCAAGCAATGACTCACTTTCCCTAGGCACTCCACCCCAAACCAGAACCAAAAATCAAGGGTGAGGAGACAAGTCCTCCAGAGATGCCACTTAGCAACCCCGCTGATGCTGTTGCTATGGAAGTCTCCAGAGATGCCGCTTAGCAATCCTGCTGATTCTGTTGCTATGGAAGTCTCTAGAGATGCCGCTTAGCAACCCTGATGATTCTGTTGCCATGGAAGTTTCCAGAGATGCCTCATAGCAACCCTGATGATTCTGTTGTCATGGAAATGAAGGCAACATTCCTCTGTTAGGATGTCATCAGCAGCTCAAGAAGTGCAACAGATTTCATTGGCCTTAAGGCTCAGTGGCTCGATGGGAGGAGAGGCCAGGCTGAAACCCCAGCAGGGCCCCAACTAGCTCTCTGAATCCTGCCAAAGCTCCAGCTTATATTATCCATCAATCAGAAACAGAAACAATGCCAAAATCCCAAAATCCTCTTCATCTTGCACTATACCTTACCTAACATCTTCCCACCTCAGGCTGCCGAATATTCTATGATGGCTTCATGTGTCTGACCACACTTTGCCCATCCCCCACCTCTCCCAATGCCCATATTTCTATAGAAATCTCCTCCTGGGTCCCCTGACAAGAAGGGCCCCTTTCCCTTCTGCCCTGCTCTGGAAACCAGCTCTACCCAGGGCTTTTTGCTCCTTTGCTGTAGACCTCCTTGGTCAGGGACGCCTTCATGTCAGGTCACCTTCAGAGACACCTGCATCTCAGCCCCTGATAACAGAGGTTAGTTCTGGGAGCCCAGCAGAAAGAGAGGCTCTCTATTCTACTCAGCCACCTCAGACAACTCTCTTCATTCTTCCCAACCAGAAGCCAAGAAGCTTCCTGTGTCTTCTCTACCAGGCCTCCAGGAAAACTTCATGGCTGGTGGGACATCCAGAAAGCTCCCTTCCCCTTGGGCTTACTTGCCCAAGAAGGCTGGAGGTCCTAGGTTTAATTCAGGTCTTCCTGATGAACTCAGAATTCTTTTCCTAGAAAGAAGAGAAATTTCCATGATAACTTTATTATATATTTAGAAGGAATAGCAAGGGGTACATAACATATTGGCAGTTTCATACAAATCATCTTTTTATTATACTGCATTATGGAAATGTTTGTTTTATTCCACAAATTAAAAATAAATGAATGAATGAATGAAAGCAAGAAAAAAATATAATTCTTTTCTTAACTGAATCTTTGTGCTTTTTACTGGACAAAAACAGCTCTGAGACCATCTGCTCTGTTTTGTGGTTCTCTCCACCCCAAAGTCATCAAACTGACACCAGGAAAGCCATTTGCATTCTTCATTGCTTAGAAGAAGTCCATCTCCCCAGGACTGTTTTCTTAACAGAAAAGGCAGTTGAGATATGTCACCCAATTTGAGCCTCTTATCTGTCATGAAAGGTGCAGAGGAGCCCAGCACCCCCAAATTCATTCAGAAATGGTGTAAAAGGGAACTTGACAGGACCGACCAAAGAGCTCCTCCATGCATCCTAGGCCTGCAGAAATCAGTGGGGGCTCCAGTAAAAGTTTAGAGTGTGGCCGGGCATCTGAACCCCCTTGGGATGGCAGGGTCTCATGCTCTGAGCTGGCATGCTCCAGGGGGCCTAGACCCCACCTTCCTTCTCACAGATGACAACAGGCATAAGCGAGGAAAGGCAGAAGCCAGCTGGGTATTGTGCTAGCCTACTATCATCGTGATGCTGAACAGAGATGGTCCTCTAATACATTGCACTGATTGATAGCGAAGAGCGTGCCTGTCTCGGAGGACCCAGAATCACAGCAGGAAACGAGATCAGCTCAATCAGCTCACACGTCTGTTGGGTGGGAAGACTTTCAGGAAGTTCCGAACCACCGTGATCACCTAAACCTGAATGGGCTCTCCCACACAAGTAGCAAGGGATGGAACAAACTTCTAGTGGGAAACTCTGCAAAGAGACTGTGACGGAGAGGGGCTAGGACCAATCCTCCCACTGGCCCAAGAGGGGAAACCACGGAAGCCGGGAAGGAAAGCAGAGGTTAATCTTCACACTGACCTTAGTCCAAAGTCCCAGTCTAGACTCTGAGGCACATAAAGGAACAAATACAAGACAATACCAGATACAGGAGAGAAATCCTATGGAGTGAGAGAATACCGAGATCTCGGTGCAGAACACAAAAATAACTCCACAAGGACAAGAATAGCCTCTGAGAAAAGAACGTCTGAGCCACAAAGACTTCAGGAGGGTCTGGAAGGGAGGAAGCATGAAATCGAAAATGTGACTCAAGTGGGAAGTCGAACACTGGAGGGGGGGAAATGGAAGAAGAAGAAAGAGATTAGGACAAAGGAATGGAAGTCTTCCCCAAGCGGTGGACCCCTGGAAAAATGGCAAAAAACAGAATGCCATAATTTCATAGGACAGCAAGAAATGCTAGCGAAGACCAAAAAATGAGAAGACCACATTTGGTGCCAAATAAATTTAATATATTAAATTTAGCAGGGAAATGGACAGAAACAACTGGGAGAGGGAAAGGAGGGATGTAATTATGGAGGAGCTCAGGGCTAAGATTCAGAGAGTGGATCATAAAGATGGGATTAAAGAGAAAGAATCTGTGACTACAGTTGGGGCCAGGAGAAACAAAGTGGTGAGAGCAAACCACTTCTAAGTCCCTTTGAAGGAGTAACAAAGAGTGAGAAAAAGGAATAAGGGAATATGATGGGAGGAAATATTAATAATTATGACCATGAATGTAAATTAAAAGCACTCAACTGAAAAAAAATGGAAGATGTCAAAGTCGATCTAAATACAGAATCGAAGAACATTTTGTTTATAAGAAACATACTTGAAACAGAAAAACTCTTGTGGAGTTAAAAGCATGGGTTAGATAAAATTTTTAGAGCACCAGCCCTGCAGGAGGTATCAGGAGAACCTGAGTTCAAATCCAGCCTCAGACACTTTTTTGGGAGGGCAATTGGGGTTAAGTGACTTGCCCAAGGTCACATGGCTAGTAAGTGTGTCAAGTGTCTGAGGCTGGATTTGTACTCAGGTCCTGATTCCAGGGCCGGTGCTCTATTCACTGTGCCACCTAACTGTCCCCAGACTCTTGAATCTTACTAAGCTGTGTGACCCTGGGCAAGTCACTTAGCCCTGATTGCCTTGGGCAGGGATGGGGGGAGAATAAAACTTTTGGTGCCTTAGAGAGTTTCCAAAAAGCATTCACCTTGATCCTCTGATCCTTGATGGCTGATGGAAGCAGACTGGCTGCTCTGCCCATCCTTGGCTTATGAGTTTATCCCAGGAGGTGGCAACCAGAGCCTGGGGCCTCTCCTGCTCCTTCCCTACCCTCAGGTACTCCTGAGAAAGCAGAAGCCGCTGTCTGATGGCTTAGCTTCTCCACTGGCTCTTTTCCTTCCAGGCATGGGAGAAGGCAGGAGAGGATGGGTGGCTGCGCTGGTTCTTCTTCTTGTGCTCTTATCTGGGAAGGGAGCAGCAGCCTGGCCGCCAGCCTCCCACCTGGTCCCTGTGGACTGGGGGCTACTGAAGGTGGCAGAAGTACCCTCTTCTCACACCCTCACATCCCCAGGGTTTGGTCCCTGGAAAGACAGTTGTAGCCAGCCTGGTGGTGCTGCTGCTCCCATCACTCTCTTCCTCCATACATGAGTGGAGGCAGCTAAGGATTTCTTCTTGGAGAATATTCTCAGTTTGGGGATCTGCTTATTTCTTGGTTCTCTTTATACTCTCAGGTTTATCTCAGTCCTTCCCCAGCACAGACCAGGCCTCCAAAGCTGAGGATAAGTGAGGGTAAGTGGACAAGCGATGAAGAAAAGGGACAGAGGATAATTGAGAAAATGGAAGGATGCGTGGATGGGTGGATGGTATGGATCTGCCTCCTCTTTCATGCTTCTTGTTACCTTGTGGACTCTAGCTACCTCTCCATCATCTGGCAGCAGCAATCTGTGGTCCTCCTCCCTCATCTCCTTGCCTTCCAGGCATAGATGGAGGAAGAAGGATTCTTCCCTCCCCAGGGACAGAGCAAGAGATGAGCTAGGCCATCCATCCATCCGTTCATCCATTATCAAAAATAGGAAAAGGCAATACATAAACTGCACTTGTCATGTCCTGCGACCTCTATGCTTTGCTATTTGTTGTATTCCTACAGCTTAGCCCCCACCCCCATATAAAGAGAAGAGACACAATTTATCCTGCTTGTGTATTTTCTGTGAACTGCATCAAAAGTGATTTGGGCAAAGGTGGACACAAAAAGCAGAAGAAACATTAAATCTCAGAGCAAAGCACAGGGAGACAGCAAAGTGATCTTAAGTCCCCCATCCCCCATTGCACCTGAATTGCAAACATGTTGCTGTCAGCCTGCAAAAATATTCCTTAGCCAGATCAAGCAATGTCCAGGAGAGGTGGACAGCTGTGGGAGAGTGATGACCTAGAGCCCCTAGGAGAAGCATAAGGAATTTTGCAAGCCAGTCTGGAACTAAGAAAGTGAGTGAGGATTACTGGGGAAGGGATCTTCCTCAACCCACACCCATCACCAGTACCAATATTCCATGTAGGGACAGTCCACTCTCTGCACAGGCACACACATATAGACAGGTACATATGCATCTACACCTATACATACATAGATACATGCACATCTATGTAAATCCATCTATATATTTATGTGGCCAGCTACATATAAGTGGATATTACATGGGAAGGCATAGATAGAGTCAACTCTCCTAGCCTTCCTCTGTCTCTCTTACTGTTTTACATTAAAAACTAATCTCTACGTAATAGGGATTCATGGTTTCGAAGATCACCCGATTTTTTGTTGGGGTTTTTTTTTGTATCCGGAAAGGCTCAGCTTCATAGATATTTGACACAGGAAGAAAATTGGGAACAGAGAAAATTAAAATCCCAACCGAGCTGGTAAGAGAATTCTGAACGCCCCTTTCCTTTATCCCATCTCCCCTAGCAACATCCTAAAGTGTATTCTCTTGTTCTGCCCTCCCATACTGTAGACCTGTCAAATGCCGTGGGCTATCCACAAGTGATTGTGATGACATTCACTAATATCTTGATAGCCATCAGGAATGAACCGAGTACATAGTTCCAAGTCTAGAACCTCCAGCTAGCAAAGAGAACATCAGCCCACTATACAGTAAACAGCATCATAACAGCTGACATTTATTAAGCACCTAGAGTACAGCTAGACACTGTACTGAGTGCTTTCTAATTCTTATCTCATTTGAGAGGAAGGGGCTGTTATGATACCCACTTTACAGAGGAGGAAACTGAGGCAAGGAGGGTAAAGCAACTTGCCCAGGATCACACAGC
The DNA here is from genome assembly GCF_028583685.1 of Petaurus breviceps papuanus. Taxonomy (NCBI): domain Eukaryota; kingdom Metazoa; phylum Chordata; class Mammalia; order Diprotodontia; family Petauridae; genus Petaurus; species Petaurus breviceps. The sequence goes on from NW_027186352.1 coordinate 103,422, forward strand.
CAGTATCTAAGGTTGTCTTTGAACTCTGGTCCTCTGTGCACTGTGGTGCCCCCCAAAACCCTGAATTCTATCTCTTCCAACAAACAGAATTCTGCAACAATCCAAAGCCTAGATGGTAACACAGGACATATTGTTTAGCTCCTAATCAATGGTGCTTTCATAGTCTGCATTTTAGCATGTAAAAAAAAGCACCTTCGTATAGAGACAAGAACGTCACAAACATCTAATTCCACAATTGCTCATAATATGCTGCGCCTCTATACAACACTCAGAGCTGCACATTAATAATTGGCATTGTGTGGTCTCCTTGGTAACCACTTGGCCCATTTTTCTGAGAGCCGCCTGAATAGACCTGCTGATGAGGAAAATAGCCCCTTGAACTTGGGGGCAGCCCCAATTATGATCTTCCCCAGATCTCTTGTCCTATAGTCCTCTGGTGCATCTGCAGCTGGCACCACCTTTGTGAATCACCCCAGCTCCTCGGAGCCCCCCCCACCTGGAAGATTAGGAAGAAAGAGAGTCCCTGCAGTCCACCCTCCCCCACATCTCTTTCCCCATCTAAGCTGGACCGGGGCTTGTTGGTGTGGTATTTTGGCCCTTTGCTGGGTACAAACCAGCTTCTTCAGCTGTTGGTCCGCACCCTTTTTCTCACCCCATCTCAGACTGCCGGGGGGTGCCCTGGAGACACCCTGGGCAAGTTGTGAGGATCAAGGGAGGTCATGTAAACGTGTAACGTGTAAACCTTTCTTGTTTCAAGAGGTGAGGCGACTCTGAAGATGCCGCTCAGTTCCCCAAGCCTTCCTTTTGTCCTTTCGCTCCCCGTGAGGTTGCGACTCCCTGCAGGGGGCGCTGTCTGGTCCCAATTCTCCCAAGGTTGCTGCGGCTCTCAGAGCTGCCCTGAGAGAGTTCACGACGACTTTCTTTTTCGTTTCCATGTCTGGCAGGAGGCATGTAGCCATTAAGAGGAGCTTTTTCTACCTTTGTTTCCTTGGAAGGCAAACCATAGGACAGTCATTGTGATGGGTTGTCGAAGTGGCTCTTAATCATGATAGAGGAAAGGAAACCTGCTAAGGGGAAAAATGTTCCAGAAGAGCACTTCTGGGGGGCAGAGATGCGGGAAATCAGGAGCAATTCACTGTGAATATAGTTACTGAGAGGAGAAGGCATGGAAGTTTAGCCTGACTCGGGCGCTGTCCAGAGGGAAGAATCCCTGTGCTGAAAAGTGAGAAGGAAAGAAGTCTTTGCAGAGCACCTACTGTGCGCCGTGCACGGGCTGCGCTCAGCGCCTTCCTATCTCCGTAATCATCATTATGCTATTATTGTCTCCATGTTCCAGGTGAAAAAATGGAGGCGAGCACGTCAAGTTCTTCACATGTGTGTCTGAAATCACATCTGAACTCGGTCTTCCTGACTGCAGGCCCTGGGTTTTAGCCACTGGGACACCGAGTGCTTTCTTTTCATTTTTCTTAAAGAAAAGAAAAAAAATACATTAAGATGATTAATAAAATCCAAACAAAGAGACAAGTTGCACTTGTTTAAAACACACACACTCCTCTATTGTTTACTGAGGTGACAAAAAACTATTTTTAATGATTCTATTGACCCCATCACTGATTTCTGTGTAAAAAAAAATAGATGGGGTGAGGGCATTGGGGTCAGAGAAATAAGACATTGGGCTTTACTACATTAATTCTGAAATAAAGATGAGGTCAAAGTGTTCTACAAAATTTGGCAAAAGGCTGGATAGTACAGCTAAAATAGCACCATGAGAAAATCAGTGTGGGCTCCACAAAAAGCCATTAGGCATTGAATAGAATGGGGTAAAACAAATCCCTTGGATGGTCTGAGGCCCCTTCCAGCCTAGATCTAAGGTTCTATGATTGGAGATTTCTGAATCACATAAGCCACAAGATAGGAGAGTAGACATTTTCTCCAATCCCCACACCTTCTCAAATCTCTCCAAGGCAGAAATAAAACAATGTCACCATTTCTATGGGTTAGAACACCCCAAATTCAAAAGAAGTTTTAAAAATCCATGTACTGACACTCATTAACCCACAGCTCACTCATGGTCCACGTTACCAGCATGACTGCACTAGCAGAACCAAGGACCCAACAGAACCTTGCAGTCAAACCCACCTCTGACTTCCGCTGACCACAACCCACCCTCCTTCTTTCCAGTGCCATGGAGACTTTGTTCAGGCTTCCATAAGCAGTTTGACAACAGTCCTTCAGGAGCAAAGCCTGCCAGGGGCTGCAACCCAGAAATCCCAGCCAGACAAACCTCTGACTTGTCAGTGGCAGGAAAGCAGGGTCTGAACTATCAGCACTGAGCCAGAGAGCTAAGCAAAGAAGAACTAAGGAGCAGCACAGGACACCAGGACACAATATGACACGCTGAGAGCTGTGCAGCACTCTACCAAGCCTGAGGCTGGAGCCCAGCATCCTGCTGGAACCAGTTCTGACCACCAAAAAGTCGTTTGGGAAAGGGAACCATGAATTGCCTGGTATGGAAGGAGGCCAAGATGCTTTGAGATCGAGACCCCCAGGATATCGCCATCAGAAGGGAGGGAGTCAGAAAGTAAGCGGTAAGGAAAGTAAAGAGGAGGGGGAGACTTGAAAGGACCACAGATCCCACAAAGAAAAAAATCTCAAAGACATTGAACATAAACAGATAAATCAGCAGGGAAAGCTGCAAGAACAGAAGGAACATGGCCTCCAGATCTAGTAAACAAGTTCAGCCATCTAGGAAGAAAAATGATGACACGGTTGATGAGATAGAGGATCCTACGGAATTCGGAGAAGAGAGAAGCGTAGCCTCCTGGCCCCACATGGTTTCAAAGGGAAATGAGTATTATGAGAGCAGAATTCACGACCTGTACAGCAACTCTAAAGAGCCAGATCTGCAATGGCAACCCTCAGCAGATTGTGAATGTGAAGGATGGGCTCAACCCATCTGGAAGACATGAAGCAAAAACCAAGAACCTTCAGGAAAACTGCAGCTACCAAAGCCAGGGATGCAGAGATCACTGGTCTCCCAGAAGAACAGGACGGGATGAAAAGCTCATTGTTCCACCTTCCTTTGAAGAAGACCAACAACATGACAGGCCTTGGTGAATTGGTGAATTGGATCGAAGTGAGACAAAGTTTTGCAGAGTCTGGGGCCTCACTCTCTTCCTGAGCTGTCAAAGTCCAGTGACAGGACAAAAGTCAGGATGACTGGTGATGCCTGGGCTCCAGTGAATAATCTCAGCATCTTTGATGTCTAACCAAGCTCTGAGAGCCCCACAGTGCCTGCCACAGGACCTGCCACAGCACCTGCCACAGTTCCTGCTTTAGCACCTTCATGGCTGTTGAAACAAATCATTCTCATCCTCCCATTCCTCCAGGGGAAGCCTTAATATGACAACTCCCTCACTCACCAATGGGTTTGCAGCCCCTCAGTTCCCCTTAACCCAGTTTAGACTGAATTCTGAGAGGGTTTTACTGAAGTGTGGCCTCTGTACATGTTAGAGCTTCTTGGAGCCCCCAGGTGAGAGCTGACAGACAGGTGGACACCAAGGGTAGATAAGCAGTCCTGCAAAGGCTTGGAAAGTGTTAACCCAGAGGCTAGTCCTCTCTGATCTCCCCATGAACCCTTCCCCCTTAAAATCTTTAACACCATAGTGAAGGGAATAATAGAAGAGAGCTGCCCAGAACCTCCAAATAGAGGAAAAAAAGTTCCAATTGAAAAAAATCCCAGACCACCTCCAGAAAAAAAAAGCCTCAAAGCTGCAAAGTCCAAGAGACAGAGGAGCTCTGAAAACCATCAGGAGAAAGCCCTACAAATACAAACAGAGAGTAGGGCCAGAATAATGTGTTCCAAAGAACAATGGAGCTCAGGATGCAGCCCTCGGAGAGCTAGACTGCAACTCAGAGCTTAAGCAGAAAGAAAAAAAGAACGAATATTCAATCAGAAAGGAGAAGCAGAAACGTTTTCAGAAAGAAAATCAGAAGTGAAGACATGATTTGCTTCTCCAGTGCTCCACCCAGAGAAATGCAGGAGGGGGAAACTGAGATAGACAGCAACAACGACAACAGAAAGATCAGAAAAAAAGAGAGCTCTTTACAAATGCACACAAGAAGACCGTGGGGAAGGTGGAAAATCTGGGAGAGGTTAGAGTGAGGAGGTGCCCCAGGAGCATCATGGCCGGACCCTGACAAGCCCTTGCCTGAAAGTGAGAGGCAGAGGAGGGCAGGGGGCAGAGGAGCCAGGCTCAAATCAAGGGCTACTGATGTGACCTCAGAAAGAGAAGAGGGGAGTGGGTGAGGAGGAAGAAGGAAAGAGTGAAAGGGGTGAGGAAGGAAGGAGGCCTCACTTGGAAGGTGAGAGAGGGTTCCACTGACAAACACTCCTGAGGGTGAAGGAAGATGAGGTCCTCACACTGGAGTAGGACTCGGGGATTTGGTGCTTAAAAAGCCTGCTTGATCTGGAGGGGAGAATTGGAACCTCTGGGGGCAGCTGGCACCTGGAGGAGTGGGAGAGCTTGTGCACACAGAGTAGATTTTTGGGGAAAAAGGTCGAAGAGTAAATAAAATAAATAAGTAAATGAAATAAAAAGAAGGATAAAAAGTCAACCAAAGAAGGTCTAGATCTGTGGAAGGGACCTGAGACTTAGGCACAATGGGACAAACCCTAAGAGACTGTGGCAGGAAGTGCTTTGAGGGGAGAGCCTAGAAGGAGTATCTTGGAAGCTTTGATTGTATGAAGAAAATACATAACAGAGACAAGATGAGTGTACGAATCATGAAGCAGAGACTAAGGCTGCAAGGTCAATAGGAGAAAGAAGATAGATAATGAAGAGTAAGAAAATCCTTTCTAAGAAGGGCGTATAAAACAAAAGTTAGAAACTAGTGAATGAGACTAGCAGAAGGGGAGGAGAGGAAGGGGGGTTTCCTTGACTGAGAAGAGCCATTTAAAATCAAAAGAGGGGAAATGATTAAGAAAACCCTAAAGGGAAAGGGGTGACAGATGAGAAGATCAGGGAGGGTCAAGAGAGCTAGTGGGAGCAGGGCCACTTTAAATAATAATAATAAAGTGACTGATGGAACATAACACTGTATTTACAGCAGAAAAGGGGGAGATCATAAGTTTAATAAAAATAATTTTAGAGATGGAGGAAAATAGAACTCTAAATCATAAATGTAAAGAGATTAAATGAGATTAGATTTAAATATAATTTGTTGCTTACACTGGAAAAAAAATTTTTATCTTTATCAAGTGAATGTAAAAAAGAAGCTGCCATCATGCTATCAAACAAAGCAAAAATAAACATTCCAAAAGTAAAAGCAATCAACAAGGAAATTAGAATGTGCTAAAAGGAACCATGGACAACGAACCTGTATTGGTAATAAGCTGAAATACTTCACATACCTTAGCATCCAGTTGTAGAAAGGAAACATGATCTGTGTTTCAAGGAGACATACATGGTAGCACAATAGAGACAGGAGAATTTAGCATCCCTCCTTTGGTTTTAGATAAGTCTAACAGAAAAATAAACAAAAGGGAAAGTATGAAACTGAAAAAGAGAAACTAGAGTTAAAAGACTTATGGAATCTTCTAAATAGAATAGTAAAAGAATGTACACATTACTCTGCAAAACATGGAAATTTGATAAAAAATAAAATTAACCATGTAATAAGGCACAAAGATATTGTAAAGATGACAGAAACAATCTGTTCTGTATAGATTATAATATAATAAGAATAGAAATTGGTGCAGGGATCACAAATAAAAGATACAGACCCAAATAGAGACCTAACAATGAATCTTAAATAATGTATGGGTCAAAGAATAAATAATAGAAAATACCTATGTAAAATAAAATAATGGTGAAACTACACAGCAGAATTTCTGGGATTAATGAAAGTAGTTCTCAGGGGAAAAATCATAGCCTTACAATCACATATTAACAAAATAAGAAAAGGAAGGATTAATTAATTGAATCTGCATTTAAAAAGTCAGAAAGCGAACAAGTAAACATTTTTAAAAAGAGGAGATATTAAATATTAGAGAGGAAACAGTTATATTAGAAACAAAAAATACATAGAAATTATGAAACTAAAAGCTGGTAAAGACTGATAATATTGATAAACTCTTAACTAATTTAATTTTTTTAAGGTAGCAGAAACTCAAATCAATAAAATAGCAAACAAGCAGGTGAATTCACAGAAAAATCCAGAAAAATAAAAATCAGAACATAATATGTATACCTTTATGCTAACAAAACTGAGAACATCAAAACAATAGCAAAATACCTTCAAAATATATAACACCCCAAATTATGAGAAAATCTGATAGAGATCTTAACCCCATCTCTGAAAAGCAAATAAAGGGGCTACCCAAAAACCCTACACTAATCCCCAAACGATTAATCATCTTTTGGAGAGAGTAGAAGTGGGTGGTGGGAGTGTAAGAGTTTGAAACTCGTTTTACTCCTTTACTTGTTTGGGGAATTTGAGAAACTAGGTAGAGGGTACTAATTCAGGTCTATTTTGTGAATTACAGTGGAAGGAAGAAGTATTCATTTTCCCTTTCTGCATCAAGACATGGCTTGAAAATTTGTAGATTCATTTCATGCTTGGAGTTTTCATAAGTGAATAGCCTAATTAACAGAATGACAGTTACATGGTCTTGTTTGGACAGGATTGGTGTCTCTACCATTTTCATTATCCTGTTGAGACATGTTCCAATTTTAGGTAGCCAGGATGAGTTGATGATTAGACATTTCTCAATCAGAATATGGCATCATATTCAATTTCATGTTAAAATTCTGACATTTAGCTTGGACAAATCAGGCTATTTGGAGATTCTTCATTACTAGCAAGGTAGAATTAGTTTGGGGAAGGATTAATTTAATAGTTCCAATGTTGTAGGTAGATGAAGTTTTGAGAAAGACACATTGTCTTTTATATCAAATACTCTCCATGAGCCAAGTTGTCCTAATCTTGTTATTCGTAAATGGTGTGAAATAGAAAACCATTGAGAAAAAACTACTATGAACCAAATTACTATTTAGCAAAAGCAGCGTTTCTTTGTATGGAAAAAAAATAATTCTTGGTTGTAATGTCTCAGACCTGTGTAAGAGAACAATTATCCCCTGGCTTACCTGGCCATATGCACAGGACTCACCTGGAAATAGCCAACTCAAGAAAGGGCTAGGATTCTGACAAGTCTGGGAAGGGATGTATTTAGAATGAAAGAATATCTGGGCAGAAGGTGCCTGTAGGGGCAGTTTGCTCCTATGATTTTATTGTATCCAGCAATATGTGACTGTGACTTTGCTTGTCAAGTCAGTTACTTACCTAACTGGTCTTCAAAGATAGATGCTGTGGAAAAATTGGAAGAAGTAGGAGAGGTGGGAGAGCAGAATTCACTGCACTAATCCTTAAGTACTGGCAGGGTAATAGGCTTCTCATGCTCTGTGAAAAGTGTGACTATCCATCCCAGGTGATACTATCCACCCCAGGCAAAGCCCAGGCTCATTCCCCCAAGTTAGCTCATAAAGGTGTTGGACAAGATGGCTTCAAACAAAATTCCAAATGACAAATTGACTTGAGGATTTCCCAACAGAAAGTCTCTAACAGTCCTTCTTTATGACCTTAGTCATTTTGGGACAGCAGTAAAATGGACAGAAGGACCATAGCCAAGCCCACTTGGGCAGGAGAGGGCAAGAGAAAGGGTCCAGCTTTCCCTTTCCAGTTCTAAAGAGCCCTTCCTTTTTGTGGAGACCCATCATGCCCTAACTGGCTCAGCAGACTCACCAAGTGGCTCCTACAGGAGCTTTTTGGGAGAGACTTCTTGCTGTCTCCCACAATCTCATCAGCCTCTCTAGCTGGGACTCATTTGCAGTTTGCTAAAGCTGGGAGATAATAAGATGTTTCCATATTTTCATAAGATGGAAGAATCCATTGAACGATGCTAAAATTCTTGAAAGAACTGGAACAGAACTCCAAGGGTATAAGAAGACTGTTAAGGTCCCTTAGCTATTAATAATAAACATGGGACCATTTTTTCTAATATATAGCCTTTATTTTCTAAAAGATTTGGTGCAGCACAAGAGCATTTATTTTCATTTTCAATCTGTGGACAGTGAAATGAAAAAAGTGAGGAACTAAAATAAAATTCAGTTCCTTCAATATTTTTCATGTCAGCTGTTCTATTTTCAATAACACATCATTGAAATTGTCACTGAATGTAGGTTTCCCCCATTTCTAGATATAAATCAACTAAATAAGCAGTTCAAAGACAAGCTGGTGGCACAGTGGAGAGACAGTTGAACTTTCAGTCAGAAAAACCTGAGTTCAAATCCAGGCTCAGACAATTTCATAGCTGTATCACCTTAGACAAGTCACTTAACTCCTGTGTGCCTCAATTTCCTCAAATGTCAATTTGGGATAATAACCGTACTTACCTCCCAGGATTTTGAGGATCAGATGAGATAATATTTGAAGGTACATAGCACAATGCCTAGTACATGCTGGTACAACATAATGTTTATTCCCATCCCCCACCCAACACAGTAACTCTAAAGTGACTCTCAGCAATTACAGCATCTCTGATGTTCTTATCTGAGAAGGCCAAGCATCACCTGAGTCCATGATCGCTCAGGCCAAGACAAACAGCAAGACTGACAGGCCTGCAACATGTATCTCTCTGCATCCTAGAAGGGCCCTGGAAAAGGGACAGACCCTCTTCACCCCTTCATTTGCTGCATGTTTTGCTAGTTTGTGTTCCGTATCTGCAGTCAGAACATTTCAAACTGACTTTCTCCCTTTATTTCTACATAGTCAGCCCTATTTTCTCCACTCACTCTCCTCATCCAGATTGCCAAGTCATTGATAGCCAGAGGCTATCTACAGAGATATCAACCATGAGGGTGGCTCTTGTTGCCTTTTAGGTGCCTTATGAAGGAAGAGAGAGAGAAAATGCCCAGCCCCATTAGCATCCTGTGGTTTGGCAAATCCTATGTTCCTGATCCACGTGTGCCAGTGACAAGAATATATCTCAGCTGGGAAGAACATCACCAGGGCAGAGAGGGAACTTCTTTGCCTGTTCTCACTAGGGCCCCAAAGCCTTTCAGCACCTGGACTATAGGGGAGACTTTTCTGTGGTGGCCTTTAGAAAGCCATGTTTTTTGTTTGGGCAAATCCCAGCTCTGAGGTTCAGTATTGGAAATGCATGTCTCTGCAGAGACTCCCACTCTCTTCTTCTTCAAGACAGTCAAAAAAACAAACAAATTCAAACAAGCACACACACACACACACACACACACACACACACACCCCTTTTTTTTGCAAATAGTTAACATGAATTCCTTCCTGAATTCTCTTCTCTATTTTTTTAAAGCAATTGGGGTTAAGTAACTTGTTCAAAGTTACATGGCCAGTTATTTCTGGGTGTGGTGGTAAGTATCTGAGCCTGGATTTGATCCCAGGTCATCCCAACTCTGGGGCTGGTGCTCTTACTCACCGTGCTACCTGGCCGCCCCCTTAGCTCACTTTTTAGAGCACAAGAAAATCAGAGCTAACCCACCCAGGCCGAGTTTAGAAGTCCCATGGAAAGGAAATAAGACCCCTTTTCCCTTTCTGGTCTTAGCCAGGACTTTGAATATAGTAGGCACACCTAATGTGCAGAGTTTTAGAGAAGGATGACAGGATATAGAGTAATTCCCCCACTGTGTTACAGGAAGACTCCTCTCTGGACCCCCAACCCCCACCCCTACCTATTGCACTGTACCCTATTGCCAGAACAGGTAGGTGATTGGATAATACTCAGTCAGCAAAAGGGCATATTTATTACATTGTATGAAATTCTGTAAAGAAATAAAGTAAAAATTGCCCAAATTATTGTCAACTGGGAAGGACTTCTTTTAATTTTATATTGAATATTCACCATAAACCAAGTTGTAATAATACTGCTTTTCTTTAATAGTATAAAACAGAAAGACATGATAGAAGATGTCCCTCAATCCAATTATTGTGGAGCAAAAGCAGCATTTACTTTGGCATTGATGCTAAACTCTGAACTTATTTATTCTGACAATACTTATTGTGTCCAGATTTTTTCAAGAGCCTAGGAGGAGACAGGAGGCTTTCTGGTCAAGAAAAGAACACTCTTCTTTTGAAGCTGGAATGTCTGACCACCTTTAAATAATGGACTGTCTGGACAAACTGAAACCTTAGGGATAATTTGCTTCCCTGAATTTAGCAGAACCCATTTCTACTTTGGTTTCTCAAGTCAGCTGCTTACCTGACTACCTTCAAAGTGATGGCTGTTAAAAATCATCAGCAGATATAAAAAATGACAATCAGGATGATGTCAGAAAAACCTGGAAAGACTTACATGAATTGATGCAAAGTAACGTGAGCACAATTAGAACATTGCAGACAGTAACAGCAATATTGTGGGATGATCAGCTGTGAATGATTTAGTTCTTCTCAGTAATACAATGATCCAAGACACACTCAAAGGATTAACTATCTACCTGAAAAGAACTGATATGGTTTAAATACAGACTGAAGCATGCTATTTTTCACTTTCTTTTATTCTTTTTATTCTATTTGACTCTTGTACAAAATGACATAAAATATTTCCATATTAGTCATTTTATATGATTGAATATGTATAACCTATATCTTCTTACCACCTCAGGGAGGAGGAAAAGAAGGAGGGGGAGGGACAGAATTTGTAACTCAAAACTTTTTTAAAAACCCAAATATTAAAAAAAAAGAGTTTTTATATATAATCAGGGAAGGGTAATCTGTGTGTGTATAAAACCAAAATGGTCAGTTAAGATAGGAGGGGGGGACAGTAGACTTTAACATATCAATCCTTAAGGAGCAAAGCTCTTATACAAAGACCTAAACACACTTCTCTTCTAAAGAAATGCTGTTTGGCAAGAAGGTAGCAATAAAAGACTGAAGAAAAATTCATGTTATTTCCTTTCATATAATATGATTGCTGTTGACAATGGGGGAAATAACAGGCTCCCTGACTTCACCTCTGCATTAATCATTAAGTGACAATCAGATGAAGAGTTGATGTGCTCTCTACAAAAGGCCACAGAATGCTAGACTCAACAAGCCACTACACAGATTAGCTTCATTCTTTTAAGCAAAACTGATCAGGCATCAAAATAAATATTTAAAAATAAAAACAAAATCCTCCACATAACCAAATCATTTTGGAGGGATGGTTTAGCATAGATAGGGCTTGGGGGTGGGTTAGAAGTTATAACCCAGAGAACCAACCCAGACCAACACTGTTGATCTTAGGAACAGGAAATGGGGGGGGGGGTTGGGAGGGGGTTCTACCTTCCCTTTCTGGCCAGGTCAACTTCCCAACCTGGTGCTAACTAGGACTACCAACTTTCTAGATATTCATCATATCCAGAATTTTAGAGAAAGATGACAAACACACAGAGTAGCTCACACACGATCTTGGCTGGAAGTTTCTCTACCAACTCCCATACACTTATTGTCATGGGATTCATTTTTTGGTAGCCAAGGCAGGCAAATGACTAGGTATTTCTAGATCTGTATGGAGAAACATATAAAATTATATAATACTGAGATGTTATAAAAAATATGTAAAAGTTCCCAACATTATTAGAAAATAGTGAAGGCATCTTATATAATAATTTAAATTCATAAATATCATTTCTCATATGTGACAAATATTTTCTTAAAGGAAGAACCCAATCGTTCAATGATTGATTTTGAAAGAGTCAAGTTGGGGCAGCTAGGTGGCACAGTGAATAACTGGCCCTGGAGTTGGGAGGACCTGAGTTCAAATCTGGCCTCAGACACTTAACACAAAAACTAGCCATGTGACACAAGTCACTTAACCCCAATTTCCCTCCAAAAGCAAAAAAAAAAAAAGAGTCAAGTGTATTTTTTATTTTTAATCTTTGGTTAGTAACATTGCACTTCAGTTGGTGATACCAGAGTATCAGAGATTTGATTGGATGAAACTTAAGAGTTATTTGTTTTGGGGCAGCAAGGTGACACAGTGAATAGCGCACCAGCTCTAGAGTCAGGAGGACCTGAGTTCAAATACAGTCTCAGGCACTTAACGCTTAACTAGCCATGTGACCTTGGCAAGTCACTTAACCCCAATTGCCCTACCTTCCCCCTCCAAAAAGAAAAAAAAAAGAGGGGAGAGAGCCAAGATGACAGAGTAAAAGCACAAACTTGGCATAAGCTCTGTCTCCATTCACTTCCAATACCTGTAAAAAAAATGACTCTAAACAAATTTTAAAGCTACAGAAACCACAAAGAGACAGAGAGAAACAAATCTCCTGCTGAAGGGAACCTGGCAGGCCAACAGAAAAGGTCTGTTGAAGCATGCTGGGAGCCAAGCACAGTCCCCAGGTTGCTGTGGTTCTGGCTTCAGGGCAGCCCAGACTGGCCAAAGCAACTTCATGAAAGTGAATCACCAGCAGCTGTGGTAGTTTCCAGACTTCTCAACCCATAAACACCAAAGACAAAGTAAAAGGTCTGTAGGGAGTCTCTGTCTGAAACAGGGCAACAGAAGAGCAATGTCTGTTCCCTGTCCCTGGGGAGAGAAGTGGTAAAGGTGTGGCAGCTGTAGCTGCTGCCACTTGGCTGCCTCCAGAGTTGCTTACCTGCAGCCTGTAGGAGAACCAAGCAACCACAGAAGGTAATCGCTTTTGCTTTAACCTGCTTGGATCTGGATTCCAGTTTGGGTGGTGGTCCTGGAGTGTGCAGCTAGTGTACCAGAGCTTGTGGGGGCTGCAGAGAGGACACCTTCCTAATAGTTTCAGCAGCTGCCAAAACCCCAGCAATTTGGGACAAAGCTCTCTCCACTCTGGAAGCAGAGTTCTACTATGGAAAAGAGCTCAAAAGTCAAGTCATTGGCTGACAATATGGGCAAGCACAGGGAGTGCAATGAAACCATGCAATCCTTTTGGGGGTTAAAAAGGATCAAAGCATGGACCTGGAGGAGAGCAATGAAGTCAGAACTCCAGCATCAAAAGCTTCCAAGAAAAATACGAACTGATCACAGGCCATGGAGGAGCTCAAGAGGGATTTTGAAAATCAAGTAAGAGAAGTGAAGGAAAAACTGGGAAGAGAAATGATAATGATGCAAGAAAATCATGAAAAGTGAGTCAACAGCCTGCTAAAGGAGACCCAAAAAATACTGAAGAAAATAACACCTTAGAAAGTAGACTAACTAAAAAGGCAAAGGAGGCCAAAAAAGCCAATGAGGAGAAGAATGCCTTAAAAAGCCATTTTTGCCAGATGGAAAAGGAATTTCAAAAACTCACTGAAGAGAATAATTCCATCAAAATTAGATTGGAGCAAATGGAAGCTAATGACTTTATGAGAAATCAAGATAATATAAAACAGATCTAAACAAATGAAAAGATAGAAGGCAATGTGAAATACCTCATTGGAAAAACCACTGACCTGGAAAACAGATCTTGAAAAAGATCCAAAAAGAAAATTTCTAGGAATAGTATAGCCAAATTCCAGAGTTTTCAGGTCAAGAAGAAAATACTGTAAGCTTTCAGGAAGAAACAATTTGAATATTGTGGAAACACAATCAGGATAACACAAGACCTAGAAGCTTCTACTTCTACTTCCACTAGGGATAGTAGGACTAATAATATGATATTCCAAAGGTCAAAGGAGCTAGGATTAAAACCAAGAATCACCTACCCAGCAAAACTGAATATAATGCTTCAGGAGGAAATGTGATCATTCAATGAAATAAAGGATTTTCAAGCATTCTTGATGAAAAAAACAGAGCTGAACAGAAAATTTTATTTTCAAATACAAGAAGCAAAAGAAGTATGAGAAGGTAAACAGGAAAAAGAAATCATAAGGAACTTATTAACATTGAACTATTTCCATTCCTACATGGAAAAATGATCATTGTAACTCATGAGACTTTTGTCAATATGAGAATAGTTGAAGGGAATATATATGTATGTATACGTGTATAGATATATATGTATATATATATATATGAATAGGAGGGTATATGTGTGTACAAATATACATGTAAGTATGTGCATAAGTGTGTACATGTATACATAGACAGAGGGCATGGGATAAGTTGAACATGAAGGGATGATATCTAAAAAATAAAATTAAGAGGTGAGAGAGGAATATATTGGGAGAAGGAGAAAGGGATAGATAGATTAGGGTAAATTTACTCGTATAAAAGAGGCAAGAGAAAACTGTTACAGTGGAGGGGAAGAGCAGGAAGGTGAAAGGTAATGGGTCAACCTTACTCTCATTGAATTTGGCTTAAGTAGGGAATAACATACACATTCAATTGAGTATCTTACCCTACAGGAAAGCGGGGGGCAGGGGATAAGAATGAGGAAGATAGAAAGGAGGGCATATTGGGGGAAAGGGTAGTTAGAAGCAAACATTTTTGAAAAGGGACAGGGTCAAAGTAGAAAATAGACTAAGTGGGGTGGCAGGATAGGATGGAGGGAAATAGTCTTTCACAATATTACTATTATGGAAATGTTTTGCATAACTACACATGTACAACCTATGATGAATTACTTGTCTTCCTAGTGGGGGTGGGAGAGGAAGGAAAAAGGGAAAGACTCTGGAACTCAAAGTTTCAAAAACAAATGTTAAAAAAATTGTGGTTTTTTTTACATGCAACTGGGAAATAAGACATATGGGCACTGGGGTATAGAAATCCATCTTGCCCTACTAGAAAATTAGGGTGTAATGGGGGAGGATATAAGAGAGAACAGATTGGAGAAATGTGTATTCAGTAGGCTAGATATTTTGGGGTGAGGGTAGGAGAAAGATGGGGAGAAAATTTGTAACTCAAAATCCTGTGGAAATGAATGTTGAAAACTAAAAATAAATAAATAATTTTGGGGGACAAAAGAGTTATCTGTTTTAACAAAATTCTGGAAATACACAGTCAGAGTATCCCTCTTCCAACCCTCAGGAAATTTCTGTTTTAGGAAAAGTCAGAAGACTCAGAGTTTGGGTTTCCAATTTTTTTTTTCCTGATTTGTCTCAATGAAGCAGAAAGGATGGCACTCTGGCTAAGTACCTCCAGTAAATGGCATAGAGATTATTAGAACTAGGCCTGGACACTTCATTTTAAAAATACCAGGGGTAGGGGTACGTTTTTTAGTTAACATGATCCCCTCCTGGATTCTCTTAGTTCAATTTTTAGAGTGGAAGAAAATCAGAGTGAATGAACCCCAGTGGAACACAATTTGGGGGTTCCTTGTGATTTCCTCATTTAGATAAGTTTCTGTGAAGAAGTTGGTTGCACTGATTTTGGCCACATGATGGTGAGCAGGGAGAGTGGTTAAGTGAAGGTTATCAAAGATAGAGAATGAGACATACATGCTACAGTGTTTTCTATTTTTCAATTCCCATAAAACTCTATGAAATAAGTTGAGGTTTTGTGAAGTTTGTTATTCTTTAATGGTATGAAGGAAAAATATAGAAACACTTTATGTTACTACAGATGTAACCTTAAAATCCTTTTTTTCTTCTTCTGCATTTGCAGCAAATAACCATCCATGGACAAATTCATAGCTATGGTTATGCTTCCCTACCTGACCAATTAGCAATCAAGGACTTTCTGTTCCAGTGAATATCTAGAGCCTGCCAAGTCAAGAAAGAGAGACTCAACTTGGAGTCCTAAGCCATTACCTAATCTTAGAAACCTAGAATGTCAAAACTGAACTTGACCCTTACAAGAGCATAGTAAGTGTTAAATAAACCCTTTTTCATTGATTCCTATCAGCACCTTGGAGAGCACACGTTTGCTGTGTAGTTTTATTCATCAAACTCACTTTTTCCTTTGTATGGTAGGAGATCACTGGGTTGATGACTTGGGCATGACTTGGAATCTGCCAGGTCAAAACACAAAGAACTTCCTGAGATGGCTGGCATGTCATAACACCTGTGAATCATAGAATGTCAGTCTTGGAAGGGACACTAGGAATCACTTGTTCCAAGACGCACATTTGACAGCATACATTTGTTTTTCTTCCTTTGTCTGATGTGATGTGGTCACAAGATGTGAGCTGTGCCAAGCAATCTTCTGACTGAATGATTGATTGAATGATTGAATAGCTGGGCAGAATATGGCCTTGGGGGCCATTTGTCCCCAGTCCCTGCAATTAACTCCACACTTTATGGCTCTGTTTGTCAAATCATCTGCTTAACTAATTGCCTCCGAAGGCAATGTTGGCTACATATGGTAAGCAGAGGTAGAGATGGGATGGAAGCCTTTACCACCTTCATCCTTGAGTAATGAAAGTCTAACGGTATTCCCATGCTCCATACAAAGTGTCTCTGAGTATTGAAAGTGATACTATAATGTAATATTATAAATAAAGGGGTGAAACAGCTGCTTTTTTTCAAGCGATTTCAGATGGGCATTGGACAAGATGGTTCTGTGAAACTGAAAATTGATATCCCACTTTGTTTTGTCTTAATTATTGATTGAGAATTGTATCTGATCTCTGCTTAGAGATCAGATTTGAACTTGATTGTATAGGCCTCAGTAGAAGAGTGTGTAAGAGTTTAACTTCTCTATTCTTATAGGAATTCTAAACCTAAATTAAACTAAAAATGACCACTGACCATTTTCATTCAAAACAAATTAACTATGTGTACATTTGACATAGGGCAGCCCTGAATGATGGGATATGTCCACCACGCTTTAAAGGGCCTGCCCCTAACTTTTCTGTCCTGACTGTGGGTACCCTCCACCATATTATTTACTCCACCTTAATACTTCTACAGTGGTAAGAGGATAAAATGGACCAGCTACTGCTGGTTTTCCTTTCCAAAAGAATTTTATAGCTGTTATCACCCAGTGCAGGAAAATGACATACTTAAAACTCTGTCTTGTTACCTCAGAAAATTACCCAATATGAAGGAAGAAATAAAGAACAGAGGAAATGTGGGCAGAAACCTCAGGCAATCTTGACCACTGCCCAAATGCCTTGGGCTCCTTTTGGAACTTTGCCCCCAAACCTCCGGGAATGGGTTTGCTTTTACTGCCACATTTCACTAGAGATTGCAGAAAGAAAAAGAGGGATTTACAGAAGAGGAATAAAGAAGGGACTCTGGGAGGATCATTCGGAAGTGTATAGCCTGAGAATGTGGTGGTGTCCGTCTCTTCCGCATTGTGCTCATCTATACCAGCAAGACTTTCCAAGTGTTAGTTTCGTTTCCCTGTCCTAACAACTCAAACTAGCTGTTTCCTTTAGTTTGATCAGCCAAAGGAAGATGACAGTAAAAAGTGAAGCTTTCAAAAGTCTTCAGAAGAGTCAAGTGTCTCTTTTCTCTATATATTTTTGACACTGGCTACCTTGGCAAAAGAGATGAAATGTTTTTTTTTAAAAACTTATTAGAGAATAAATTTGTGGTTAAATATGTTTTCTCTGCAGAAAATTTCTAAATTCTTATTTGAATATTTTTATGAGTATTTTGGTGTGTTGGGGGGAGGGGTAGCAGTATATAGGGGTTGTTTAAGTAGGAATAAAGCATTGTAAAGTTGGATGAAAACAAAAATGAGCAGATCTTTTAGTTTTCTTCAAAAGATGAAATATGTTTGCTATTTAGCAGCAAAGTAATGTGTTGGAGAATTAAAGACTGAGATTAGATCTCTACCTGCTCAGGTCCACTTTCCTAAAGCAGTTTCACTTTGTCAGTCTATGAGTCTAAATTTTGGGGTGCCACTCTGTGGAAAATGCCTTGGGCTTAAGCCTACATGCTTAAAAAATAACTCTAAAAGGGAATGACAATTTTTTTTAGCTTTTTGGTAGGGCAATTGGAGTTAAGTGACTTGCCCAAAGTAACACGGCTAGTAAGTATGTTGTGTCTGAGACCAGATTTCAACTCAGATCCTCCTGACTCCAGGGCCAGTACTCTATTCACTGCACCATCTGGCACCTCCCCCTCACCCCCGAATGACAAATTTATTGCAGGATGGACATGGGATTTTTTTTCCTGATTAAAAGGCAGAACAGGAAAATTTGACACTACTTTCAGTTTTCTCTCTCCAAAACAATGAAAGTAAGTAAAGAATTTATTTACCGTTCTGTTGACACTGCTTTTAAACAACCAACCTGAAGACACTAAGTTGAGGTAAGCCCTGTTTCCTACACTGGGACTCCCAGATTGAAGACAAATCCCAAAAGGCTCCCACAGACAGAGAGAAAAGATTGTTTTAAAACCAGAAAGCAACTGAAAAGTGAGCAAAATGTATTGTTATCCTATGAAGGCTATAAATGAGGGTAAGACTTACTAAAAAATAAAATAGAAGAAAGAGACTTAGCCTTTGTTTTAATTACATTTTATGTTTATTTTTAGTTTACATCATTCATTTCCATGAGATTTTGAGTTACAAATTTTCTCCCCATATTTCCCCTACCCACCACCCCAAAACAGCGATCCCACTGTATACCCCTCCCCCAATCTGCTCTCTCTTATATCCTCCCCCATACCCCCTCTGACTTTCCGGTAAGGCAAGATGGACCTCTCTACCCCAGTGCCTGTATATTTTATTTCCCAGTTGCACGTAAAAATAATAATAATAATATTTTTTTAAACATTTGATTTTAAAACTTTGAATTCCAAATTTTTTCCCTTCCTCCCTCATCACCCACCCTTACTGGGAAGATAAGCAATTCAATACAGGTTGTACATGTGTAGTTATGCAAAACATTTCCATAGTGGGTATATTGTGAAAGACTGACTATATTTCTCTCTATCCTATCCTGCCCCCCCACACTTTTTCTGTTCTCTACTTTGATCCTGTCCCTTTTCAAAAGTGTGTGCTTCTAACTGCCATCCCTTCCAACCTGCCCTCCCCTCCATTATCTCCCCTCTCATCCCCTTCCCCCCTACTCTCCTGTAGGGTGAGATACCCTCATTCCCTCCCTAAGTAGTATGTATGTGTATGTCATTCCCTCCCTAAGCCAAATTCAATGACAGTAAGGTTGACCCATTCCTTTTTGCTTTGCTGTTCTTCCCCTCCATTGTAACTACTTTTCCTTGCCTCTTCTATATGAGATAATTTACCCCATTCTGTGTATCCCCATCTCCTCTCATTATATTCTTCTCTCACCTCTCAATTTCACCTTTTAAGTATCATCCCTTCCTATTCAATTGGTCCTATGCCCTCTGTCTATGTATAACTGTACACATATATACACACACTCACATATGTATTCATACACCCATACACCCTCCTATATAGACATATATATGTATACATATATTAATATTCCCTTCAAATATTCTCATACTGAGAAAAGTTTCATAAGTTACAACTATCTTTCATGTAGGAATATAAATAGTTCAACTTTGATAAGTTCCTTATGATTTCTTTTCCCTGTTTACCTTCGCATGCTTCTCTTGTTTCTTGAATCTAAATGTCAAATTTTCTATTCAACTCTGGTTTTTTCATCAAGAATACTTGAAAGTCCTCTATTTCATTGAATGACCAATTTTCCCCTGAAACATGATACTCAGTTTTGCTGGGTAGGTGATTCTTGGTTTTAATCCCAGCTCCTTTGACCTCCAGAATATCACATTCCAAGCCCTTTGATCCCTCAATGTAGAAGCTGCCAGATCCTATGTTATCCTGATTGTGTTTGCACAATATTAAAATTCTTTCTTCTTGGCTGCTTGTAATATTTTCTCCTTGATCTGGGAACTCCAGAACCTGACTATAATATTCCTAGGAGTTTTCTTTTGGGGATCTTTTTCAAGAGGTGAGTGGTGAATTCCTTGAATTTCTATTTTCCCCTCTGGTTCTAAAATATCAGGGCAATTTTCCTTGATTGAAGGATGATTTCTAGGCTCTTTTTTTGATCATGGCTTTCATAGTTCAATTATTTTTAAATTATCACTCCTGGATCTATTTTCCAGGTCAGTGGTTTTTCCAATGAGATATTTCACATTGCCTTCTATTTTTTCATTTGTTTTGGATCTGTTTAATAGTACCTTGATTTCTCATAAAGTCACTACCTTTCATTTGCTCCAATCTAATTCTGAAGGAATGAGTCTCTTCAATGAGCTTTTGAGATTCTTTTTCCATCTGGCAAATTCGGCTTTTTAAGGCACTATTCTCCTCATTGGCTTTTTGAGTCTCTTTTGCCATTTGAGTTAGTCTATTTTTTAAGGTGTTATTTTCTTCAGTCAGGTTGTTGACTCTCTTTTCATGGTTTTCTTGCATCATTCTCATTTCTCTTCCCAATTTTTCCTCCACTTCTCTTATTTGGTTTTCAAAATCCTTCCTAAACTCCTCTATGGCCTGTAACCAGTTGATATTTTTCTTGCAAGCTTCTGGCACAGTAGTTCTGACTTCGTTGTCATCCTCCCATTCCTTGCTTTGATCCTTTTTGTCCCCAAAATATGAATCTAAGGTTTGACTGCTGTGCTTGCTTTACTTCCTTTCCTTGCTCATGTTGCCACTCAATTACTTGGCTTTTGAGCTTTTTGCCACAGTAGAACTCTCCTTCCAGAGAGGAGAGCTTTGTCCCAAATTGCAGGGGTTTTTGCAGCTGCTGGAGCTATTTAGTTGGGTTCCCTCTCAGAAGCTTCCACTGGCTCTGGCAACTGGTCACACACCCCAGAAACTCCACCCTGGACAGCAATCCAGATCCAAGTAGTTAAAGCAAGAGCAGTTACCCCTCAGACTGGTTGCTTGATCCCCCTACAATCTGCAGGCCAGGAGCTATAAAGCAGCCACACAGTGGGGCCGCCAGACCTCAGCCACTTCTCCCTTTCAGGGGCAGAGGCCAGACTACACTCCCAGACCCCCTGTTCCCAAAGTCCACACTGACCTCTCATTTTGTCTTTGGAATTTATGGGTTGATAATTATGGAAACTGCCACAGCTGCTGGTGATCCACTTTCCTGAAGTCCCTCCAGCCTCGGCTGGTCAGGGGCTGCCCTGGGGCTAAAACCAAGAGCTGAAGTGGGGCTGGGCTCTGCTCCCAGAATGCTGCAATGGACCCTTCCAGACTGCCTTCATTGGGAGATTTGTCTCTCTCTGTCACTTTGTGGGTTGTGTAGCTCTAAAGTTTGTTTAGAGTCATATTTTATAGGTATTTGTGCTCTGCCCCCTCCAGAAAGTTGTTTTAGTAATTCAATTCCTGTTAACTCTAATTAATATAAGAAGTCAAAACTGTGCTTTAAGAAAATCAGATACTTTAAATCAAGAAATTACTATGCTACAAATCAACTGATCTTTCTAATTCAAATTGTTGTTGACCACTTGACAATGACAATTTTATTGTAGATCATGAAGGATAATAATTTCCTTTACTATCAAACAGTTAGTCAAAATGATATAAAGTCATTTTATATATCTGTATGAAGGGGAAGTTATAGCTAGATTATATCAGTCTTCTTAAACATCAAAGACTGAGTAGTTGGGTGGCTCAGTGGATGGAGTACTGGGCTTAGAATCAGGAAGACTCATCTTCATGAGTTCAAATCTAACCTCAGACATTAGCCATGATTCTGGACAAGTCACTTAACCCTGTTTGCCCAGTTCATCACCTGGAGAAGGAAATGGCAAATCATTCGACATATCTTTCCTAAGAAAACCCCAAATGGGGTCACAAAGAGACACAACTGATCATCACACAAATATCAAAGAGTTTATAAAAGTTACTGTTGTTTAATTTACATTTCATAGGACCACAATTACATCCCAGCAACTGTAGTCTTATCATTACTTTTAGATTTGAGTTAATCTAATGAAATTAAAAGTATAAACTAATTGATAACATTGGACTCTGAAATTTAAATCCTGATAAGTAATGGCCTTTATGAAATTTGAGGTTTTAAATTGCTAACATTAGTGGTTATATAGCTATGTTTGATTTAGTTGAATCCAAAAATTAAGTGAGTATGATAAGGATTTCTGTTCATTTAAAATCAGAAAATTAACTTCTCTTTTGATAAGAGACAAATATAAGACCATAACTGCTTAATTAGATACAATAATTTAATAACTTACAGTATTGGATAATATCACAAATTTTGCAAAACAGGAAGACAATTTTGGGCCCAGATCTTTCAGAGTTAAAGAAAAAGTGCTTTCTAGTTTCTTGACACCTTTAAGTACCAGTAATCAAAATGGAAGTTGCTTGTACACATGTAATGGGAATGCAAATTTGGAAGATCTTCCCTGCCCCTAGGCTAAAGTGCACCTGAAACATGGGGGTGGGAGGCTTGTTTTTCAGTAAATACTTTTTGATTGGCCAGTGGGTCAATAAGGTTGTTTCATTCTCTGAGCCAGGAGAAGGCTATATAAGCCCTGATGTGAGGCTTTGTTTTGGGGACTCACTTTGAGAAGTGTTCTGTGATTTGATCTGAATTCTGGGAAGCCGTTGTTGAGAGTCCCCCGGCTTTGAAAAACCCAGATGTTGACTGGGTATGGATGTAATGGCTGGACAGTTTGGAAAGCTGTCTACTTGATCTGTTTCTGTCTTGATAATTCTGCCTGTATACTTTGAAGTTCGGGGTGCTGACCTTTTTGCCCTGAACAAGGTAAACGATATATGGTCTGACTGATTAAAGTAAGCTTGTTAACCCATTTTGAGTTGCTTTCCTTTATCAAAGCAGATCCAAGAACCTGTATTGGCGGCAAACCCTGAGAACGCTTGGGGTGCTTGCTGCTACAACACAATACACAGAAACTGAGAAAGCAATTCAAATGTGAAAAAAGCTGTTGAATATTTGATTGAGAGTACATGATAAAGTCAACAGTAATAAAAACTTGCTGCTCTAAGAGGAGAAGCAGAGATCTCTGAAGGTACCAATGTCAGGGACACTGGTATGTCTTCCTTAATTGGGAACAAAGAAAGTTAGAGTGCAGAAGGCTTTGTGAGAATCTTGAAGGAAAGCTTCAGACAGGCAATGCTTTCTTGTTCCAGGAAGTGTCAGGTTCAAACTCCAAGTCCTGCCGTGGGATGAGCACCAGCTAATCATCATCTCTTGTTAGCAAGTGACTTAGGGTTCTAGAAGGAACAAACTTGTGTAAATCAATGTGGGAACATGTTCAATTGAATTAATGTCTCCCAAAGTATAAGAAGTCTTGTTTCCTGCTTTACAATACATGAGACTGCATGGAGAGGCACCATCCCTTTACCCTATGCATTGAGCTGTCAAGGTTCCTAATAAGCTAACACCTTAACACTAACAAAACACATTAATCATTGAATGAGGTATTTAGTTTTTGAAATGGTTGGTAATAATGCCTTACAGTGCGGATACAAGTTCCAGGCATGAATTTAAGTTCCTTGGGCTTTCTACTCATCAGAGGTCATGAGATCTTGTCAGCCAAACGGCAGCTAAAGTAAAATAGAAATCTAAGAAATTACCCCAAGGTGAGATGATCTGGGAGGCCATTTCCCCATTGTTTCTGAAGAGTTTTGTGCCTACAGTAAGCCTACCTATTAACATTTATTCCTTCCACAAATGCCTGATTCATTCCTTCATCCATCTCACTTCCTTGCTTCTTTCTTTTATTCTTCCTTCCATCTTTCCTTCTTTTCTTAAATTCTTCCACAAATGCTTCTCTCCTTCCTTATTTCTTCTTCTTGTCCTTACTTACTTCATCATTCCACAAATGCCCCTTCATTCCTTCTTCCTACTTTCATTATATTCTACTTTCTTTCCCTCCCTCAATCCCTCCATCTTTCATTCCCTCCTACTTCCTTCCTTCCTTCTTCCATCCTTTCCACATTCCTTCCACAAATGTTTCTTTCATTTCTTCATATGTTCTCCTTCCCTCTATCCTTCCTTCCATTCTTTCTTCCATCTTTCCTTCCTTCTATGCTTCCCTTCTTCATCAGATTCTTTCTACAAATGCCTCCTTCATTCCTTCCTTCTGTCCTGCTTTCTATCAATCTTATTTTTCATTCCAGCCTTCTTTTCTACCCTCCTTCCATCTAACTTGTCTTCCTTTCTACCTTCTTTCCTTCATTGATCCTCCATTGCTTCCTTCTTTCCTTCTCTCATGCCAGGAACATTTCTGTTGCCTCCTGAAGACCTATTACTGTATGGAAGATGACAATTTTCCATTTGACTGACACAAAGGAAGTTATTGTAGGTGATATTGGACATGCCTGACACCTGGATATGATGGTGGCCTAATGGTTAAGGCATTGGGATTAAGATCCAATGAGGGGTAGTTTTCTTGGGTTCAAGCCCCACCCCTGGCAGCTTCTTTGCTTTCCCATGCTCTGTTTTGGCTCCCACCCCTTAAAAGGTGGGTCTAGATGAGATTTTCTTCAGGGTAAAGTCAGAAACTTCCTATTCGCCTTGTTTATAAACACATACCCCATCCCCTCAGGGGTGAACCATGGTGAGCCTAGTCTCCTTCCCCAGCTGACAAGTGTCCCCTCCCTCAAGGACCTTCTTCTAAGGTTGCCAAGACCCACCTGCCTCTTCCTCTAGGGTTTAGGGCTGGCTTGAGGGCCCCTTGGGTTCCTCTTACTACTGACATTAACTTAGGACTGGGAAGGGGCAAAGTCCCAAAGAAACCTTCGGGAGCCTTTTTCTGATCAGTCTCAGGTCTGCAGAGCAGGGCACTGTTGATGGGCCATGGCTGGGGGAGACCCAACGACTCTGGTGCCTGACCCAGGGCAGAGGGGCCTCCCCAAAGCTCTGAAGACTCAGCCACTACGGTGGCTGTTGATGAATGAAAGGACCAAGGGCTTGTCCAGGAAGGGCAGTGAATAGCCTGGCCCCAAAGCCAAAATACCAGAAGACCCCTTCGTCCCCGGCTCCCTTTCCTGTCTGGCAAAGGCAGATGGGGGGAGGGGCGGAATGATTGCCTTGTATCCGATTTTAACAGGATCTTGGAAGGTTCTGCTCCTGCTTTTCCCGCTTTTTCTGTTTTGTAAATTCTCTCAGAGGGATGGCCCCAGAGATTATGGGATGCCTGGGGAGGCTGTTGGACCCTGCACTGGAGGACCAGGCCTTGACACCTGAAGATCGAGAGGGCACGAGCGGAGCTGACCAGCATTAGAGCACCGGATGCGTGCCTAAGGGATGCAGGTGAGAGAAGGGACCAGGACACGCGGGGATTAGGGCTGAGGCTGCCGGGCCTCACCACAGGCTGCAGAAATTTAGACTAAAAGCAGGCAGTTTGCACTTGACATGACTGGAACCCGCAGTCTCCTGATCTGGAGTCAGACACTACCATTGTTCCACAAGTTCCGCAGTGCCCGGCTCGGCCCCGACCTTTAGGACGCTGGGTGGCTCCTTGTCCCCAGGTGTCTGCTTATCTGCACACCTCCCTGCCTGGCATCCCGAGCCACGGCTCCCCTGGGAGTGTTGGTGGAGAGGATCCCCACCTCCCCTCCAGCCCCGCATTCTCCCTCCCCTCTGGGAACCTCTAACGAAGCGTCCAGGCTAGCCCCTACCTCACCTTCCCTCTCCCAGACTCGGCTGCCTGTGTGCTAGCTCACAGTGGGCTGGGGAGATGCTCCGGGAGCAGCCTCGGCCTCCCGTGCTTCGCTTTGAGGGGACTGCAGTACCAGGGGCCTGGAAGGAGGGGGCCATCTCTGACCCACCCCCACACACACATTCCCCAGATGCCCGGCCTCTTGTGAGCGTCCCTCGTAGATGGGGATAGGCTCTTGGGGACTGGGGCAGGGATTGACCCCAACCCCATAGAAGGGGCAGTGGGTTTTCTCAGCTGTCAGCCACCCTGTCACCACAGGAGTCTACCCCTGCCTGCCCTCTGATCCTCCTGGCCCCCAAGTGCTGCAGTACTTAGGTCCAGACATCTCTATGTGTCTAAGGGGCACCCCTTGGGGTCCTCCGGCCTTGGGCCCCTTCTAACAGGAATGCCTGGTGCCACAAAAGAGTGGCATTACTGTCAGAGTGGGAGTTAGGTCCACTAGAAGGGCCTGTGGGCTGTTGTGGTGGCTGAGACTTATGGCACACCTGGGCAGGCAGGCGCACCTAGTACCCGGCAGTCACAGCCCAGCCAGGGTCTTTCCCCCAGGTTCCCTGAGGCCACCAAGGAGTCCTTTCTTTTCCAAGGTTCCTTTGGTCTTGGGGCAGCCAGGTGGCACAGTGAGTAAGAGCACCGGCCCGGCATCGGGAGACCCAGGATCAGTTCCAGCCTCAGATACTTGGCACCCACACAAAAAATAACAGGCCATGTAACCTTGAGCAAGTTACTTAACCCCAATTGCTTTAAAAAAAAAAAAAAAGTTTCCTTTGGCCTTGGTGGCATAGTTGGGTGGTTTTCCTCATTTGGAAATGACCCAAAAGTGCCATAGAGGGCCCACTTCCATTTTTCAAGGCCCTTAGGGGTTTTTTGAACAGTTGGAGACTTTCTCTTCGGTACCTGTTTTCTCCTGCCACAGGAGCTGAATCCAATATGAGGGGGGGCTGTTTGTGTGTGACTCAAGAAGAGGCCGAAACAATCTCTAGCTTCTTCTCTCCTGGGCCCCACCCTTGCCCAAAGACAGAAGATCAAGAAGCTTGGAGCAGTGGACACTGTCCTCAGAGAGAGGGGGTAACGGGCTGGCATTCTATCTAGGGGCTCCCTTAAATATTGTTAGTGTGAGGAGGGGGAAGGGGGTCCCATGCTTTGTACCCAAGGCTTGACTCCCTAAGTGCAAATAGCAGGTCCACCATGAACACACATGGGAAATAGCCCTCATCCAAGAAAACCCATGTGTGGTATGAAAAATGCCATTCAAAATTTAATCAAGAACACAGAGATTTCTCCAGATAAAAATAGGAATTTTGTATTCTCTTCCCTGGGGGGGAAGCAGGAGGTCCTCTCCATGATGGATCAGGTTGAGGAGGCACGAAATATGGGGTAAACCCTAATACAGCAAGGTCATGTTTCCCCCCTTGTACCTCACTTCCATTGGTCGGGGGGGTGAGCTTGGGCTGTCCCTGGCTCCCATTGGCTGGGAGTCAGGACCCACAGAGGAGGGAAAGAAGACAAAGAACTGAAGCTAGGTGGGGGTCAAAAGACTCCTAAAAGGGCTTGCTGCTGATTGATAGCAATAATGAAGGGGGAAGAGGGAAGCCAATACTCAAACCTGACACCAACATTCCACACACCCATTTATCCAAATTAGTGGAAAAAAACAAAAAGAATCAGAGAAGGTTTATAAAGGAGAACATGGCCCCAGCAATAGAGTAGAGTGATCCTCTCATTGGGCTCCACCAGAGAGAGACCCAGATCTTGCACAAGGGCAAATTCCCCAAAGGCTCTAATGCAGCAAGCCTGGACCAAGGTATGATTCAGGTCTTTATTAGCAAGGCTGGTAAATCACCAATAAATGGAGGCCATTGGTCTCTCTGGGTGACCAAAGGAGCATCCAAGGCCACTTTAATTTCAGGTCTCTTCCTTCGCCCAGTGCCTCAGCAGGCCATCCCTGGCATGCAAAAGCCAGCCCTGATCCAGAGGGTTCCTGAGGAGGTGGGCTGAATTCTCCATTCCCATGACTTCATGGCTGTGAGACTAGCTGGGGAATGTGGTCTGGTCCCGGGACTCCAGTGGACTCCAGCAGTCTGTCCTCTGGGTCTCCCTGGCTTCGTCTCCCCTTTGTAGACCAGGGCACCCCCAACTTTGGTTAGCAAGCTGGGGCACAAGAGCAACCATCCTGTGCTTGGCTTCTGTTTACAGGACAAAGAAGGTAAAGGAGGCCTACACCAGGCCTAGTGAGGGGCTAGACTGTGATCTCCTTCCATAGCTGGAATGGAAGAAGTCCAGGAGAGCTAGGCTGAAAGGCAGGGCTTCAAAAAAGGGTGTGTTACATTTTAATATTAGAAGTCAAATGATACAGCACTAAAATTCGTTTTCTTCAGTGGGAAAAAGTGTACCTCAAGGGGAAAAATGTTTACAGACTGTTGATGACCACTTAGGAGCAAATGAAATGAGAATGAATCCACAACAGAATAGAGAAGCAAAATATAATACTAACAACTAACATTCATAAAGCATTTTCTGTGTGTTTTCCACTTAATGGACCCCCACAACAACTCTGGTTCATGCCCATTTCACAGATGAGGAAACTGAAGCAAACAAAGGTTGAATAAATGCCCGGGGTCACACAACTATTGAGGCTGGATTTGAATTCAGATCTTCTGGACTTCAACAAGACACAGCCTTGATCCATTTGTACCAACCAGCTGCCCCCAAAGAAAGGACCGGAAAGATCTCATTTTGATTGCACTGAGACCCATTTATTTACATGTAAATAATTACCAAGAAATTTTATTCAATTGTAAATATGTTCTATGGTATCTAAAGCAATCCCACACCTTTGCCGCCAATAATCCTACCCCATCTTCAGACTACAAGACAGATGATTTTTAGAGAATCTAAAAACAGCTGCCATTGTTCCTCCAGATGGGAGCTCTGTTGTTCAAAAACCAGTGACCTGGTGCGTTCTTAGAAGAGTGGAGCCATCCTAGTGATGAAGGTAGCCAGGACACAAGGGGAGTCATGGCTCCTTAGAAGGATGGTTACCGAGCTCCTCTTGGAGAAGGAGACGAACAACTACATTGGCTGCTTCCTCATCTCCTTTTCCAGGGCTCCGGGTGATGAAGAAAATTGAATAGACCCAAATGAAGTGAATCACAGTTTATGCACCATCTGTGAGAGAAGATACAGGAGAAAATGGCAAGATGGATCCCAACCGAGTCAACAACATGGCAATGCTCATCACTGGCCATTCCATGTTTGCCAGGCACCCCACAGACAGGGCACTGCTCCATGGCATTCTGCAAACCCTGATGAGCAAGGGCCAGAAGCCAGCCAGAAGCCCCTTCTCTCTTGCTGTCCCCCTGTGTGTGCCTAGTCCTCAGAAAGACTCTGGAAAAGCATCTTGAAATAGTGGAGTTGACTGAGAAAATGAAAGAGGATTGTGGCTCCTGTCCTCTTCTTCACTGTGAACGAAATGAGAAACTAACATTCAAACAGAGAAGGGGAAATGCTGTTTCTTCAAAGGTGGGATGAGAACAGTGGTGTCAGAATGACCTGTGTGGGTACAGAGACCAACATCTAACCAGCACAAACCAAAACCAAAGTAAAAACAGAAAATTATAAGTGCTTCAACTGCAGAAGGCCCTGACCAGGGGTGAGGAACCTGCGGTCTTCAGACCACATGGGCCAGAGGTTCCCCAACCCTGCCCTTGGGCCCAAGTGCCAAAGCTTCCCCCAGACTTAAACCTGTCAAACAACATACAGGAAAAGACAACCCAGATATTTTCCTCCATCACTGGAATTTCCCACAGAGGCTGAACATGCCCACCATCTTCAGGCCCGGCTTGTGGTTCCCCTGAGATGACCCTCCTTCTCTCCTCCTTGGGCTTTCATTGGGCTGTTGCCAGGAAGACCATTTCCCAACTCAGAATCCCCAGCACCCACGCTCAGAGACTACCTCTTCCAGGAGACCTTTTGTAGCTGGCCCAGCTACTAGTTCCGCACCCCACCCCCCAGGCTACTCTGTATTTATTGTGCTAGCTCTGACTGCTTTAGGTCATCTCCCTCAGTAAAATGGAAGGCCCCTTAAAAACAGGAGGTTTTTTTGGGGGGGGAGTCTTTGGCTTCTTCTCTACATGTCCAGAACTCAGTATAGTGCCTGGCAACTGAAGCACTCAGTCAATACTTAATGACTAATTTATTGATTGATCAACTCTCTTTGCTGGAACAAAGGTTTGGAAATCTACCTCACTGGTATAGCACCTTAGAGAAGACAGACAGAAGAAGAATACCAGCAAACAAAACTTTCCACCACACATGGAAAGTCCTAACCCTAATAATGAACATGGGAGCCTTGAGGTACTTCCCATCTTAGCTCATGGGATCCTTATAACAACCCTCCGATGTGGGTGCTTATTTCATGGAAGAGAAAAAGGAGATGAAGCAGAGCTAGAAAGTCACCTAGAAAAAAGGCCAACAAAGGGCATCTTCCATGGATTCCTGAGAACTGAAATGAACTTGATGACCATGGAGGTCCTGGCCCCCTTGACTTTGCTACAGGGCAATGACTTGAAGCCCTAACCTTACCCTTAGTAAGTTAAACCAGACAGCTCTATTCATGCATAGCCCAGCTAAGAGCTGCCATACTGAGGAAGCTAAGATCAAGTTCATCGTGAGCACTCCCTGTGGTTGAATTCTCAGCCCTCAGTCCAGGACTGACCTAGGATCAGAAACTCACAAGTGCCTCTCTGACTGATGGTTCAAAGTATTTGGATCCAGAACCAAGACAAGGAAGGAAAAGCCACTGTTGCCCTCCCACTTGACCCAACTGCCCTCCTTTTTTATGGGGATTCATCCCCAGGAAGAGACCTCAACTTCGCACTGTTTTGACCCAAGAAAGCCATCGTTCTGGTCCTACAACTGGATGAATCTTAGATTTAAAGTGATAAAGCATCATAGCAGTTGCCAAGGTCTTCTAGTACAGTGGCTCCTGCCCCTTTCTAAAAGGTGAGCAAATAGACCCAAGAGCGGCTTGACCTGAGTCATACAGAAAGTGAATAGTGGAGGCGGGTCATGCAAGGTGCAGTTAAACACACATGAAAAAAGAGCCTGAGCATCAGGGTTAGGGTTAGAATTGGGGTCTGAGGTATTAATCTCTCTTCAGGTGAACTTAGGAGCAATACTGGATGTGTACGGAGTGACCACTCAGGGGATGCTCAGGAAAATGTTTTCCTTAGAACAAAAATTAGACATTAAAAGAACTAAGGAACTTAGATTGGAAATGTTTTGACTTTTGATTTAACTGATTATCCGACTACACCAATGGAATCAGAGATAGAGCTGGAGTGTCCAGACCACAGGCATTGGAGTGTCCTCTTCCTCCCCACCAAGGAGGGGTCCCAACCATTCTTGTGTCCTGGGTGTCTTTGGCAGGCTGGTGGAGTCTGTGGACCCTTTCTCACAATAACGTTTTTAGAAGCACAAAATTAAATGCATAGCATTAGAAAGGAAAACAATTAGATTGAAATACAATTATCAAAATATTCTAAAGAATAATAAGTGTATGGACGCCAGATCCAAAACTTTGGTCGTAGAGAAATAGTGCCCCTCAGTCCCTTACTTTCAGTCTAAAGGTGAGGATGGCTCTTAGGGCGGAGAGGCCCTTCTGTGGTCATTAAGGACATCTTCAATAAAAATACAGAGCATTCACATGAAGGTCTTTTAGAGAAGAGGAGCAGGTCAGTGACCATTTGTGTTCTTTCAACAACCTTTTTGTGTGGTCAGCATTTCTAAAAATCACTTGGCATTTGACCCTCAGTAAAACACCTCATAAAAACCATTCTCCCCGTGATTTCCTAATTTGTGTCTCCACCATGAACCCCTTCTGTGTGCCCATGCTCTCTCTGCGCCTGCTTCCCAGCTTGGTTTTCTCGTCTGCCATTTCTACTGTCATTTGAACCGCAGTATCTCCCTCAGCATCTCCCCCAGAGGCCATGCAGTCTGACAGACATTTAAATCACCAAGCAACCCATACACCTCGCGCATAGAAAGATGCACTGCAGACAAGGATCTTCACTGAAACCAGGGATTCTAAGACAGGAGACGGGGGAGGGGCATTCCAGGCATGGGGCACAGCTGTGCAGAGACACAGAGCCAGAGACAGGAAGAAAGCAGCACACACATGGACGGCGCACCAGGGAACCAGGGAGATGTACCCAAAGGGAGATGAGGGGGAGAATGGAAGCTTTTCAAAACCAAGCTGAGAAATTGGGAGTCCAAGAGATCAGGCTGAGGTCTTGGGCCCAAGCCCCAGCTTGAAGTGGGCATGGGAAACGGTTAGCAAAATCACAGACAACATTCATTTGGGTGGCCCTCAGGGAGGGCTGACACCCCTGCTGCAGGTGAGAAGCAGACACTAGGGAGTGGAATGGGGGCCCAAAGAGGAGGGTGATATAATCAGCTGGGTGAAGAAGACCCATGGAGAGGCTTCAAGGGCGGAGGGCTAGAGGGAGACACAGCAGAGCTGCTGGGCTTTTAGCCCAGACCCTCTGGCCGTGCACAGGAAGGAGCCAGAGCAGCTGCTGAATGTCCGAAGGCCGACCACTAGCTGCAGAGGGGCCCTGAACTCATGCCACACAGGGATTGCTCTGGGTCTCCCTTTGAGAGATGGAGACTTGGTGAGGATTTCAAAGGGCTAGCAGCTGCCATCAAGTGATGTAAAGTCAGACAGTGGAAGAGAGGACAGACCTTTTCTCTGCTTGACTCCAGAAGCTAGAAGCCAGAACAATGGGGCCAAGCTTCAGAGAGGTCACTTGAAGGGAAAGACTGGGGGCAACGTCCTAACCAAGAGTGGCCAGGAGACAGGGACACAATATCGCTGGGAGTCCCACTAGTCTGAGATGCAGAGAACAGGCAAGGCAGAAGAATCTCCAGTGTCGGCTCTGGATTCCTGAGGAGTCTGTAATTGGGATGAAGCCCATGGGGTCTCAGTACTCTCAGTCAGTGCGGCTGTTAGGAACAGAGATTGGCAAACACATTTCCTCACCTGGAAAGACTTTCCATTTCCTGGAGCTACCTTCGGAGTTGAACATCCTTTTCATTTCTCCAAGGAACAAGGAGAGCTTCTGACCTAGAGGCTATGTTGGAACTACTCTCCGAAGCATCATCACACCCATCTGGGAGCTCTGGAGAGATTAAAAGGGTCAGATTTGCAGGCTCTGTATTTTATCCTATGGCCATTGGGAAATTCCCAAAGAACACAAACTATTCCAGAAAGGGGCTGGCTCAGGCTTAGGGTGGTATTTTGGATTTACCCAGTGGATTTATTGACTTAGCAGCTGCTGACACCTAGGGAATGGGGTAGGGGCTAGGGTTATAGGTTATGTGCCCAGGGAGCCCTGGTAGGGAGCCAGCACCCAGTATCTGGGTGGGTGAGTAGAATGGGGGTGGGGGAAGGAAGGAGGGAGGGTAAATAAACTGGGAGGAAAGAGGAAGTGTCCCTAGTGAGGAGGAGCAGGCCGTGGGCCTGGGTATTCTGATGAGCCTGAGGCAAATGGCTCTAAGTGTTCATCCAGTCCTGCACTCTTATATGCCTTTCACAAAGTGATCCTGAGGGCCAGATTTAGGGGAAGGAGGAAGAGCTGTGATTTCATTAATGTGGAAAGATCCTCTGCCAATACACGTAGGTATATCACCTTTGGATATTGTCTCAGGAACATTATCTGGTACTCGAAGAGCTTAACTGACTTGCCCAGAGTCAGGTAATAAATTAATGACAATAATAACTCTCAATTACAAAGTGCATGAAGTTTTGCCAAGCATGTTACAAATATGATGCCATTTTATCCTTACAAGGCTGGAAGGTAGGTGTCATTGTCATGCCCACTTTACAGATGAGGGGACTGAGGTAGGCAGAGGTGAAGTCACATAGTTACTAGGCACCTGAGGCTAAATTTGAACTTGGCTCCTCCTGACTCCAGGCCAGTGGATCAGAGGAGGACTTTGAAAGCTGTCTTCCTGGGAGCCCTATGTGGTCCCAGCCACCCCTATGCCACGAGACTCTCTTCCACTGCCCCAGTGTATGAACATTTCTAGGAGTGCTATCTCCCTCAATGTGGGCCTTTGAAAGGTCAGAGCAGTCACATTGTTCCATTTGTATTCCCAGGGTTTATAGCACAGGCCTTGGCACATGGGGTTGCTTCCTCATTCCTAACTCTAAGCTGGCACTCCATCCAGGATGCCCAGGCTTTCTGTTCCTCAAAAGCCAGGGCTTTCAGGAAGTGCCAAGAGAGCAGTTCTCCTTGTTTGTATACTGGCCATTCACACCCTCCCTTTTGGCTGACTGGGATGTGGAAGTCCTTGCCCTTGGGGGGGGGGAGAATTCCTTCACCTCTGAGATAGGCCACTAAGCCCCACAGACCTGCATTGCTGAGCAAGTTTTGGTCGTCCTTCCATTTGAAATCTGTCTTCTGGTATAGGGCCATGTGGTTCAGGTCCCCTCCATTAGAAAGGGCTGAGAAGAGAGAATCCTCTCTGAGTCGGGGTTTGAGATAGAGGTCCCCCAAGCCTGACCCTCTCAGAGGGTCAGAACCCCTCCCACCTGTTTCACATCCTCACTTACCTCCATGACCTTATTTCCTGCCCAGTTACCCATGTAGCTTTTCTGCTCTGAGAAGGTCACTTTGGTCAAATGAGTCCTCCCATCAGACTCAGCCTTTCCAAAGCACTAATCCTACCCATTGCTTGGCTGGAGCCCAGTTCTACATTCTTATAAGGCAAGGTTGTTTCAAACTAGAGACCTCAAACATGCTTCTCCCTACTCCGATTCTCCACGCTCAGTAAAAAATTCAGGAAGAAAATTAGTCTAAGATTCCTGGTGTGGTGTGAAGATGTCAGGAACTTGGCACGGCTTCTCCTCCTAAGTTTCAGCTTCCCAACTGTTCCTGGCTCCTAAACAGAAGCTGATACCCAGCTCCCATCTCTGCCCAGGTGACCCCCAGGAAGACTGATCCATCCTTTCGTCATACCCCCACCCCGTGCCTCCGTGTACCCCATTCTGAGGGTCAGTATTCCTCCCAGAGACCTCACTGCCCTTCCTGTGGGACCAGCGGGAGTCCCCACCTCTGACTTGCTGTCTCCGTCTTCTAGCCCGAGCCAAAAAGGCAAGAGCAGAGAGAAGCAGGACCAGCAGGACGATTCCAAAGATCCAGGGCAGCGCAGAACCTTTGTGTCGCGGGAGGAAGAGAGAGAGAGAGAGAGAGAGATGAGGAGCCAGGTCTCAGGCTCCAGGAAAACCAGACTTCTAGGAAAGGTGGAACATTCCAGTGATGAACCTTATTCCTCTCCTGAGGCACAGATTCCAGATGTCACCCAGCATTGAGTCACTAGTCTGCCTGAAACCAGGACTGTACTTTGGGGGAAGGCCCACACCAAAGTTAGCTCTCGAGGCCCCCCTACCAATCAATGAAGCCGCTGAAAGGGTGAGAACCAAGTCTGGGGGCCCCTTCCAGGAGGACATCTGACTGAGGACTAGCCCTGCACCGGCTAGCAGCCAGCAAGCCTGAGACCTGGCCAAGGACAGTAGGAAATATGGAGCCTGCTCCTCCCCAACTGGCTAGGGCATTATCAGCACTTCCCGGCATGACTCTCCTCACAGTGACCAGATAGGCAAGGATGCTGTACCTTCTGAATGTCCAAGTGCCTTGGAAACACCTGCAGGAAGAGAAGGGGGAGCTGTAGTCTGGGCTTGAAGGCCAGGGGCAGCCTGGTTCCTGTCTGCACCCCCAGGATCAGTATAAGAGTCCCTAAAATTTCCAGTCCCCGGTCTCCTCCCACAGGACCGAGAGGTCTCAAGAGAATATGGACAGATACAGTGTCTTCAGAGACCAAGGGAGACCTCAGCAATGTGGATGTTTTCATCTCCTCCCCTTCCCATGACCCCAGGCCGGCATGTCACAGCCTCACTCCCCAATCTGGGGCCATTGTTCTGTCTCAGCACAGCTTGTAGATACTTACCTAAGCACTTCACGCTAGCATCTTCCTTGTGCCCACACTCTACCTGCCCCCAAGGATTGGCAGGACAGTCCCACAGAGACGACTCATTTCCATGGCAACTAACGTTAGTCAGCAAGACAGGCCCAATCCCTTGGCCAAAGGCAGCCTCTGTTGGGGCAGCTAGAGCTGAGCCACAGCCCAGCTGCTGGCACACCACCTCTGCGTCGGCCAGGTCCCAGGAGTCGTCACACACTGTGCCCCAGGAGCCTTTGTACCAGACCTCCACTCGCCCTGAGCACTGGGAGTCTCCTTGGAGTCGGATCTTATCTGGAAATGCAGAAGCAAACCTTCTTAACCCTAGGGCAGAAGAGCCCGGGGAAGATAGACAGGAATGGCAGGGGAGACCCTCCTGGTCCGGTTCTGGGCATTTTGTCAGTAGAGGATTTACCAATGACCTCAGGAAATTATTTTTTCTAAGTTTCTTCACCTGTTCCCTGGGTGCACACCTAGGAAGGGGAAAACAGCTGCAGTCTCTGCCCTCAGCACACTTAATATTGTGAAGTCCCATTCTTTAAATATGGATAAATGACCACTGGTGCCTAATGAAAGAATCCATTCAGATCCATCACACCAAGCCCTTTCATTCCAGAGGCTGATGACTTATTGGGAGTGAGGGGTGGGGAGGGGAGATGCTGGATTCCATTGCTCTCTCCTCTATTGCTGAAAGGTCTCAAAGAGGCCTGCTAAAACTTGGAAGAGTTTGGGGGATTTGGAGAGTGGGAGGGAAGAGAGGCCTGGGAAATAGTAAGAAAGTCTTGGCTCCCAGATTTCCTGGTGGTGTCAAGGGTGGGACCAAAAGTATCTTCCAACCTGTGGAGTCTAGTTAAGTCACTTAAATGGGGGGGGGGGTGAGGGAGGAGCTTTCAAATATCAGCCCCACCCTGGGGCAGACCCTCATCACTTCGAATTTGAACTACTGCAATAGCTGCTGGGGGGTGGGGTCTGCCAGCCTAAAGTCTCCCCCCACACACACTCAATAATCTCCAGGGGCTCCCTATCACTTCCAAGATCAAATAAAAAATGCTTTGTTTGACCTTCAAAGCCCTTCCTCACCCAGCCCCCTCCTCCCTTTCCAGTCTTCTCCCACCTCCCTCACCAACATGTACTCTGTGACCCAGTGACACTGGTCTCCAGGCCGTCCCTTGAAGAAGACACTCCAACTCCCAACATTTTCTTGGGCTGTCCCCCAGGTCTGCAATGATCTCCCTCTTCCTGGCTGGCTGCTACGCCCCCCTCTCCCGGCTCCCTTCAAGTTCACCTCAAATTTTGCCTTCTCCAGAAGCCCCCTTCCCCAATACTAAGTGCCTTCCCTCTGCTGAACCTCCTAGGTCCTGTTTCCTGGTTTCCTGGTCATTGTTTGCACACTTCCCCCTAAGAGTATGAACCCCTTGAAAGCAGGGACTGTCTGTTCTGAGCCCTTGGATCCCCAGCACTTAGCAAAGTGCCTGGCCAAAGGAGTTAATCATTCATCATTTAATTGACAGTAAATTTTGTTCTCTTAATATTTTTGACTGACTTACTGGATGATAAAAAATTGGAACTGCCTTGCATTATCATAATATCATTGAACCAGAAATTCGCATTTTAAAGAAGAGGAAACTGAAACCCAGGAAACATCAGGGACTTTGCCAATTCAAATATTCTGTGTCTGACTAAGAAACAAAATCAGGGTTAGAAGCCTCATTATCTGCTCTTGGGATGTTCCTAAAGGAAAGCAAACTTGGCCACGCTGAAAGGTGGGCAGGATTAATTTGCACCCAGGCCTAGGCCTCCTGAGCCTCTCCTGAGCCTTAGCCTGGCAAGAAGGGCACTCACTTGTACAGGTGATCCAGGTTTCTTCCTCTGGGCTGAGATATCTCTTCCTCCATGATGCAGATGGGCATTGCCAGAGGGAGGCAGGCCCATCAGGGCACTGAATGTCATTAACCCAGGCAAAGCCAGTGCTGGCCTTGTGGGATGGGGCATCTTGAACTGTGCCATTGTCCCCACAGCCCAGCTGGCCACACACCAGCCTGGGAGTGATTTCAGTCATCTTATGCTTGCCAACACTTCCCCAGCTCCCATTGTAAAAGACCTCCAAACGTCCAGCGCAGTCCTGAGAGCTGGTGTCACTGTGCAGCCTCAGAGCCAGGACCCCTGGGGAGAAAAGGCATCAGTGCTGAGAGGCTCCTGGGGAACATCTTGGTAAGATTCCCTCCCTCTGCTCCAGGTGATTCTCTAGCCCATGTCCCTGGCTCATGAAGCCTCATGAAGCAATTGGGACTTTCAGCATGGAAGGTGACTCCTATAGTTGGCTAAGCCATCTTCCACACCCTTGACCCCATAGCAACCTGATCCAGGCATCTTCCAAGAAAATTTCCCTTTTCCATGGACATGAGGATGACAGCATTTTGGAAAGACCTTGTTGCCTCACCTACTCACCTTGGAAAATCAATTTTTGTTTCTTGTGTAGTTATTCTATAGAAAGTTATTACATGACATTACAGCAATAGCATTCATGTGCACTGCATTGTGATTCTTTGCTACCTGTGGCCTTATTAAAGTAGCGTATGGAGGTCTTACTTTTTTTTTCAAAAATGATCACTAACTGGTCTAGACCTTTCCAAGAACAATCCTTTACAATGAGCAATTTGGGTCCATTTTCTGGGGGTAAGCGTTGGTTGGTACCTTCTTTGGTTCCATGGACATTCTTATTTTTTAAATAATTGTTATAAGGGTTCTATGAAATCATCAAATACAAGACCTTTTTCCAAATGAAGAGACTGAGACCCAGGGATTAAGTCAAGGGTGACCCAAAGTTGTTTTCATTACAACTCTGCCACATCTCCAGATTCAATCCAATGTAGTCCCACAAATATATCCTAAGGATCTGTTTGGGCGAAGGTGACTAGGAATGATGGGGGGGGGGGATATCTTCTCATTAAAGGGTTCAGTGATACCAGTTTGACAGATGGGCATTGCCTGTTATTAGAAAAAAAGCTGCATGGAAGGGGCTGAAGGAGAAAAAAAGAAAAGTGGGCAAAGGCATTGTGGCCATGATCTGGACATCTTGGGGAACAGAGATGCCATTGGAGGAAGAGAACTGGGGCAGGACTTGGAGAGGAACAGAGAGAGAAGCTAGGAAAGGGAAAGAAAGGCTCTTTCCTGCCCAGTTCTGCCTTCATGTACAGGCATGTCCACCTGTAAACTCAGGCTCCCTCCAAGAGCCAATTTCCCAGGTCTTATCCTCAGTCCCCCCCACCCCCCATTCTCTAGATGGCCCCATCCTGGATCCAAGGCCATCAACTCTAGAATTCCTTTATCTGCCCTCAAGTTTTGGTCATTCCAGCTTTCCCAATGCCTTCAGATCCTTAACCCTATTCTTCCTCCTCCCTAAGACTCCCACGGCCTCCTCCAACTCTCAGTCAATCTACATTTTCAGTTCTGGCCCTTTGGCAAACCAGGGCTACTCTGCATTGAGCTCTACTTTCTAACCCTCACACACCACACCTCACCAAGCATCGATCATCCCCCTCTTTCACTCCTATTCACATGCACATGTGTAAGCTTATCATTTTAGGGAGGGATAGACAGTATTTGGAACTCAAAAGTTAAAAAAGAACAAATGTTTAAAATGGTTTTAACGTGTAATTGGAAGGGAAATAAAATATTATTAAAAAAAAAAAAAAAACCAGAACCGCTGTTCTCAACTTGTGGCCAGGAAAAATAAACTTGTAGGGGGCTCTTTGTGTAAGGGCTCGCCCCTCCCCGCCTTCACCTCACCTCCCTCCCACCCCCCAGCCCAGATACTGCAGCCGAGGCTCAGGTCCCAGGAACCCCCTTCAAGGTCAGCGTTAAGCATGGGGCTTCTCCCTCTGAAGTGAGACATTCTCTTCCTCCCTCCTTCCCTCCCTCTGCCCTTTCTCCTCTCATTGACAGACCTGAGCAGATGACTCCTGCATCTTCCTTGTGGCGGCAGTTGTGACGACCCCAGCCTCGAAAAGGACATTGCCACACCTGGGATTCACTCCCAGAGCACTTCAGGTCATCAAGCCAGATAGGCCCCGATCCTTGTCCAAAGTGGGCTGAAACAGTGGCATTCAAGGCCACTCCACAGCCCAACTGTCGACACACCACGTGGGCATCATCCAGGTCCCAGGAGTCATCGCAGGTGGTGCCCCAGGAGCCGTCATGGTAGACCTCCACTCTGCCAGCACAGCGGTCTCCTCCATCCATGAGGCGGATCTCACGGATCTCTGCAGGGAGAGATGCCTGGTGAGACTCAGGGGTGGTTTGTAGGGCCTCACACTCACTGGTTCTGAGGAGGTCCCCCAGTTCTCACCCGAGCATCCAGTGGAGTTCCTCGTGCGTGAAGTAGCCCCAGCTGGGGTGTGCAGGGAGTCGCTGCATGGGACCCAAGTCTCAGTCCGGTTGCCTAAAACATGTATCTGCTCAGCCTCTGGTTGGCATACATGTGGAGGGTGGACAGGTTGGCAGTTGGAGGGGAGGAGAAGGGTTGAGAGGAATGGCTGGCCAGGGCCCTGAGAGAAGGGGTATTGTTCACCCCAAGCAAGAGGGTCCTAGTTCTTTATGGCCCATCTGTATTGTTCCCTGCCACAGGGAAAGTCGCCTTCTCTTGGGAGTGACTACCTACCCTCCACTTCCCTCACCTGCCATTCCTTAAGGCTCAGCCCCCCCCCTTCACCCTTTTTTCCAAAGGTGAGTCTCTGCCCCTGAAGTATGTCCCCTAGTCAATTCTCTTTTGTTACCTGAGCATATCACTGAGGCAGTGTTTTCATGGGTACACGTAGGAGCCCCCAGAGCAGTCACAGGACAATCTCCCAAGTGCTGCTCCATTCCTGAGCAGTGAAACGTATGACCCCAGATCTGGCCTCTTCCTTCCCCCAAATGGGCTCCTTTGGGAATTGAGAGAGCAACTCCACAGTTGAGCTGATTGCAAAGGACATTGGCATTAGCCAAATCCCAGGAAGAGTCACACAGGGCTCCCCAGTCCCCATGGATCTGAATCTCCACTCGGCCTTCACACCTAGAGCTTCCATCAGTCAGCTGGGAGTCCATGTACCCTGGAGAGGAGACAGTGACTTGGACTAGAGTCCAGAGCCAAGTTCAGTTGAATGGGACTGGGACAGTAGTTCAGAGGGAGGTCTAAGCATAGGTATGGTTGTTCTGGGTCAAGGGGCCTGCTGGTCCCCTAGAGAGTAGAAACCTCATTCCCAAAGGGTCTGGGGGAGAAGGGGAACCCTGGAAGGGGCCATCCCAGTAGGGAACATCGGGGATGACAACCCAAGGCAAGCTGGCAGAGATTCACAAGACAAGGTAAATCACATAACGGGAGGACTCGAGCCGCTGTCCCAGATGTCAGCACCTGGGCCAATGCCTCCTCCAAGAACTAAGTGAAGGTGATGGGGTCAGGGGAGGGGGTGGAAAGAGGCAATGCGCTCTCTGATTCTCACGGGAGCAGATGACTCCAATGTCCTTGCCATCAGTACAGCTGCCCTCTGGGAGCAGCACCCTGGGACACAGTGACAGGTGGGACTCGTTGCCTTTACACCTCAGCTCTTCATCCAGGATCTGTTCTTTTCTTTCTCCAAAATGAGCTGCCTCCACCACAGAGACAAGAGAACCACACTGAAGCTCACCACACAGCACTTGGGCTGTGGCGAGAGGAAAGTCATGGGCGCAGATAGAGCCCCAGGTGTCTCTGTGCTTCACCAGGACTCTTCCTGAGCAGGGAAAGTGCCCTCCAACCAGCTTTGGCTTCATATGCTCTGGGGAATAGAAAAGCTTCGTTCAGAGTGGGTCCCTGACGTTGCAGGGCAAAGGATGCAAGATGGACAATTCCACTGGAGACATGATGTGACCATAGGCAAATACTTAATATCTTGCTTTAATTAGTTTATTTTTTCCCAATTACATGTAAAAACCATATTTGACCTTCACTGTTAAGTTTGGAGTTCCAAGTTCTCTCCCTCCCTCCCTTCTCCCCTCCCTAAGACTGTAAGCAATCTGACATAGGTTATGCATGTGTAATCGTGTAAAACATTTCCATGTTAGTCATTTTGTCACCTAATATCCTAGTCTCTGGGTTAGATCAAGCACCAAGGACCACAAGGACAAAATGTAGAAACGATGAACAAGAGCCATTACCCTCCCGAGCCTTCCCCACCCCCATTGCCCCTATTCCTGGTCAGACCATGCAAGCTGCCCCTCAGAGAAAGAATGAATTGTGGGCCCAGCTCTCCTCGGTGCTCACCTTTCTTCTGTCCCATCTAGGCAACAAGCATTTATTGAATACCTCGAATACCTCCTCTGTTCAAAATCTCGAGGACCAGTGTTCCCAAAGAGCTGGCCATCCCATGTGTGATGGCAGAAAAGCCAACAAGAACACACTGCTCATGCCCTTCCAGAGTGTGCTTAGTCTGGTGAAGGCTCCCATGGGAACTAACTACTGAGCAGGCTCAGTTCTGTGCCTGCTTCCTCCCACTCAGCACATTGTGAAGAGAAAGCCCATTGGTTGGCTTCTAAGATAGAAATGAGTACACAAGGGGATAAGCCTTCCTCCCATGGTGGTGAATAAGCAATAACATACAGAAGCCTCTGGGTATGGGGAGAAGTACAGCCAGGGA
The DNA here is from genome assembly GCF_028583685.1 of Petaurus breviceps papuanus. Lineage (NCBI taxonomy): Eukaryota > Metazoa > Chordata > Mammalia > Diprotodontia > Petauridae > Petaurus > Petaurus breviceps. The sequence goes on from NW_027186352.1 coordinate 145,601, forward strand.
CAGGGGCCATGAAAACATGCCACTCCTCATCCTCACCAATTTGCATTTGTTTGGTCTTTGGAAGGACTGGGCCGTGAACCTAGAAGTTTTGAAAGGGCAGGAGAGTGGAAACTAACCAAGATGGTGGAGAAGGAGGAAGACTGCAGCCCAGATCACAGCTCACCATCCCCACAACTATTCCCCAACTATTCTAAAGGCTTAGACGAACTACAGACCAAGTACCGACTGGGAAACCCAAGGAAAACCATGACTAGATGTTTCTCCAGCCCGGATTGGGTAAAGAAGACAGACAAAGGAATGCAGACACTAGAAGCAAGATTTACCTAGGAGGGTATCACACAGCATGGGAATGCTTAGCAGGGAGTTGGGGCTGTGCACTAGGCAAGAGAAGTGAGAGCTACAGGCCAAATAGGGCTGATACAATACCCAGGGGTGGAGCAGGTGCCAACTATTAACTCTGTTGTTCGTAGCCCAGAGCAGGGTCACAGATCCAGTACAGACATAGGATGGACTATGCACCTCAGCGTGGGAGGCTAGACAATCACAGGTCTGAGGCTATGAACCAGCCAAGAATCAAGAACATAAGGGAGTAAGAAGTGGTTGACTTGGAGCTACAAACGAGGTCTTGGGTCCAGCCCCAGGCCTGATCTGAGACCTACAATTGAATAAGCAGGACAGAGAGCTCCGATGAGAGTGGTGGCCTTCAGTTCTGTCTCTGAATCTGGTCCAGCTGACAGATAACTAATGGTGACCAGCGACAATTGCAGTCTATGGGGGCTCCAAACAGGGCCAAGCAGATGATTATGTCACCCAAACCCAAACACTGCCAGGACCTTGTAAAGCTCAGATCAGTAGGGCAGTGATCAAACCTTGCAATGAATAAGACAGCTTTGGACACACTAAAGGCTTGCCAGTTTCTGGACTGAATCTCCCCTGAGATTCTTGAAGAACAGAACATTCAATATCCAACAGGACCCAAGAGTACACAGAATAGATATATACAAAACTCAGACATTCCCTCTAGAAATTCACCAAGCCTGGCCCTAACAAAAAGTGCCAATTTAGAAAGTAAGATTGGAAGAATGAGTAAACCCAAAAGGGTTTCATCATAAAGCATTATTGTAATGACAGGGATAAAACGGAAAAAGAGAAAGGCTCCAAAACATCTATCTACAAGCAAAGGCTCAAAAAAAAATAGTTCAGACACAAGTTCAACTAGAATTCCACCAAAGGGGGTTTAGTACTGGTTAAGAGATAGAAAGGTCAATCAGTGGAACAGATTAGGTTCAAAACATACAGAAACAAAGAAACACAGGAGACTAGTGTTTGATTAATTCCCAAACCCCAGTGACTTGGGCAAGAATGCCGTATTTGGCTAACCCTGATTGAAAACCTGAAAAGCATTCTGGCAGATATGAGACATGGACCAGCATCTCACACCATGTACCAAGACAAAAGGAAACATGACTTCAACACAAAGGGTAACACCATAAAAAAAAATTAGTTGAACCAAAAAAGAGAGAGAGAGATTGCCTTTCAGATCGATTGATAGAAGAGCTCATGACCAAACAAGAGATAGAAAGGATCACAGAAAATAAAATGGACAATTTCATTAAGTGCAATTATAAGGTTTTTCCACAAGCAAACCATTGCAGCTAAAATTAGAAGGAAAACAGTTAACTGGAGGGAAAAAAAAAAACCAACTTTGTAATGCTAGGTGATGCAGTGCATAGAGCAGCAGGACCATAGTCAGGGAGACTCATCTTCCTGACTTCAAATCTGGACTCAGCCACTCACTAGCTGTATGACCCCGCTCAAATCACTTAACCCTGTTTGCCTCAGTTTCCTCATCTATCAAATGATCTGGAGAAGGAAATGGCCAACCACTCCAGTATCTTTACCAAGAAAACCTCAAATGGGGTCACAAAGAGTCAGACAAAACTGAAAACAACTGATAAACAAGTTTCTCTGATAAGGGTCTCATTTCCAGTACATATTGTGGAAGTGCCCTTGAGATGTCTGTTTTCTATGAGTTATCTTACCAGGCTGAGGCACTGGACACAGAGTAAGCCTGTTTGCTGGAAGGAACCAATCAATGAGCCTGTGATGAGCCAAAGTCTTGTTCATTCCCAGATGCCTTTGCTGGTGTTCACTGACTGACCTTGCTGAGCTGTGTCCCTCCACCCCCCCAACTTGCCCAAACCAGCCTTGCATTCAACTGTTACAGCAAAACATCTTGCTTCTGTGTCCACCTGTTGCTGGAAAAGATTGTCCATTCTTTTTCACAACTCCTCCCTGAGCCTCTCCTTTGTGGTTTTCAAGCATAAATCATCCCTGACCCTCCTGGGCTATAGGCTCCTTTGTTCCTTGTATGGGGCTGGGGGACTCAGCACTAGTGTCTGATTTTCTTCCTAATAAAACTTTTCTGCTTTCAACCCAGCTTGGACTCCTCTTCATTTTGAGGGGTGGGCTTCACCAGGCTAACTATATCTATGCATATGTGTGTATATGCATATATACACATACATAAACATGCATTCATATATGTATGTGTATACATATATACGTTGGGCAATGGTTAAACAAATTATATTACATGAATTGAATGGAATACAACTACACTCTAAAAAATCATTTTGGAGAAAAGTTTTGGAGAAATCTGGGAAGACTTCTATGAACTGATGCAGATTAGAGTAGAACCCCCCTAAAAAAATCTGTACAATAATGACAACATTGTCAACACAACTTTGGACTTAAGAATCCTGACCAGTACAATGACCCACTGATTCCAAAGGACTAACCATGAAACATGCTACCCACATCCTGACAGAGAGGTGACAGAACCAGGCTGTGGGGCGGCATGGTTTTTTGGACAAGGATGATATTGGGATTTATTTGGTTTGACAACAAGTACTTATTACAGTGCTGTTGTTGTGTGTTTGTTTTTCCAATAGGAGACTGAATGTGGGAGAGAAAGAAAATGAGTTTTTGCTAAATGAAAAGATGTTATTGGTGGAGAGAGCAGTTTGGGAGATCTGAGAGAGGTCTAGGAGCTGGAGTCCATGCCAGAGTTTGCCAGAAGTTGAGGTAAGGCAGCAGCACCAGCTCCCTACCCATCAGTGGGTGTACTCTGTGTCTGCCAAGGAGAGACTCCTCCAGTGGCTATGCCACCTTTGGAAGTGAACTGCATGGGCAGCCAATGGGTGGCAGCTAATTTAAGTATGATCCAGAAAAATGTAATGGAGGGAAAAAAGTATGTCTCTGATGCTGTGGGGGTCGGTTGTGCTGTAGCTCTTACTAAACCCCCTTAGAAAATATCCTTTTGTAAAAACAATTGAGATTAGATGGTTAAATGATCCAAGGAAGCAAATCACTGAGTCGGTCAATAGTATGGTACAGATGATTACTATAAATGGTCATTTATGTTGGGAAAAAGACACCAGAATGGGGGCTCAGGCTGAAGCATCAGAGAAAAAGTCCTTCGGGGATATCCCCTAGAACCTAGAATCAGCCCTGAAGAGCAATCTGTAGGAGCCATTCCAGATGAAGCTGGTCAGGAGGCCAGCACAGGGCTGATCTCTGGTGGCCAGCACACCATGTCAGCCACGCGGGGGAGTGACTACTGAGTGTGTGGGCTTTGCCGTCCCCAGAAGTGAAGTTGGTGGTTAGAACTCTTCCTGTCACTGACCGTGTGAATGTCTGTGTGTGTCTCTGTAATTGTGGAATGGGGGTGGCTGTCAGCACAAGAAGTTCATGCTCCATCCTGGGCACCCTCCCTTTGAGTCTGTACTCAGATGTGGCCCTCTGTGTTCCATCCAGGGGGTGTGTTATTTCTTTCTCTGTGGGCCTGGAAATGGGGCAAGACTGAGGCAAGGAGGCCAAAGAGGGCGAGGCTTAATCTGGCAGGTTCTTCCTGATTGAACTTCCCCTGGATCCTGCAAGCCATGAGAGCAACCCTAAGTGTGTGCCTCCTACTCTACCATATCCCAATGGGTAGAAGCAGCATAAGCTCCTCCTTCCAAGTGTCAGGCAGGGGTGGGACTCCAAGTCCTAGGTTCCATGGGTAATGAGTCCCTAGGGCTGAGATGGAATCCCCAATGGCTCCTCAGTCCCTTTATCCATGTCAGGCTTGGAGTCCTGGCAATGGGGAAGTTTGGCAGCTCTTCAGGTCACAGCATAGGAACAGGAATTTCTCAGGAAGGGCCAGGAGGCTTCTGCCCCTAGAAGAGGGTCTCTGTCACCCCAAGAATCATCAGACTCCCTGGAGTCTAATTGGGGAAAAATGAACAAAAGTCTTAACTGTCATATCCTCTCAATGTTTGAGATCTAAGGCATGGGGCTGTGCTGTCTCTGGTGACTGTGCACTGGGATCTGGGAAGTGTACTTGGTCTGGGGATCAGTTGACAACCTGGGTGAGGCCAGAGCTGATGAGGGTCTCAAGCCTCCACCTTCTGGGTCCTACAGGCAGGAGGTGGATTGCCTTGTAGCTGGATACCAGGGAACACCACAACCGCATCTGTGTCTAGGAAGCAGACTTACCTGAACAGATGACTTTGGATCCGGCGTCACAGGGTTGTGTTCCCCACAACCAGCTCTTGCAGTCCCAAAAAGATGCCTCATCCCCATTGCAAGTGATGCCGTCAAGACCCCTGTGAATCGTCACTTTTTCGAAGCCATCTGTATGGGAGATGCTGATGGCAGAACCACATCCCAGCTGCCTACAAACCACGGCAGCTGCTTCCATGTTCATTGCTGACTGGCACACAGTGCCCACCAGTCCCTGCATCTGGACTGCCATGGTCCCAGCACATCGACTGCCACCCCCAACAAGCCTCAGCTCCAGTTCATCCTCATCTGTAAATGAGAGAAATTGAGGTCCAAGAAATCTCCAAGAGCCGGACCTTTAAGACCTTGCCTCTCCCTTATCCATCCACCCTACCCCATCCCCCCCACCCTCCTCACACACACACACACACACACACACACACACACACACACGAAAATTGGAGGTCCCTCCCACTCAGGTGGGTTTCCTGATTGTGTCTGACCTGGCGCATGGATAAGTGACCAGATGTGGGATGGATGCTTTCCCATCCTCCCCTTATTTTTTTTTTTTGAGGCAATCAGTGTTGACTTGTCCAGAGTCACACAGCTCATAAATGTCTAAATCTGGATTTGAACTCAGATCCTCCTGACTCCAAGGATGGTACTCTAGCCACTGAGCTACCTAACTGCCCCTCTCTTCTCCCTCTTGACAGATCTTTCCTTCTCAGTTTAGGGACAGAGGATCATTACATGAAATTAGCTTGCCAGACTCATGACAGGGTCAACCAGCATTTCTAAGGTTGTGCAAAACGTGGGCTTTGCCTGTGTGGTTGAATTGTGGTCATGGGGCTTTGATAAGGCTCCTCTGTGAGTATGCATCGAAAACATTGGTAGGATTGGACAGTTACATTTCCTCTACTTCCCCAGGAGAATCATTGGGCCTGAGGAGAAGGGGAAGAGATCTGCACAGATTGGCCCAGAGACCATGCTCTTCTCTGAACTGTGTTTTCCCATTAGAGTGGAAGCTCTTGGAGGACAGACCTCCACACTTGTCTTGCCAGTGCTTATGCCAGTGCCAAGCATATAGTAAGCACATAATAAATGCCTCGTGACTGGCTTACTAGTCTCCCTTCTAGAAGGACATTCCCCTCACTCTTCATTACGAGGGAAAGTGAAATATTCCTGAGGAAACAAACCAGACAAGAAGTGAGATATCAAAGCAGGGAAATGAGAGTCTGAAAGGTGGGGAGGGAAAACGTGACCCAGTCAGGAAGCTGGAGAGTTAAAATGGGGTCTCCAAAAGGGACAGAGGAAGGAAAAGGACAGCCATGGTGGGGATGGTCAAGGAGTGGACAAGGGAGCTGGAGGCTCTTCTTGCCAAGGCAAAAAATGAATGTCCCATGGAAGCAGTAAAATGGAGTGGGGGAGGGGAGGGGAAGGGGCTGCGGAGGGAGTAGGCCAAGCAGGGACAGTCACAGAAGCAGCCCCGAGCAGGGCCACCAAGGCTAGGGTTTGTGGCTTCTGGCTCTGATCACAGCAAGAGAGAGGGCTGATATTGGGCACCTCTCGAGACTCATCCAAACAGGTGATCCTACACACTCCTGATGATTCATGCGGGTACAAATCACATTCACTGCCAGAGACATCTAGAAGGTATTGTCACGGATGGTTAGGTGTTGGGAAAGCCACCAGAGATCGCTGGGATCCGGACGGTAAAAAGAACACATGACAGGGAAGGAATGGATTCTCCTGGAGTCATATATCTGTCAAAAGGGCGTTAGCATCAAGGCAAGGGGAAAGAGAAGACCACCTATGTGCCCCCAGGTATGTTCCCCAGAAAGGAGCTACATACAAGTCCTGCTCTGACTTTGCCTTTCCTTCTGTTACCTTCTTACTGGCCTGGCTGCCCAGTCCTGCTCTGTTTCCCAAAGACTGATGCCGTCAGGCCTCCTGCAAATGTAGGTTTCCAACCTTCACCACTTAAGGGATCAAAGGCCATTCTTCCTGCATCTTGGGGCCACATTTTTCCCCTTCCTGTCTTAAAGTAGATGGTCCTAAGGTGAAACCCTGTTGGAAAGGAGAGTGGGCAGTCATAGGAATAGTGAGCTAAGTTTTCAGAGATGTTGATTTGACTGGATCCAAGGAAAATTCTGTTCCCCCTGAGAGTTGTTCTGAGGTGCAGCAGGCTCCTTCAAGAGGTGATAAGTTCTCCCTCGTGGGAGGTCTTCCAGCACAGGTGAAGTGACTGTGTTGTGGGGATTCCTTTATGGAAAGGTGAGACTAGATGGCCACTAAGGTCCCTTCCAGCTCTCACATTCTGTGACTCTGACTTATAGGTCAGGAGCAAGGTGAATAGCTGGAGGAGGCAGTCACCTGGCCTGTTGGAGAATCCAGAACCAAAAGGGAGGAGAAAACCAGCAACAGCACTTCATGGCTGCTGTGGGAGATGGTGTCAAAGAAAGAACAGGGAGGATCCAAGAAGGGAAGGAAACTTTAAAAACTGAAATTCTGGAAACAGACAAAGAGACAAAAAAGAGCCTGCTGTCCCGGGCAGTCCTCAGGGTCTCCATCAACCAGACAGAGCCATCTGTCAGAGACACCTGTGAGAGATGGAAGAAAGATGGGACAAGTGCAGGTATGGGCAAATGGCTTCACTTCTTGTGTCCCCAGTAGCTCCATGATAAGACCAGAGATTACAATGAGGGGCTAATTTGCCTCACTGGAGAGTTTCCACACTGAGGGTCTCATGGATTCAATTACTGAGGCAACTAGTTGGTACGGTAGATAAAGCTCCAGTCTAAGAATCTGGAAGACCTGAGCTCAAATCTGATCTCAAACATCTAGTTGCTAGTTGTGTGACTCTAGGCAAGTCCCTTAACCCTTGCCTCAGTTTCCTCATTTGTAAATAACAACATGACCTACCTCCCAGAATTATTGTGAGGTTCAAATGAGATCAGTTTATACGGCACTTAGGACATTGCCTGACCTGTAGTACACACTTAATAAGCTCTCATTCTCTTCTCCTTATCATCTCTGTCCTAATTATGCTCAAATCTACTTATCTGACCCCAACCTCTGCTGACCTCCAATGTCTCATTTCCAACTGCCTTTCAGACATCTTAAACTGGACATTTCATAGACATCTGAAACCCTACATGTCCAAAAAGAGAACTCCTGATCTTTCCCCCAAACCCTCCTCCCTTCCCCACCACTGTGGAGGGGGTCCCCTCCTCCCAGTCACCTAGGCCATTGGGTATCACCCTCAGTGCTTCATTTTTTCTCATTCCCATAGCCAATCAGTTGTTCCACCTTTGTAACCTCTCTCCGATACAGCCCCTTCTCTCCTTTTCTCACTTCCCCCATTCTGGTGCAGACCCTTATCATCTCACACATGGCCATGCTGTGTGTGTGTGGGGGGGGGGGGGGGGAGGTGCGTCTACCTGCTTCAAGTCTTCTCCAGCTCTAAGCTGTCTTGCATCCAGCTGTCAGATCCACCCCTCTAAAGTACAGGTCTGACTTGTTACCCTTGTACTCATACTCAATAAACTCCTGGCATCTCCCTGGCTTTCAAAGTCCCTCATAACGAAGCCTCCTCCTCCCTTTCAGGTCTTCCTATACCTTACTGCCCAACATGTCCTCTTCAGTCCATGCCCTGGCCTCCTGACTGCTCCCTGAACAAGACTGGCCATCTCTTGCCTCAGGCATTTTCACTGGCTGCCTCCCAGGCCTGGAATATTCTCCCTCCTTGGATTCCCTGGATTCTTTTAAGTCTCCAATAAAATCCAGCCTCCCACAAGAAGGCTTTTCCAACCCTTCTAACTCTAGTAGCCCCCCTCTGTTTGTTTTCCTTAATCCGTCCTGTGTCCAGCTTGTTTGTAAATAATAGTAATTTTTATACCTACTTATTGTGTGCTGGGCACTGAATTAAGTGCTTTATTTGATCCTCAGAACTCTGGACGGGGGTGGCATTATTACCCCATTTCACAGATGAGAAAACTGAGCTAGAACTTAAGTCATTTGCATGTTGTTTGCATGTTGCTCCCCCATTGGATTGTAAGCTACTTGAGAACAGGGACTGTCTTTTAGGGTTAGGGCAGGGTTAGGTACTCCCAGTGCTTAACTCCTTATTAACTTAATAGTTAAGTATCCTAGCACATAGTAGGTGTTTAATATTTATTGACCGACTGGTGAAATTACATTAGGAAAATAAATAACAATGGTGTGTAACCGAGAGTGACCACAAACTGTCAAGAGTGGCATGCCTAGAATTAGAAGAAGCAAGAAATAAATGGGTATGGGACCATGCTGAAGACCAGGGGAGGGTCACTGAGAAGCCATTTCCTCCTTGGGGTGAATGGGCTGAGAACAGCAGATGATAGAGAGAAGGCTCCATCACTGATGGACTGGAAGAGCAGGCACTGGGAATCTGGAGAGAAATCTTCTGGAGGGGGCTCCAGGGAGTCATTGTTGGTATGCTGCCCACCACTTTTATCAATGGTTTTGAGGAAGGCATAGATGGCAAGTGTGTCACTTCTGCTGGTAACACCAAACTGGCAGGGAGAGTTAGTACAACGTTTTACATCCAGTGGGGAAAAACCATCACAGACCTGAAGAGTGACCACTTAGAGGCTGACTTCAATAGACTCACCCTCTCCCAGTCCCCTTCTCTCACACCTTCTAATAGCTTCTGGGAGCTAACCCTCTCACCCATCCCGAACCCTCCCATTTTCATCCTCTGCTCTTTCACCTGGCTCCCTCCCAATTACAAATAGGATCATTTCCCCACCCACCCTCATCCTTACAAAGCTTTCAGTTGATGCCTGGGAGCAGATCCCCTCCACCCTTCTATGTCTCTACCCTTTCACACTCAATTCCCTAGAAAATATCATCTACACTCATCATCTCCTACTCACAACTCAACGTCTTGGAGCCTGGTTTCTGAACCAACCTCTACCAACACTGCTCTCCAAGGTTACCAGAAATTACTTAATACACAAAGCCAGGGCCCTTTCTTAGTATTCATCCTCTCTGACTTCTTTGAAGCTGTTGATCTTCCCCTTATCCTGGGTCCTCTCGTTCCCTTGGATTCTGCCAGACGCTTTTCTGGTTCTCCTCCTGACTAGATGGTCAGAACATCACTTCGTGGTGTCCTTGGCTGCATCTCATCTGTCTCCATTCTCCCTACGATGGGTTGATGCCAAGTACTCTGATCTTGATCCTTTTCCATTTTGTTTCTGCAAACCTCTCTCCCTTGATGATCTCATGTTCTTGCACAGCTCCAATCATCCGTCTCCTCACTAGTGACTCCAAAATCTATCTGACCTTAATCTTGTTTCTGAACTCTGACCAAGTGCCCTCAAATACCTGCTGGACATCTCCACCTGGATGTCCCTAGTGTGCCAAACTCAGCATGAGAATTATTACTACTTTCCCCCATGCTCACCCTGCTACTAGCTTCTCTATTTTCATCGAGGAAACCTTGGTCCTCTCAGTTACCCAAGTTTATCCATAAAATGGATGCCACTCTGACTTCCCTCCTTCCTCCAACCTCCTTAGTTATACCTTCTCTCTACCCACACATTCAGGAGTTTAGGTCAAGCCTTGACCACCTTTCACATAGAAGAATCTCCTGCCTAACCCTAACCTTTCCCCACAACTGCCAACAAGATTTCCCTAAGGCCAGACCATGTCTAGGGAAATAGAAGCATAAAGTGGTAGTTCTGTGGGGCCAGAGTATGATGTGGAGATGCAGATAAAAAGTGGTTGGTCAATGGGAATAGATAACTCAGCGGTCAAATGACCCTCTTTAGGTCTCCTATCTTCAACCTCGGAAAGAGCTCTAGGCAGGAACTTGGCTCTGGGGAGAGAAGCCAAGAGACAAATCACAGATGGAAAGAAGATAAGAATGCTAGCACATAGATGCACTATGTAGGGTTTGCAAAGCACTTAACCTTATTATCTCACCTGATATTATTATATTATCTCACCCGATCATTATCACAACTCTGGGAGGGAGGTGCTATCATTATTCCCCATTCTACAGATGGGGAAACTGAGACTGACACAAGTTGCATGACTTGCCTGGTGTCACACAGCTAGTAAATCTCGGAGGCTGAATTTGAACTCAAGTCTTCCAGTTAGCTGCCTCTGGATAGAAGGTGACAGAAGGTTCTTGATGGAAGGACCCTAAAAGCCCCTCCTCCCTCCACCACCCAGTTGTCTTACCAGAACAGATGACTTTGGCATGGTTCTGGGACCTACAGCCATAGCTGGACCATCCATTGTATTCACAGTCCCAGAGGGTCGATTCATTCCCATGGCAGTGAACGTCGTTGAACCAAACCTGCTCCACCTCCTCGCCATCAAACCAGCTCACTGCGTTGTGGGGAGAGGGGCATCCAAGCTGCCTGCACACCACGCCGGCGACCTCCTTGTTCCAGTTGGTGTCACAAACTCTCCCCCACTCTCCATGCACTCTCACTTCCACCAACCCAGAACAATTTTTTGTTCCGCCCACCAGCCTCAGGTCCATATCTGCTCCTTCTGCAAGACAGCCATGGAGAGAGTGGTGTCAGTGATGGGGAAAGCTGGGAAGAAGGAGGGGACTTCACAGTAATTCCTGCAGTGGGGCAAAGGTGAGGACAGAGGGGGCACAGAAAGTAGGGAATCCTGGCACAAAGCCTCATGGGGCCAGAGGAGTGCATGTTTCCCCTACTGACATGGACTAAATCTTAGGGCCAGAAAGTACTGTCCTGAATACAAATATTCTGGCGGCCCCCCTGGGTCAGTCCCTTTGGCCCCAGAAATGTTCTCTGTGAGCCTGAGGCTCTGAAAGGCACAGGGCAGGTCTGAACACTGTAAAGGATGTTTGGAGAAGCTCCTGCTGTCCACTATGGAACCCTGAGGGCCTAACCTAACCAATACTTTGGGAACCCCAGAAAACATCCCTTGATTGTTTCTCAATACCACCATTGTAGCCCCAGAGGCTAGTTCAGTGCCAATTCATGCAATTTGATGATTAATAATCAATTATGTGAAGCAGCCTCCTCACCTAGGGAGTTGTCCTGAGTCTAGGCCAGGTCAGAAGCTGGCTGGCTTTCAGGCCCTGGCCCTGCTCCACATAGCCCCATGCCCAGCCCTCTTCAGTGGGGGTGTCCCCACGGGCCTTACCTGAGCAGACTAGTGCCACATCCTCATGATGGTTACAGTTGTGCTGACCCCATCCTCGATGGCGGCAGTCCCAGAGAGATGATTCATTCCCATGGCAGCCAACATCATCCATCCAGATGGGGCCAGTGCCAGTGCCGGGACCCACCGGCCTCTGAACATGGTAAGCTGTTCCACAGCCCAGCTGCCGGCACACAACCTCGGAGTCCTCCTTGCCCCAGGCATCATCACATACAGTCCCCCACTCACCCTGGAACTTTACTTCTAAGCGTCCTGTGCAGTGGTTTGGGCCACCAGCTAGCCTCACTTCCAGGTCTGCTTCTTCTAAATAGGGACAAAGCTTCCATCACCAGAGAATCTGTGTGAGGCAGATCCACACACAATGCACACTCACACACACACATACACATATTCAGTCACACACATTTATACACATACACAGACGCACACACACGGAACCTGTCCTGCTTGCTAGGTGGGGAGTCCTTAATTCTCTGGTAGCTTTCCACGAGAAGTAAACTGAGAGTTTAGGATGGAAGTCAGGAGCTGGGACACCCCAAAAGTATCTCCCTTTCCCTTTCTTTCCCCTCTCCCCCTCGTCACACTTCTTCTTCCTCCTGAGACCCTGACCTTTCTGCCCTGCCCTTCCTGGGGATCCCACACCCTGATTCCATGTTTTAATCCCACTGACACCCTCTAGAACCTTGTTTCAGATTGGATCCTTCCAGCGTCTGAGCTCATTGGGTCTTCTCACCTTTGACTTGAGGGGCACCATCACAGAGACACCTAAGCTCCCTCTCAAGCTCCTGCATACACACATGGACCCAAGAGTTCTGCTGAGACCTTGAGGTCTCTAGAACAAGCTCTTGGCCACAGCCCTGCTCTGCCATCATGCCCACAGAGGAGGAGCGGGGAGGGGGCATGTGCCCACATAGTATCTTGCAGGTGCCAGACTCTGGGATAAAGGCTTTTTACAAACATCCTCTCCTTTGATCCAAGAGGCATGCCCCTGCCCTTCCCTGGCCACTCACACTAGGGAGGAGGTAGGCAAGTTCCAAGGGGACACAGGAGATGGGAATAGATGGGCTGTCCCCAGGGGAGGTGCTAGTCCTGGCCACAGCCTCCTCAGCAAAAGCCTGGAGTCAATCCAGCTTCTCTCTACCTGTATTGTGGCTGATGGATTCCTGCCTCATAGAATCCCCTGCCCCTTCTCACCCCACTCCTTGGGCTATTCCACCCTCCCTGTCTCCCACACCATTTCAAACCTGCCACAACTGACAAGTTCCATTTCAGATCCCATCTCTTCCTACCCAGTCCCTTCATTTTACCATATGCACAGATGCCCGTCTGTCCCCTGGCCCTCTCACCACGATGGCTGCTCCATCATTTATTCCCAGCTCCAGGAAAGGAAGTAGGTGGGCTCCTGGCTGCCCCAAGTCATATTCCAATGTCCCTCAGTCACAATTCCTCATCTCTTCCCCTCTTCCTCAGTCACATTCCTGTACCAGCACCACCCCTGCCATATCCTGTACCCCCTCTCCAATTCCCATGACTTCGCTCTTCCATCTGCCTCAGTCATGTACAAGGACAATCAGGCACACCTCAGATCTCCCTCTTTGGCTCTCCCCTCCCACTCCAGACCACCCTCCCCTCAGTCTCCTATACAGCTACAGCTGGCAGATTGTCAGCTGGGCCCAGGATTGCTCAGGCGGAGGTCAGGCTGGACCATATCAATGAAACCAAACTTCTCCAAGACATGGAAAACTTCCCCTCCACCCCTGCTCTTCAGTTTCAGAAGCAGCATCATTCCAGGTGACCCAAAGGGAAATGAGAGTATATCCTCCAGCATCCCTAGTGATGTCAGGGATAGAGGGGCTCACCAGACATGTGCATAGCTGGAAGGGGATGCAAGTGACAAAGCCACAGAGAGCCCAAGAATCTCAAAGTGGCCTCAGTGCCCCCAGGGTGCTGGGCAGACTGTTTGCCCATGCCCATGGGCACCAGAAGATAAGGTGGGGATGAGGGGAAATCTGCTCCAGAGAACAGAATGCCCACATCTGGGAAATTATGTGAGTCTGCCAACATCTTATCACACTATGAGACCATAAACTCCTTCGGGACAGTGGGTTCTCAGCTAACCTTCCATGCCAGTCTATGGCTTCATCTATGGAACTCCCACTATAGAAAGGGCCTCAGCTGAGGAGGATTCGCAGCTGTGGAGGCCTCAGCAGCTTATTGAGCCACCTGGGCCACAAGTCATTGTTTGTATCTGGGGGAGAACTGAGGATGGAGGCCAACATCACATTATTGGTGCTGACGTGGATCTGCCCGCATGCCTCTCCTGATGCTTCACTTTTCCTTTGGGTCCCTAAGAAAGTTCCTTTGAGAACACCCAACTTTGACTTGGCTGAACTGTGATGAAAGGAGGTTAATCCAGCCAGCTGGGCCAAGAGTAGAGGTGGTTCCCACCTGCCAAGGTCAGCCAGAGGGCCTGAGGTTTTTAGGTGGGAGCCTGGGAGAAGAAGAATCAGGGTGCAGCTCTCAGGGCTTTTCCCTTCCCACAGAGAATGGTCTTCCCTTGACTCGGACTCTGACTCAAGAAAGTAAATTAAGAGGGATGATGGGAAAGTTGGCAGCTGTCCAGAGAAGGAAGGGATCCCTCATGAGGCCAAATCTGGGGCAGCCCAAAGGCAGTCCCCCCAGTTCAGGCTTGTAGAGGGGGCAGAGGTGTCTCAGACATGCTCAGATGTGGGCACCTTGGTACTCCTGGTTTTTCCCAGGTCAGTTCTGGGAGCTGAGCCTCTGGGTGCAAGTATTTATGCCCAGGAATTTGACTTGTCCTTTTCTTTCTGGGGATTTGGGAAGAGGTAGATGAGTCTTACCTGAGCAGTTCACTCGAGCCTCCTGCCTGGGTGAGCAGGGCTGTTGAGCCCATTGGCTGTGTCTGCAGTCCCCAAGAGCTGACTCATTCCCGTGGCAGGAAACATTGCCCAACCATGAGTGGCCGGATAGATCACTAATATTAGACCAGCTTGAGCTGCTGACAGCAGAGGGACATCCCAGCTGCCTACAGACCACAGAAACCTCATTTCTGCTCCAGCTGCTGCTGCACAGCGTGCCCCACTGGCCCTGGAGTTGCAGTTGCACTAAGCCCTCACAGGAGCTGCTCCCATTGACCAGCCTCAACTCTGGCTCCGAATTCCCTGGGAAGGAGACACAGACCTTAGTCACGTGAGAGGCCAAGGGGTGTGGGGTCCAGATTTGGCTGTATGAAGGCTTAGGATGTGCCTAGAGCACCTGAGGAGGAGTCGGCTATGAGGAAGACACTAGGGAACCTGTTGTGGGACATTCCGGTTCCGCCTGTCACGTGGGTGACTGGACCCCACCAGGGCTTTTTGCTTCACCCATGTTAGAGGCTACAGGACTGCAGCAATCAGCCCATGTAGTCAGGGGAGCCTTGGAGTCACACACACACACACACACACACACACACACACACACACACACACACACACCCCTCCTCCCAGATCACGGGACTCTGAGTTTTGTTCTTCTTGGGCCCTGGGCAGGGAGGAGACTTTCAGATGTGGCCTGGGAGAGCAGGGTCCAGGCTGGATGTTGCAGCTGCCCCAGTAGCCCCATCCTGAGGAGTGTGGCTGTCATGATCACCTCATGGACAGTGGGCTCTTGGATAGCCAGCAAAAACTCTGAGGGACTATGCTCTGTAGGAACTGAGCTGTGCGCTCCCAGACTGAAGGGGGGGGGGCTGGTGTGGGGAGGAGGGCATTGGAGAGCATTTCATCCCTGAATATTGGAATAAGTAGTTGAATGTTTTTTCTTGCTATATCTGTGAAGTAAATGTCCCTCTTAAAAGCTTTTCCAACGCTGAGAGACTCAATGAAATTGGAATGCTGATCACTACACCCTCCAAATGTAGGGACACAACTGGTGTGGGCCTGAGCTAGGGCAGAGAGGAGAGGACCCCCCCACCCAGTCCCTCCAGAGCATGTCCTAGAGAATCCTTGGGGTCATAACAGACCTGGCCCTGAGGGAATGGGGCCAGGGTCAAGTCACTTCATATGGAGATTCTCTGGGGTCCCTCAGGTTTACCCCATTCCCTTCGCTCATTCAGAAACAGTTGTCTGAATTCTACCAGCCATCTCAGGCTCCAGGTCCAGGCTACACAGAAACTGGGGAGAGCCCCAATATGATGCTCCCACTCAGATTTTCTTCCCTGACCCCCACTTTTCTTTGTCAACCATTTCCCCACATTTCTAACCTTTTACTCTTTAAACCAGGGGTCCTAGAGTGAAACATTTAGAAATGGAAAGAATGCCAAATGTTTTTAAGTCCAGTCTCCTCATTTAATAGATAAAAGAAATTGAAGCACAAAGCCTTATCTGATGGTGCAGACTGGAAGCCACTGACCCATCTCCATCCCCACGGCTGGCCTGGACTGCCCACAGACACATTAGAAAAAATGCCTCCTTCACAAGCTCTCTTGGGATAGAGTTGGAGGCTGGGGGAGGGGGCCCACTGAAGCATCTACTCATAGACCCTCAGAAGCCTGCTTGGCCTCAATATACTACAACAGCATCCTTGATGACCCTTTGCCTGGTGGGTTTCCAAGGCAGTCACTGACCTTGGCTATTTTGTAACCAACCATCCTCTCTCTGCACCCTTTCCTCCTCTTCCTTCCTAGGGAATTTTTTCTGGATTTTTGAAAGCTGTCTCAATCCCTTTCTTCCTTTGCCAGAGGGCTATAAATTTTAGGGTTGGAAGGAGCATCAGGTCTTTTCAGTTCCTGGTGGCATGACTTCTGGGGAGGGTTCATGGACAGAGAAGAGTCAAGGACCAAGTGGACCCAAGACCTGACTTGCTATTTCCACCAACCAGCTGCCCTGTGATGGTAGGAAAGGCACATGGAGCTGACAGTCTACCTCAAAGGCCAAAGGTGGAAAAAAGTGCCCCAGAAGCTGTCCACTGCTAGACCATGGCCAGCCCCACTGTTCTGCACTGGAGGATGCTATAGGCTCCCTGTGGCTTCTTCATAGCTCCAGGCTAGGAAAATGGGGAACAGAGGGACCCAGAACCTACCAATACAGCTGCTGAGGAAGCAAGTACTGGCCAACAGGAGGCAGAGGCCACAAGACCAGAGAGGCAGATGGTGCCAGCATCTTCCAAGTTCTGTAGAGATGAGAAAACTCCAAGGTAGAATCAGAGTGACCTCAGGTCTTGGCATGGGGAGGGTGTCAGATCTAGGGAGACCTTCCTCCTTCTCCAAAATGGAGTGACCCTGAGACACAGACCTAGACTGAGGAAAGTTCAGACCCAAGCTCAGCTAAGCTCTGAGGGCACCATGATGATGCCAGGCCCCTGGCCAGGTTCTGGAGGAGGAAGGAGGGAGGGAAGGACTTTTAGGAATGAGACGGAAGGTAGGGGCTACAAATGGCCTATTATAACTATCTGCCCTTAAATGCATTTATTGCTTCTACTAGACCTAAGATGATGGTCATTGCTTCCTTATTGGCCAACTTGGGGTGTTTAAATGGGGGTGCTGCCCCCATTTGATCCACCACTTCTTCCCTCTCTTTTACCCATAGCCCCAGTCCAACTATTCCACCACTTTCTCTCCAAATGACTTCTCTCTCCCTTCTGTCCATCTTCTCCCTACTGACCACTGAACCATGAGCTCCTTCATTTCTAGGTCCACTCAACTATCCCTCTCTTACCACAGTCCATTTGTGCCCTTTAAGCACCTATCCATGGCAAATATCATTGTTAAGATTCATGGGAGTCCCTAGCGCGCACGTACACACACACACACACACACACACACACACACACATATCAGAAGCTCTAAGATGATGATGACGGTCAGAGCCTTTCACTCTCCCAGTCATTGACTCCCTCCACCCTCCCTCCTTTAAGCCTTGGACCCCATAAATTTGCTCCAGTCTGTCATACAATGTGGGTGCCCACTAAAGAGGGACTTCATCCCTCCTGGGCCGTCTGCTGCTGGTGAGAAATCACCCACACTTTTCCCTCCTTTCTGCTTTTCTTCTTCCTTTGTCCTTTTCCTCCTTCTTTCTTTCCTACTCCATGCCCCATGTGGCCTTGCCACCCCCTCTGGACCTTGTCCAGGAGTTTACCAGATTATTAAATTTTCACTGGAAACACTGACACATCAACTCTTGATTTTTTGGTACATTGATTGCCTTGACTTAAGAAAGTGAAAATGTTAGTAATTTGGATTCAACTTTAAAATGTTTCCTGTGATCTTGGAAAGCCAGTTGTTAAACATTGAGTAGTGTGCACAAGTACATGCATACACACACACAGAGACACACACACAGATACACACAGAGACACACACGCAGACACACACACACACACAGACACACACTTTATCCCTCAAGGCCAGTTTTGCTCCTGTTTTTATCATAGGTCCATTAATTCCCTGAAACTTTACTATGCCTCCAGCTCTGTTCTGAGCTACCAATACTTTCCCCATGCCTTGCATGTTTCAGATCCTCTTCTTAACCCCCATTTTAATGTTCTTGGACATTATCAGAATTTTCTGAGGCTCTCCCAGAAGACACCAATGGAGAGCAATGCCTTTACCTGCATGTTGCATTGTGTGTCTGGCCGTGCCTGTCTCTGTCTGGTGATGTCCACAGGCTCCCAAAGAAGGGTCACAGCTGAGCTCTGAGAGTTCCCTCTGCACAACAACAATGTCACCTCAAAAGGAGAAGTTACCCTAAGAGCTGATGCTCCTTTTTATCCACTCCTTCTCCTGATAGTGGAACAAGGAATGACAAGAGGAAATTGAGAAACTTGACCCAGAGGTTTTTTTAAGAATTATGGAATGTTAAGCTAACACACTGGTTTCTGATGAATTTTCATATTTCTATTTCTTCATTTTATGTCCACACTGCCACGCCTCAGAGGCGGGATCTATAATAGGTTTTCTCCAAAAAGGAGGGAGGGACCTAAAGGAAGCCAGGTTCAACCTTGACTGAATAAATAACCCCTCTCCTCTCAATGAACAGTGAGGGAGGCCATGCTGGTAGGAAAATGCTGTTTTCAGAACCCTCCTTCACAAGGACAACAGAAAAGGCTTGAAGGGACCTGGCATCCAGGAGAACTAGGTACAGGCTCCCAGAAGCACTAGCTGGATCATTCAGAGACATGGAAACAGTTATGAAAGACAGGAGAAACACATCCAGAATGGGCAAAGGCAAAAGTGCCTATTTCCAAAAGGTGGGGAGAAAGGAGCCAGCTAACTATGGGCCAGTGGTCTGGAATTCCAGGGAGAATTCTAGGGCATTCATTAAGAAGGTGGCTGATGTTCAAAGAAAAGTAAGTGGATGATTACAGAGCCAGAGGAAACTGGTCAAAGTCGTCTGGTCAGAGCATAATAACCAGAGATCACATCTCTATAGCATGCTCAGGTTGGCAAAGTTCTTTACAAAGATTCTCTCATTTGAGTTTCAGAATAACCCTTCAGGGTAGCTGCTGTTGTTAGCCCCTTTTTACAATGGAGAAAACTAGGCAAACAGAGCATCCACACAGCGAGTAAGTGTCTGGTGCCAGATTTGAACTCAGGTCTTCCTGACTCCAGACCTAGTGCTCTGTGAACTGTGGCACCACTGAGCAACCTCTGTCCTTATTTATTTTATTCTAACAGGGTTACTAAGCTAGTAGAGGAAGATATTATTATAAATCTAATTCATGATGATAACAGCTAATGTCTCTACCACACCTACTCTGTGTGGAGCACTTGACAGATCGGATCTCATTTGATGCTCACAACAAACCTGGGAGATGGGGACTATTTTATCTGAGTCTGGATTTGAGCTTGGTCTTCCTGACTCCAGACCCAGACATTGTGCCATGATTTAGTTTGCGAGGTTTTGATGAAGTATCTCACACTCTTCTTGTGGAGCTGTGAGATCGATGCTACAAATGAGCTCTGGGCTGGTTGAGGGGCCAGAGGCATGAAGTCCTTAATGGACCAATATCTCCAGTGGAGAAGAGGCCCAGGGCATCCCAGTTAGAATGGCACAAAGCTGAGGGAGAGAGCATCTGTACAGTGGCTGATAGGACTGGATCCAAGGAGATTCTGAGAGGCTGAAGCATTGACCTGAAAGGAATGAGGCTCTGTACAATACAGACAGATACAAAGTATCTGGAGAAGTTAAGATCCAGGAGTCATGGTTGGGATGCTTAGGCTGGGGTGGGTGAGCGAATTACAGGGAATTAGCCATGAGCTCCAAAGACTCAAGGAATTTAGCAAAGTGATGTGGCAGCCTTAAGAGGAACCCAGCTTCCAGGAACAGGGAGGGAAATTCAGGGGAGCATGTGAGAATGTTTAACTACTGGCTCCCCAAAATTCAGTAGACAACCCTGAGTTTAACCTGCATTGTGTTGCCTACATTATTTTCTTAAGTCTAGACAATCAATAAAGCAATAAATTAAGTCCTCATGCAGGATTTCCGATTTCTTCAGTGTAAAAAAAAAAAATCTTTTGGCTTTTAATCTCTCCCTGTGCCTCCCTTACAAAGTCCAACTCTTCATGCACACTACAGCCTTCTATTCCCTGACCCTGCAGTTTTCTCCCAGGCTACCTGTTCTGTGCTAAGCACTCTCTTTTCTTTGCCCTATCTCAACCCCTTAGAAGACCAATTCAACTCTACCCTGTCTTCCTCTCTGCAATCCCCATTCCCCCTTCTCATATCAGTGGATTACACCCAATGAAGCCTTTTCCTTGGATCCCTCCCACCATCCACTGCCTTCCCATCTACCCACAAGATCCAGAACAAAGGTGCAGAAAATCAGTTGAGGAACTTGGCCCAAGAACTGCCCCTTCCCCAGCCTAACCCTAACCCAGCCTAGAGAATGATGTGGATGAAATAAGGGAGCAAGGAAAGTTCCAAATACCATGAGTAAATACCTTGGATTAAGAGGTGCCCAGACCAAACCCTAATGAAGATGGAGATGCCACAGCAAGTGCAAATAAAGCCTCAGACAAAGCAAACTCCAAAAGGGTTGTTCTACAGTTCTACAAAAGCATCTGGAAGAGACAGAAGAAGAGGTACAAAGAGCCACTGGGGAACCCTCACTAAAAAACTGAATTGTTGAAAACTGTAATAGGATAAACAGAAGGCAAAAACTCAAAGAACTGTTTTAAAGTCAAAATATTGGAGGGGAGAATAGAAGAAAATCTAAGGAATATTATATTAAAAAACTGACCTAGAACACATATCAAGCAAAGAGAAGAATTATTCGACAATCTGAAAAGGCAGCCAAAAAAAGTGTAGAAGGGGCAGCTACATGGTGCAGTGCATAGAATGCTGAGTCCAGAGTCAGAAAGGATCATCTTCCCAAGTCCAAATCTGGCTTCAGACACTTACTAGCTGTGTAGCCCTGGGCAAGTCACTTAACCCTGTCTGCCTCACTTTCTTCATCTATAAAATGAGCTGAAGAAGGAAATGGCAAACCACTTCAGTATCTTTCCCAAGAAAACCCCAAATAGGGTCCTGAAGAATCAGAATAACTGAAAACAACTGAAAAAAAACAAAAAGAAAGAGTTCAAGTCCAAAGAAGCAAGAATCACACAAGACTTGGCAACTGACACAATAGAAAAAGATAAATATTTAAAGCAAAGGATAACCTATCTGCCGAAACTAACCATAATCCTGCAGGAAAGAAAATTAATCTTGGGGGATGTGGAGGATTTTCCAGTTTTCTTGATGATGAGGCCAAAACTGAGTAGGTGTTTTGAAATATACATGTACCAAGAATAGTATAGAAATGTACACCTTTACTTGATTGGAAGTAACTATGTGGGGATGGAGGGTTTATGTTAATGGGAAGTAAGAAACAGATGTCTTCTCAGAATCCTAATATATTTAAGGGATTTAAAAAATGATAAAAATGCCATTTTTAGTGGTTTTGTTTTGTGGATGGTTTTGTTCTGTTTTGATGGTCTAAGAAAAGATAAAAATGGGAAGGACAAGGGGAATATACTGGCAAAGAGAGAAGGGGGAAGTGGAGTGAAATCATCACATAATAGAAATGCAGTATGTTAATAGTATATAATCATGGAAGAAGGGATGAGGAAGAAAATGGGCATCTCATGAATTTCACTTTCACCTGAACAAAATTAAATTAAATTGAATTTAAATTAAACAAAATTAAAGACAGTGAGAGATAGAGACAGTGATGAGGGGGGGGGGGGTGGAGGTCCTAAGAGTGAGGGCCAGATAGGTAAGGATTATAAATCATAAGAAAAATAAACCCAAATATTTAAAGAGTAAAAATTTGAGATCAAGGGTGAGACAATGGGAAGAAAAGAGCTGCGCCAGAGAGGAAATGGGTCTATTCATTTATGGAGAACAAGTGTTAAGTAGTTCACCCATAAAACAAAAGACCAGAGCAGAATGGATTAGAAAAGAGAATCAGATAATGTACTTTATAAGAAACACACTTGAAACAAAATGATTCACAGAAAGGCAACATGGAAAAAAAAATTTTTATTTCAGTCAAATTTTAAAAGTAAAGGTAGCAATCAAGCTTTCAGACAGGTCTACAGTAAATATAGACATGATTAAAAAGAAGTAAGCAGGGAAATTACCTTACACATAAAGGCACCATAGATAATGAGTCAATATCAAGACTTAATATATGTGTAGTGTGTCCCAAAAGTTTTAGTAGAGTGTTAAATTATTAAGGTTTAACACTGAACTAAGACTTTTGGGTGCATCCTATATATATACCAAATAGCACAGCACCTAAATACTTGAAGGAAAAGTTCATTGAGTAAGAAGAACAAATAAAAAGTAAAGTTATAATAGTGGGGGGGGGAGGGGGCTTCATTACTGCTTTCAGAACATGAAAAGGACTTTCGTAAACTTAGAGATTATCATCCCTGGTAAATAGTGAATGATAGTAGAAATGCACTCACATATTTCTCAGGTATGAACACCTTTACAAAAACTGACCATATATTGGGGAATAAAGACATGGCCAAAAATGTAGAAAAGCAGAAACACTATACACAGAATTTACAGACCACAATACAATAAATCATATTCGATAAAAGGCTCTTAAAGAAATTAAAAAGTAATTGGAGATTGAGTAACATAATTTGCAAGAACTAGTGAGTCAAAAAAACCAAGTTGTAGAAATAATATAAAGTTTCGTTAAAAAAAATAACAGTAATGAGACAGCATGCCAAGGCTAGGGATGCAGCTAAAGCACTTCTTAAGGGAGATTTTCTATCTCTAAATGCTTTCGTCAACAAAAGAAAGAGCCAATCAATGAGTCATACATACAAGTAAAAGCAGTTGAGCAACATCAAATCTAAAATCCCCAACTAAGCAACAAAATACAAATTCTGGAAATTAAAAACAAAATTAATAACATGTTATGCAAACAACCACATTAAATCAGTAAATAAAATTAGGAGTTCTTCAGATTAAGGTCAGCTAATCTGATATTTTAAAAGAAAGAGGAAAATCAAATTGTTCATATCAAAAATGAAGCAGGAGCATTCACAGCAATTGAAGAGGAAGAAAAGGAAATCATTTTTGAAAAGCCTATCATCTGCCCAATTGTACGCTAATAAAAGGGCAGCCCATTGGCTAGAGCGCAGGCTGGAGTCTGGAAAACTCCACTGCTGAACACCTGTTCTGAAGTGCCTAGCAATGTAGGTGGGTCCTTTTGTATCACAGCAAGGCACTTACTGGTGCAGAGAAAGGAAGAGGACATAGAACTTGGCCAAACCCAAAGAACTTTTGAGCCTAAAGGAATTATCAAAGACTTGGCCACTATGGAAAATGTGGTTTTTTTTTAAACTCTGCCATTGAGAAGTCACTCAATGCACTCTCTCAGACATGTATGAATGAAGAGATACAGAAGCAGAAAGACAAGAAACACCAAATTGTCCTAAGGAAACAAAACTCTAGAGACCCGAGGACAGACAGATGTGAAGAGGTTTTAGTCATTGCCTCCCACAGGCAGGGACCAGCCCTGTTCTCCAAGGATCCAAACAGCTTTTTATCCTATTCACTGATGCCGATTTGGAGAGAGCACTCCTCTACCAAAAGAATGTCCTTTACCAGCAGAGATCTGAATGACCCATTATTCCATTCCCAGACTGGAGTTCTCACAATGCAATGTGGGAACTGAGAAATCCAAAGACAATGTGTATGGATTGAAGTTGCAAGTATGGACAGACAAAAATTCACTGTTGTGAACTGTGAGCAGTGCCTTGGGTCACATTATTCTATAAGTCGATAACCCTAAAACTAAGCCCACAAGTCCCCACTGTTTTGTCTTTTATAGACAGCCTAAGGATACAATGAGCTCAAAACAAAAACAGTTCCTTAAATGGTAAAGAGTAAAGATAATGGTGACAAAAACACATACACACATGTATACATGGATGCACATATAAACATACATGCATGTGTACACGCATGTGTGCACACATATAAACATGCCCACCTGGGGTGTCCTATCCCACAAACACACACAGAGGCAGAGGGAAGGCTGGATGAACACTGAGCACGCTCATACCCAAAGCAGTCTCCACCTCTGACACTCCAACAGTCTCTGTCCTTTTGTGGGGGCCTTCTGTTCCTACCCTAAGGATGGTGTCTCTGCTGGGTATGTGACTCCACCAAAGCTTCTGGATCCTCTATGCTCTTCAGGTGACTCTACTCGGGGACACGCTCCCTGATGGGCACATCAAATCTTCCTGAGAACATTGCTTTGCTATAAGAGATCATTGCTAATGGGGGAGGGGTGGGGAGGGATCATCCTGCTGTCCCTGCACTCTGACAGGGGGACAAAGGGACAAGGGAAGGGCAATTCTCTCAAGAGCAGGATTTCTCATCTGAGCTGGTTCTCTTCTCAACTACCAGCAATGAGTTCCTCCTCTGGACTTGCTTTTGATTTTTAATCAAAGAACTCAGTGGCTGAGTGACTTACCAGAACCTCATGACTCCCCCAAAGGCCCATCAAAGCCTGAAAGAGGGAACCCCCTTTCTAAGATATGAATGGATCACTCTCAGGGCCTACAGTTTGTGTCTGGATCATTCAGAGTCTGAGTTATTTATGGTTTCACGTCCTTCACAAGCTGTGGACATGAGCATTCAGTTTGAAAGCAAAGCTCTTTGTCTTCATTGTCTCTGTCATCTCCCCCCAGGTGAACTCACTTGACCAGAGATTCCCTGATTGCTCCCCTGATCCTCTGAGACCAGTGATCCAGCATTCTTGTTGTTTAGATGAGGACACTGAGGTGCACACTTCCATAGATCACAAGTGGATCCTGTGAGATTCGAACCCTGCCCCCTGACTCCGAAGTCACACCTGCAATGTTTGGCCTCGGTCATCTGTATGTGGGGTTCCCTCAGTTTCCTTCCAAACTCATCCCAACACCACCTTCTACCAGACCCAGCTCCAGTCTGGGAAGAATCTTGCTTTTACTTTGTATATACAGAGCTGTGGATGGAGCATTTCCTTTGATAGAATGTAACCTCCTCAAAAGCAGACAGAAACTGTTTCATGTGATCCTTGTATCCTCCCTGCTCATCTAGTCCACATCCCTCGGGGCACTTGCCTCCCACTCAGCTCCTGTCACACTCCCTAGCCTTAAACTCCAGAATCTTTCCCTTGCCTGGACTGGGTGATGCCTCACTCCATCTTGCTAGAGCTCTGAGACAGAGGGTCTGGGTCTCTTCTGTGGGGCTGAGAAGACAGTCCTAGCAAGAGACTCTGCTCTCAATCCCTTCCTTGCTCATCTTCTCAGAACTTCCATGTGCTTCTTTGGGTCTGTGCCTCTCACACGCAGAGAAATCGAGGGGTTCACTCTGTTCTTTTCTCTTTCCTCTCTTGCCAAGCACACATTCTTGCTGCTATCAACAAGAACCTTCTTAACCTCATTTCCTTCCTCCTGTATATGTTGACAACACTCTTCCCGGCTTGCAAGCTGCAGGATTTCTTATTACTAAGTTCTGCTCCAGGCAGGAAGCTATAACCCACAGGACTCGATTCTACCCCTTTACTGGTCCTAGAGTCAGCAGAAACTAATAGTCATACATAGGATGAGGGGCTAGGGGTCAATATTTCCTCCTATTTTGTTTACAGGATAGGATAAGCAAGTCCATTAAAAAATGAGCTACACACTCTGAAGACTAAGCATCCACAAATAGAGTTTGGTGGTATAATCAAAGGAAACTTATTACTTGGGTTGACATGTTTAATGGGATGTTTCAGGTTTCTAAGAAAGACTGTATGTCTTAACAACTTAATAACTGGACAATTATTAAGGATGTTAATGAAAAGATACCTACCCAATTCTTAAGGAACCTTACCAGAGGACAAATGAGGCCATTTAAAGAAAATCAGGGTAAGAAAATCAGTAAGAAACTGGGGGCTCCTGATAAGATGGTCAAGTGAAGAGTCATATCTGGACCAATTCCAATGATAAGGAAGAGGTTAAATTAAGTAAAGAAGACAAAAAAGAGGGGAAATGACAGAAGTCATCACAAGGAAAACCCCAGTGGGAGAAAAATACAGAAGACAAAAGAAGTAAGAAGAATAAAAAAAAAAAAGAAAAAAACCCACTCCTATGATATGAGATCACACAGGAAAATATACAGAAGTTGCTAGTTCGGAGATGGCATCTAAAACCCCTACCCCCCCCCCGTGAGATTACAGCAGCCCCCAAGACCCCAAGGTTCCAGTTTGGGACAGAAGGAAGCCCTAAAAGGAGAAATGTAGACGAGTTGGGTGCCCACAAAGTTAAGCTTGGAAGGTGATTAGGTGTCCTCCACATGAATGTGGGAAGACTTTGAGATTGGGGTACCACCAGGCTGCCTAAGAAAAGCCTTAAAGCCCCCACACTAATCAGTAATAGGATAAAGTCTATTTGTGACTGCAGCATTCCTAGCATTGGCAAAACAATGAGAAGGAAATGGTCAAACAGCTCCAGTATCTCCGCCAAGGAAACCCCAAATGGGGTCACAGAGTTGGACACAACTGAAATGTATCAGCAAGAACAATTTCCTATTGGAAGCTCCCTGAGGGCAGGGACAATCTTTCTTTTTCATATTTGTATCCCCTGTGCCTAGCATTGTGCCTAGCATATAGTGGGTACTTAATAAAAGTTTATTCATTGAGACCTTGAACCCTAGAAGCAGGGTAGCAAGGTGGTGTAATGGGAACCTAAATTTTAAAGATCTTCCCTGCCCCTAGGCTAAAGTGCACCTGGAGCCTGGGGTGGGAGGCTTGTTTTTCAGTAGATACTTCTTGATTGGCCAGTGGGTCCAGAAGGTTGTTACGTTCTCTGAGCCAGGAGAAGGCTATATAAGCCCTGATGTGTAGCTTTGTCTTGGGGGCTCACTTTGAGAAGTGTTCTGTGATTTGATATGGATTCTGGGAAGCCGTTGTCTAGAGCCCCCCAGCTTTGAAACCCTGATGTTGTTTGGTATGGATGTAATGGTTGGACAGTTTGGAAATCTGTCTACTTGATCTGTTTTTGTCTTGATAATTCTGTCTGTATATTCTGAAGTTCGGGGTACTGACCTTTTTCCCCTGAACTAGGCAAACGATACATATTTGACTGATTAAAGTAAGCTTGTTAACCCATTTTGAGTTGCTTTCCTTTATCAAAGCAGATCCAAGAACTTGTATGGGCAGCCACCCTGAGGACGCTTGGGGTGCTTGCTGCTACAGGTGGTACATCAAAGACAGAGTGCCAGGTCTGGAGTCAGGAAAACTTTTCTTCCTGAGTTCAAATCTGACCTCAGACACATACTAGCTATACAACCCTGGGCAAGTCACTTCTCCCTTTTTGCCTCAGTTTCCTCATCTATAAAATAAACTGGAGAAAGAATTGACAAACCACTGCAGTATATTTGCCAAGAAAACCCCAAATGGGGTACAAAGAGACAGACATGATGGAAAAGGGAGTGCACAATACCCCTTGAAGGAACAAACCCTGATGAGCCTGGGGTCCAACAGAGGCTCTAGCCAGCCCAGATGAATAGCTGTGGGAATCCTAAGGAACTTTGTTAGAACCCCTGGGGAGAGAGGCCATCCATCCCCGTCCCTCTGATTCTAGAGTCAGGAGGTGGTAAGGGGTAGGTAGGCACATGTGTGTGAGCTCCTCCATTTCTGGACCTCACATACCTGCTCACTGTTTCTCCTTCTGGACTCTGGGCATATTTTGGGGAGAGCATGCTCCTGGTTTGGGGGGAAGAGAGACTTTATAATGACTGGGACAGCCAGGTGGCTCAGTGGAGAGAGTACTAGAAAGTCAGACAGATCTGAGTTCAAATACAGTCTTAGACACTTACTAGTTGGGTGACCCTGGGCAATTGACTTGACTGCTATCTGCCTCTGTTTCCTCATCTGCAAAAAGGGGATAATAAAAGCAAATTTATCGGGGATTTTGTGAGGATCAAATTTAAAGTGCTTAGCACAATGTCTGGCTATATAAATTTTAGTAGTTATTATGATGATTATTGTTGTGGCATTTGGGTCAATGCCTTCACCAAAGAATGAACTCAGTGTACTGACCGATTGCTAAAGGGGAAGAGAGCTAGTGAGCGTGAGCATTGAGGACCACCACACAGAACCCTAGGAAGCTGGGAGCAGTGACAGCCAAGCCTCTGAGGACCCAACAAGCCAGGAGTCATGGCAGTTGGATGAGCAATACCTGAGGGGGCCAGCATGGGCGGGCTAGCCTAACAACTTTTCTAGATGTCATTTTCTTATCTAAGCTTGCAGCATGTGAGCATAAACATATAGCTCTACTACTGGTCATGAAAATGACCACTGCAAAATTCATTCATTCAATAAGAATATATGTGCTGGGCACTGGGGATATGAGATAAACAGGGAGCAGCGCCTTCCTGCTCCTGAGGACCTTGGTTTTCATCAGGACCATGCAGTCTGTAAGTCTTTCCCCCCCCCCCCCAAAGGGGATGGAGGTAGGAATGGGCCTGGCCATTGAAAGCATCAAGAAAGCATCCCAGAGGAGATGGCATTGGGGCAGAGCCTTGAAGGAAACATGGGACTCCAAGAAGTAGAAGCAGAGGAGTGCTGGGTTCTAGGTGGGCAGGACAGCCCTACACAGGCATTAAAAGGGGATGGGAACATCCTCTACAGAGAATATCAAATTTGACCAGAGCCCAGACTGCTCGGAGGAGAGAGATGCAGGAGAAATGAGCTCTAAGCACTCCCCAGAAGGCTTAAAGGCTAGAAGAAGCACAAGAGGCAGGCAATGAGGGGGCTGGATCTGGGTTCTAGAAATATCAGCTTGTTAATTAGCTGTGGGGAGGAAAGACTGACAAGTCTGTGGCTTCTCTCTCTCTCTATCTCTCTGTTTTCTATCACAAGTTTCATTTATGAACACTCAGCATAGCATACCTTCCTTGGGTCTCACGCCAAGTTTCCTGCAAACCCATTTCCCAGAGACTGCAATTCACAAAACTGCAACATCAGCAAACAGCTCTGGAACACATTAGTCCCACCCACATTTGTTGATGAATAGGGAAAATGGTGACCTGATGGTTTGTGTCCCCCTAACCTCCACTGGAATGGAAGTTAAATGACTTACTGAAATTGCTAGCTAGTGTCTGAGGTAGGATTTGAACTTGACTCTTCCTGACTCCAAACCCGCTGCACCACCTATGTGTCTTAGAAAATTAAAGGTTATCCTTGGGAGCATGGTCCAAGTAGTGGCTTGCAGAGTTCCCCTGGAGACCCATTCGAAAGCACGTGCAGGTAATAGCCTAATAGGTGATAGGAGAGAGCCTCTTAATGAGCTGCTGAGACAGACCTGCCTGCACCTAAACACAGGGTCTCTCTTTTTTCCTGGAGGCTTTTGGCTAAGAAAATATGTATTGTTTCCAGGTCAGGAGAGAGGCAGTAGCATGCCTTTCCCTCCCAACTCCTCTTTCCTTGTCTTAGGAGACAGAACGAACCAGATCCTGACCTTGCAGGCCTCGAAGTCCAGGAGAGTCCCCAGAAGTCCAGATCTCAAATCAAGTTTGCCCATCAAGGAGCTATTCACTTGACCCAGTCAAATGGGGAATTAATCTGGCACCATGTCTCAGGAGCAAGGGAGTGGATCATTGATCAGTTGGGCCAGCCCCCAGAAGTGAACTTGGTGGGAGGCAATGTTGGGGAGTTACCATTCTAAGTCTGAATTTGTTCTCCCTAGGGCCTGAGTGGCTATGTAAAGGGAAGAATGTGCCCCAGTTTGGAGGAGGGGGGTTATACTCCTATCTTTGTGCTATTTTCTTTGTACATATCCATTAGCAAAAGGATTATTCAGCAATATGTTGATATGGGGGGGGGGAGGGGTGAATTATTGGTTGTCATATTGAAGAGATAATGATATTGGGGAACCACACCATCCCAACCCCCTGGGGTCCCCCTAGAAAACTGAGGAGAAGTAGCCCTGCTCTGAAGACCCTCCAGCCTACCAGTGTGGAATGTGGTTGGGAGAGTGAGCTTATAGGCTAGACTTCAATTTGGAGAAATTTTAATATATTAACATCTCTGCCCCTCAGAAATCTACACTCCCGAGCTGATTGTCTTACATCCCTATCCTCAGCTGTGTCCTTCTCATGGGGACAAGCTGGGTTGCAAAATGTTGCAAACCCATACCTGAGAAATAAACAGCCTTTCCCTACTTCTGTGGTATGATCTTAGCAGCTATGCTGCCTAACATGGCCGATGTTAGATAGACAGAAGCTGGGAACCCATGAAAAGAGAGTTTGGGGGTTGGGATCTCTCCAGGGTCTCTGTACCAGGGCTTGGGTGTCCATAAAGTTCTTCTGGTGGGTGAGTTCCTACTCCTTGCCAGGAAATATGCATAAGAAGTAAGAAACAGGAATCCGGTAAAGATCCAAGATCCTCCCTCCTTCCCTCCCTCAGGTCACCTCCAAGGAGGAGAGCGAGTGTCAAACGCCTTAGGCTGCATGAGTCTGCCTAGAAGTCCTGCTTCAAAAGATATGTGGCTGCTGTGGGCAGCAGAGTTTGCTTCCTCTTTTTTTTTTTCTGCAGTTGTTTGCAAAAAACAGGAAGACAAATTCCAAAGCTGTTTGGAAGCAAAAGCTTCTCCATTCAGCTTTCTGCAAAATGTAGTGGAGAGCAAAGAAGGTGTGGACCGTTCTGAGTCCCCCCCCCCCCCCCAGGACCTCGTGGTCCTCTGAAACACAGGAAAGTAAATAAGCCCAATCCTCACTCTATCACCACCTAATTGGCTGAGGCTGACCAAGACTTGGTTCTCTTACCTGAAAAAAATGAGGACAATGACTCAGAACTTGCCCCTCCCCCCCCCCTCCCCCCCCCCCCCCCCAGATGTCAAGGGCCAAAGAAATTCCACTTCTGTGATAAGGCTTTAAATTCCCTAAAACACCCTGTGGTTAGTGGATAGATGCACATACCTTTGGTACAGGTATTATGACATCTTAGTAATGGGGTATGGGCTCTGGGAACCCCCTTGAACTCTCTTGAATCTTCCCTCTGGATCTGGCCATAAGCCTTCCATATCAGAATGATTGAATCTCCTTACCCTAAACCTAGCCCAAAGGATACATTGTTATCTCCAGGTAGCCTTCAGCTACCTCCCATCCTTGATCCTATAGAAATATCTGTTACCCTTAAACCAGACTAACCCTCCATTCTTGGTTACCTCCAACTGTTTCCCACCCTTGATTCCATCAAAATCCCATTCTCTAAATTCCTGGAGTCGGACCTCAATCCCATCAAGATCCTCCCTGGGCCCCTCCTCCCATCATCCCAGACTCCTTGGCCAACCCTAGATCTCTCCCACAATCCTTCTGTGTGTAAGATCCATCTTGCCTCCATGAAGGTGCTCAGATTCAATCTAGCTCAGTCTCAGTCTGTCAGACTGTTTTGGCCTGCTTATCAATACAAGCATCACAAATGCTCAGGCTCCTTAAGAGACTACCCAATATGGTGAATGTTTAATAAACTGTGTTTTATTTTGGCTTAGAGAAGGCTTGAATAGAATTCATTCAGCAGGACACCCAGTATTTGGTTATTTGGAAGTCTTAAATACCCCTAAACCCCAAAACATAAACATTCAAAAGCCCAGAGATTTCATCACCATGAACTCACTCTCGAGAAGTTCCACCCCTGCAAGACCAGCCCATTGGTGCTTCAACAGAGAAAAACTCTAACTCCTGGGGTTCAAGGACTCCTTTAATCTCTTCTAGGGCACATTTTTAGTTAGGTTGATCATTAAAGAATGACATGCATCTGTCTTTGGGACAATATTTAAATCCTTGACAACTCATAGTGATGGGGTCTGGGCCCAAGCCAAGACCTTTGCCTCTCAGTCTTGGCTCGGGTCCACACTAGTCAGTAGGATTTACTGAAGCTTGCTCAATGGTAATAGAACCTGTGTCTTTAAAAGCTTTGAATCATCAAGTTGCTCATGCCCCATATCCAAGCTGTCACCCAGGCCTACTGATCTCACCTGCAGCATCTCTCCTCTGCCCCTGCCCCCACCTGGTGAAAGCCCTTATCCCCTCACACATTAATTATGGCAGCTGGGGCGTCTGCCTGCCTCACGTCTTTTCCCACACCAGTCTATTCTCCATTTAACCACCAAAGTGATTTTCTTAAAGCTCTGCTCCAACTGGATCACCCCCTACTCAGTAAAGGCCAGTGGCTTCCTCTCTCCTCCAGAGTCCAACACTAAATGCTCTATTTGCTATTCAAAGCTCTCCACAACCTGCCCTTACCTGTGGCCCCACCCCCATAGGCCTCCTGGCTATGCCACAGACAGTGCTCAGTTCCAAGCATTTCCCCTGACTATCCCCCAGGCCCCAGACTCTCTCTTCTTTCTGCTTCAATTCCTGCCCTCCCTGGCTTCCTGCAAGTCCCAGCTAAAAATCTCACTTTCTAGAGAAACCTCTCTCATTTCCAATGCCTTCTTTCAGCTAATTATTTTGAATTTATCCTGCATGGAGCTTGTTCAGATGGTTATTTCCTTGTTGTCTCCCCATGAGACCAGGAGCTGGAGGAGGAGCTAGGACCACCTTGGGACTCTTTTTGTATCCACAACAATTAGCTCGTCCCCAACCCTTACCAGGAGCTAAACAAATGCTTATCAACTGACTGGCTGATCGAGAGATTGGAGCCAGACTGCACGGAGGGACTGGAGCCCCAGAAAGCCTATATAAGATGCTAAAGAAATGGCTGTGGTACCTCACTAGTGATCCCAAAGGTGCATCGATGGAGGGAGGAGGAGACAAAGTCACAAAGAACTCCTGGCCAGGCAACACTGGAGCTGAAATCCGACCCCAGCCCTTACTAGCCGCCTAACTCTGGGCAACTCACTGCCTCCCTGAGACTCAGTCTCCTCCTTTATAAAATGGAGGTCATGATGTCTCCCTTATAAAGCTCTGGTTAGGCTCAAATGAGAAAAGCTGATGAAGAGGGTTATGGTTAATGTATTACCAATACTGTTAACTCCTCATCATCTAAGCTGCCCCATGGTCCCCTCACCCACAAGTAGGGTTGGGTCTGGCCTATGAGATGTGTAATAACTCTAGAGAGAGCCAGGCTAGATGGATCCACTCTAGATTTATGGGACAATCCTCTCTATAATGGTAAAAAACCAAACAAGACACAAAAAGAAGCTACAAGGGGTAGGGCAGGGGGTGGGAGGAGATTTGAGAGCAAAGCAGCTGATGGAAAATGAAGAAAGAACCCTTCAGAGAAGGATGTGTGGGAGGGGGAGTCGGGGTGGGAAGCACTTCCCTTCCTGACTTCTAGGGTTAGATAGGGGGTTGGAGAAGAGTTAAAACCCCTCCATGAGACAGCCTGGTGATGAACTGTCCAGGTAGCTGGGCTAGCCCTCAGGTAACAAACACATGGCCTGCTGGACCCAAGATTGGATTTGAAATATTTCCATTGAGCTAGGGCATGCCAAGCCAGGAGAGCCTTCAAAATGCACTGGTTACCCAATGACCTTGAAGATGTATCAGAGGCATATGAGATAATGAAATTTAAATTCTTCATCAGGGGCTCTCCAGCTGGCCAGGAGAGTGGCAATAAGCCTGGAGCTAGAAGATAAGGACTTCTCTCACAAACATCTAAGACAAGGAAAATCTCCACCACCAGCAGCTCTCCTGCTCTCTCCTGCCCTTGGCTGAAGTACTCCCTTCTTACTCCTTCCTCACCTTGTGCAGACAGTGCCACCTGGTGACTGGTGCGGGGAGTTCTCTGATCCAGATCATTGACCAATTCTCTGGCAATTGAACATCACTCAATTCAGTTGAGTCTCTTCATGACCCCATCTGGGGTTTTCTTAGCAAAGATCCTGTTGTGGTTTGCCATTTTCTTCTCCGGCTCATTTTACAGATGAGAAAATGGAGGCAAATAGGGTAAAGTGACTTGCCCAAGGGCACACAGTCCAAGGACACTGAAGCCAGATTTGAATTCAGGAAGATGAGTCCTCCTGACTCTGGGCCTGGAGTTCTATGCACTGTGGAGCTCCCCAGCTCTGCACCATTTCTTTGCTTCTCTGCAAAGAGGGTTCTTTTTTTTATTTTTTAGTTTACATCATTCATTTCCACAAGATTTTGAGTTACAATGCCTACTACCCCAAAACAGCAATCCCACTGGATATCCCCTCCCCCAATTTGCTCTCTCCCATATCTTCCCCCATGCCCCCTCTGACTTTCCAGTAGGGAAAGTGGATCTCTCTGCCCCAGTGCCTGTCTACCTTATTTCCTAGTTACATGTACAATAATAATAATATGTCTTTTTTAAAGATTTTATTTTAAACCTTTGAATTCCATTTTCTTTCCCTATCTCTCTCGTCACGCACCCTTACTGGGAAGGTAAGCAATTCAATATAGATTGTACATGTGTAGCTATGCAAAACATTTCCATAGTGGATATATTGTGAAAGACTGACGATATTTCCGTCCCTCCTATCCCACCTCCTACTTGCTCTATTCTTTACTTTGATCCTGTCCCTTTTCAAAAGTGGGTGCTTCCAACTTCCCTCCCCTCCAGCCTGCCCTCCCTTCCATCATCCCCCTCTCATCCCCTTCCCCCCTACTCTCCTGTAAGATAAGATACCCAATTTAGAGTGCATGTCATTCCCTCCCTAAGCCAAATTCATTGAGAATAAGGTTGACCCATTCCCTTTTGCCTTACTGTTCTTCCCCTCCATTGTAACCATTTTCCCTTGCCTCTTCTATATGAGATAGTTTACCCCATTCTGTCTCTCCCCATCTCCTCTCATTATATTCCTCTCTCACCTCTCAATTTCACCTTTTAAGTATCATCCCTTCCTATTCAATTGTTCCTGTCTTCTATCTATGTATACCTGTATACATATATACACACATTCACATATGTATTTATACATCCATATACCCTCCTATATAGACATCTATATGTATGTATGCATATGTATGTATATGTAGGAATGTAAGTAGTTCAACTTTGAGAAGTTCCTTTTGGTTTCTTTTCCCTGTTTACCTTCTCATGCTTCTTGTATCTGAATGTCAAATTTTCTATTCAACTCTGGTTTTTTCAGCAAGAATGCTTGAAAGTCCTCTATTCCACTGAATGACCATATTTTCCCCTGAAACATGATACTCAGTTTTTCTGGGTAGGTGATTCTTGGTTTTAATCCCAGCTCCTTTGACCTCCAGAATATCTTATACCAAGCCCTTTGATCCCTCAATGTGGAAGCTGCCAGATCCTGTGTTATCCTGATTGTGTTTCCACAGTATTCAAATTGTTTCTTCCTGGCTGCTTATAATACTTTTTCCTTGATCTGGGAACTCCAGAACCTGGCTATAATATTCCTAGGAGTTTTCTTTTGGGGATCTTTTTTCAGGAGGTAATTGGTAGATTCTTTCAACCTCTATT
This sequence comes from Petaurus breviceps papuanus, assembly GCF_028583685.1. Taxonomy (NCBI): domain Eukaryota; kingdom Metazoa; phylum Chordata; class Mammalia; order Diprotodontia; family Petauridae; genus Petaurus; species Petaurus breviceps. The sequence goes on from NW_027186352.1 coordinate 181,262, forward strand.
TTGTCCTCTGGTTCTAAAACATCAGGGCAATTTTCCTTGAGAATTTCTTGAAGGATGATTTCTAGGTTCTTTTTTGATTATGGCTTTCAGGGTCCAAAATTTTTTAAAATTATTTATTAAATTATCTCTCCTGGATCTATTTTGCAGGTCAGTGGTTTTTCCAATGAGATATTTCACATTGCCTTCTATTTTTCCATTTGTTTTGGATCTGTTTAATAGTATCTTGAGTTCTTGTAAAGTCACTAGCTTCCATTTGTTCCAATCTAATTCTGAAGGAATGATTCTCTTCAGTGAGCTTTTGAGATTCTTTTTCGGCTTTTTAAGGCACTATTCTCCTCATTGGCTTTTTGAGTCTCTTTTGCCATTTGAGTTAGTCTAATTTTTAAGATGTTATTTTCTTCAGTCAGGTTGTTGACTCTCATTTTATAATTTTCTTGCATCATTCTCATTTCTCTCCCCAATTTTTCCTCCACTTCTCTTATTTGGTTTTCAAAATCCTTTTTAAGCTCCTCTATGGCCTGTAGTCAGCTTATTCTTTTCTTGGAAACTTTTGGTGCAGGAGTTCTGACTTAGCTGTCTTCCTCCTATTCCATGCTCCAATCTTTTTTGTCCCCCAAAAAGGAATCAAAAGTTGGACCACTATGCTTGCTTTGCTTCCCTCCTTTGCTCATGTTGCCACTCAATTACTTGAGTTTTGAGCCTTTTGCCACAGTAGAACTCTGCTTCCAGAGAGGGAAGCTTTGTCCCAAATTACTGGGGTTTTCTCAGCTGCTGGAGCTATTAGTTGGATGTCCTCTCTGAAGCCCCAACATGCTCTGGCACACTGGTCATGCACCCCAAGATCTGCACCCCAGACAGTGATCCAGATCCAAGCATGTTAAAGCAAGAGTGCTTACCCCTCAGAGTGGTTGCTTGGTCTCCCTACAATCTGCAGGCCAGGAGCTCTGAAGCAGCCATGTCCACCATGCCTCAGCCTTTTCACCCCCAGGGGCAAAGGCCAGTCCTCACTCCCAAACTCCCAGGTCCTCTCACTTTGTCCTTAGCATCTATGGGTTGATAATTTTGGAAATCACCACAACTGCTGGTGATCTGAAGTCCCTCCAGCTGGTGGCTGATTGTGGCTGCCCTGAGCCTAAAACCTCAGGCTCTTGAGAGGCTGGGCTTGGCTCCCAAAACGCTTCTCTGGCCACTTCCTGATGGCCTGCCAGACTCTTTTCAGTGGGAGATTACCTTCTCTGTGTCATTTTGTGGGTTCTGTAGCTCTCAAGTTTGTTTCGAGTCTTTTTTAACATGAATTGGAGGAGGTGGGAGTGGGAGCCCTGAGGAAGTCCTGTTTCTACTCCAACATTTTGACTCTGCCCACAAAGAGGGTTCTTTACACACCATGCTCTCCTCCTTTCTTCTGTCTTTCATGGATCAGTTACTTTTACCTGTGATGAACACTTTCTCAAAAATGCACGAACTTCCCCTTTTCTATCCATCTTCTTGCCAATTACCTAAGAAAAATCCACCTCTCCTCATTTCATGTTTCTGGGCCAAGAACGGGTGATGTGTAAAAGAAAATACCAGCACCTAGACTCCACAGACATCATTAAAGGGAGCAAGACTGGAGTCATCTTCTCTGCTACCACCAACACTAGCAGCTGGCATGCTGTCACCCACCAGCAGAGGAAGGGACCTGGGGGTTGCATCACCCCACCTCTGACCCCTCCTGCTTCTAGTCTAGTCCCCAAAGTCACCAGGAGCCAACCATCCCTACCAAGAATCACCTGTGGGATAGGAAAACCAGAATAGCTGAAGCAGGAGAGACAGGAAGCAGCAAGTTCCAGACAAGCCAAACCACCCCCACCTCCTCCACTCAGGCTCTAGTGGATCTAACTCAGGATGCTGAAGCCCAGACCACCAGTCTGCTTTGAGCTCGGCCATCACTGAAGGAAGCAATCACTGTGGAAAAGTGGCTACACTTCCTCACCACCACCAACTGTTGATTAACTGCCAATGGCCAACAGGCAAGCCCAAGTGGCAGCACCCTTCCTCCCCAAAGCATCAGCCCTGCTTCCAGCCTGGCACCCTCAGTCATCCTCCTGGGAAGTGACTTGCCCAGGGTCACACATCTAGTGAGTGCCTGAGGCCAGACTTGAACTTAGGAAAAGGAGTCTTCCTGACTCCAAGCCCAACATACTGTGCCACCTCGCTGCCAATCATAATCTAAAGTCCTGCAAATTTGTCCAGCCATTTTGAAAATCTGTTTGAAACTAGAGCTTAGCACAGTTCCCGGCACATAGTAGGCACTTAACTGACCAATTGCCTAACTATTACCCCAAAGTAACTAAACCAAACACACTCCAGGCCCAGCCCTGAAGTAATCAAAGAAAGAAAAGATGGACCCATCTGTAAAAACATATTCAGAGACATCTGGTCTGTTCTGGCAAAGACCTGGAAACCAAAAGGTGTGTCCACTGGGTAAAGAAGAAATGAATTAATTGTGGCATGTAAATGTAATGGGACTCTCTTGGGCAACAAGAAATGGCAGAGTGGATGCTTTCAAAGGAAATAGAAACAGCCTCTAGGGATGGATGCAGAGCAAAGGGGGAACAATTTCTACAGTGACAATGTTAGAGAGAAAAAAAAGCATTGAAAGACTTGAGACTGACCAAGACAATGATCCAAGACAATTCCAAAGGACTGTCAGGTGAACCAGAACTATCCTCTAACCTGGGAATGACTGGAACCAAACACAGCAAGCCAGAGGCCAAAGGGTCAGGAATCAAACAGAAGCTTAGCTAATCTCAGAGTGAGGAAAATGCTTGCAAGCTCCTGAGAAGGGCTTAACATGCTGGGGGAAAGGCAGGGCTTATATCCATGAAAAGCACTGGACCACAACACAGGCATTCTCAGGTCTGAAGGAAGTAGTCCCTTTGGTTGACATTTCTTGGGCTTGGGTCCTGTGGGACCAGTATCTGAAGTCTTAAGTCATAACGCCTTGTGATCAATCAGTGGGGTACAGAAGCAGAGTTAACAGTGGGTGGGAAGAGGAGTGTAGTACCTGGTTCAGTCCACTTAGCAGTTACATAAGCATAGGGATTGTGAGCATGTCAAGAGACGTGATGCAGCTTTAGGCTGCTTCCAGTTCTCAGGTCCTTGGGAAACAGGGTGAGCTCCAACAAATCTAAACAGTTATTGACTAATATGAAAATCCTTAATATGAAATCATAAAACCCTCAGTGAACACTGGTGCTGGTCCAAGTAATGATACACTTTGCCAGAGGTCGAGATTATTGCCAGAGAAAAAAGGATTGTTGTTACACTGAGCCCAAGGCACTGATTGCTTGCTGGGTCTTAGCTCTGGGAAACAGGGTGTCTCCAAATGCCTTAACAGAACCCATGATGAAAGCTGTTCCCCCACCTCCAGAAAGGGGACTAAAGAAGCTCTGAGTGCAGATGAAAGCAGATTTTTTTAACTTCCTTTATTTTTGTAGTTTTATCTTGTTTGTGTTTTATTTTGCAACATGGCAAATATGGAAATGTCTGACATGACATCATATGTATAATCAAAATCAACAAAACAAATTGTTCTCATCTGCCTATTCTACCCGGTGCTTAGGGTACACATCCCCCTAGCTCAACAATGGCTTTGAGGTTTCAACCTGGTTAAGTGTGTCCGCCAAGGCAGTTTACCAGGATATGGCCACCACTCATGCTCCAGCTTCTTGCAGTCACAGATTAGAGTTTGGTGAAGGTGGGTGACCAAAGATGGATGAGCAGCCCTCACCCCAGAGGTATTAAGTCCTCCTGAGCACTCCAAATGCCCCTTTACTCTATAGCCAAAATCACTTGCCAAACCACCCCTCCTCTCTGTCCCTTTCCACCTACATAGCCTCTATCTCCCTAGTATAGCCCCTCATCACCTCCTGTCTGGACCATCACAATGGCCTCCCATTGGGTCTCCTGACTTCCAGGCTTTGTCCAGCACAGCCTCTATACAGTTGCTAAAGTGTCTATCTGGCCATGTGAGTTCCCTAAGCAACATTCCAGTTGCCTCCTATTGCCACTATGGTCAAATATAAATTCATTTCTCTCATAAAGCTCTTCCTAACCTGGTCCTTTTCTCAGTCCCCACTCTTCTCCCATCTTGTTCCCCTCCATTCAGTCCATGGTCCAGCACTACCACCCTCCTTGCTTTTTCCACTTTACCACTTCCCATCTCTGTACTTTTGTGCTGGATTTCACTCAAGCCTGGCATCTGTCCCTCCTCCCCTCCATTCCTTAGAATGCTTCAGCTCCAGCATCACCTTGTGTAGGAGGTCTTTGCTGGTCCATTCAATCTGCTAGGCCCCTCCCTCCTGAAGGCACCACTACTTAGCCAGTTAATAAATTCTTCAGCACCTTCTACACACCAGGTACTGTGCTAAGCATTAGAATTCATTGTGTATGTGTTCTTCTGTGTGTATGTTGACATATACATGTATTTGTATGCATGTGAGTGTGTATATATACATGTACATAAATACATACACATTATATCTATGGGGTAGGGTATTGTAAGCTTCTTGAGGATAAGAACTGTTCACTTTGCCTTCTTCACTGCCAGTGTCTGGCACACAGTAGGCCTTTAATAAATGGATATGGATAGATAGGCAGGAAACAAGGGATTGCTATCTTGTGTGTCTTTTCTGAATCTGGGGTCTGCACAAACTACTGACTGGGTGGAAAGAATAATGATGAGACAACCTTGAAGCAGTGAAAACTCCAGCCTGACCTACTTCCATGAGCGATGATTCCAAGAACGAGGAATTGACAAAGATATGGATGTTGACTCTGATCGCTGATATTTCTCAGTTTCTCTGATACAAAAGAGGGAAAGAGGAAGGAGAGCATCCCATGTATCAGGGATGCCCAACACAAAACGGGAAAGAGATGGAAGCGTATGTAAGGAAAAGAGCAAGGTCAGTGGTGCCTGCAGAAGGCAGACTGAGTGTGTGTAGAAAGCTTGGGAAAGGGCACTGGGACCCGACTGTGCAGGGCTTCCAAGGTTAGGCTTGGAGCTTTCAGAGTGAGGGATGGGATTAGACAGAGGGGTTTGTGTTTGTTTTTGAATGTTGGGCTAGTAGAAAATCTAGTTAATGTTCATTGGTTTTCATGATAATCTCTCACATTTGTAAGGAATGCCTTGAGATCTGGAAAGCACCACACTAGATGTCATTTGATTCCAACAACAGCTTTGGGAGAGACACTATTACTCACTGATCTTTTACAAATGAGGAAACTGAGGTTCAAAAAAGGAAGAAGACTGGCCCAGGGTCACACAACTAGTAAGTGTCTGAAACAGGAGACAAAGCCCTTTTGATGCCAAGTCACATACTCTATACATTACAGATTTCATGCCACCACTGTCAAAAATAGAAATAATCCAGGTTCACTCTCCCAGAGCAAAGCTGACTACATCTCCCCAGCTAGGTTCTAGGGATACCACTGAGGGAATGGGGATCTCTCTACCGCTATTGACAGAAGCACAAGTTCTGGTGTGCCCCCACCCTGTCTGCTGCCAGCAGTCAATCCTCCAGTTCCATTTAGCCAATTAATATAAATCAACTCTTTCAAAGGGATTTTTACTTCACAACAAGAGCAGGTACAGGAACGTGTATGTTCTAGCACCACCGCAGTACCTGAGGAACACTCTTTGGTCCCTGGGAAGAGTGGATTCAAATTCAATACAATTCCTGCAAGTTTGCTTCCAAATGAATCAGCGAAAGGATAAATGAGTCCATGACTCTGGTCTGGGTATCTGCTGGACTGGGTCAAGCTTGGGACTTGGCTCCCTGCATGGATTGCAATTCCTAGACTACCATAAAGGCTTTGTCATCTCCAACTCCTTCACATAAAATGTGAACCAATAACACAAAGAAGTGAAGAACAGCCGCCACATTCACAGGCCACAGCACCATGTCAGAGTAATGGGAATTGGAAGATCTTCCCTGCCCTTTCATAGGCCAAATGTAATCACATGGAGCCTGTGGTGGGAGGAGTCTGCTGAATGGATGGAGCAGGAAGGGTAGAGAAGAACCCAGAGGAAGCTGGGAGTCAGAGCAATTAGAATTCAGGGAGGAGTAAGGATGCAGGCAAGGAGACAACTAGGCTTGTAAGTGTTTGTTATGGAAAGGCTTTGGGATGGTGTCTTAACTTCTTTGTTTCTATGATGGATTTGGCTTTCTGGCATTGGGATTTGGCTTTCTGGTATCTGAATAAATGTTTTTCTTCTGTCTTCTATATGGAGAGTCTGTCATATTTTGTGATTATGAACTACAATGGCATACTCATAGTCAACATTGGTGCTGTGAATATTGCCTTGGCAATACAGTCAGAAGGGAGCTCCAGAGGTCTCTGAGAGCTGGCTTCCCAGTGCCTTTGGAATGCATATTTTGTGCCCATCCCAGAGTGAGCAGACAGCCGAAGAACATCTGTGTGTGCCATCTCCCCTTATACTGGGGATCAAGTCACTGGGACTTTCCAGAAGCAGCCTCTCATGGAGAGGATAAGGTCCAACCTGGGGCTCTTCTGAGCCTGGAAGATATCAGCAGTTTGTCACCCTTCCTGCAGTACACCATGATTGTTTTGAGGCAGAAGAAGGAGGGTTCAGAGAAAACATGAGAGGGGAAAGAGGATTTGACTAAACAATGAATAACCAACTTCAAAGATTTCCAGAATTTCAGGGGTGCCCTTCGGTTGATGTGTACGATGCCATTCTAGGGAACCCTCAGTCCTCAGGATCATCTGCCCTCCCTTGGGCTCCATTTCTGGCCCCAGACTAAGCAGAGGGGCCAAGCTGGATGAATGGCACCAAGATAACATTGAATCAAACTTTGAATTGGAATGAGGCCAGCCTATTCCAGCTCTGAGGGCCATGGAGGTAGCATCAAAGGTTGAAGCTAAAAGCAGGGCTCCCTGACTCCACATGCAGCCCTCTCCACATGGATATGCTGCCTGGACAGGGGGCAGAGGATGGAAGTTGATAGAACAGCTCCTTGTTGAGTGCCACTGGAATAGAAAGCCATGATGGAGAATAACTGGAAAGGCCAACTGGGGCCAGAGCATGGAGGACTTCTCCAGCTTGATATCTTAGAGGACAGAGAAACCCCAGAAGCCTTCTGAGTGGGGAGGGACCAGTGCCTTAGGAAACACAGCTTTGTGGAAGATGAGTTTGAAAAGGAGGACCAGTGAAGAGGTTGTTCCAACAGTCTGGGTCAAAGAGGTTAAAAACATCAAGGGGCAAATTGTGGAACTAGAAAGACTAGAGTCAAGACTGAATGCCCAAAGTATTATAGTCACGAAACTGAGGGTGAAGAAGAGGAAGAGTCCAGGATAACTTGACTCCTCCACAATGAACTTGGGTGTCAAAGGAGGGAAAACTATTGCCTTCTATAGCAGTTTGGGGGCAGCTAGGTGGTGCAGTGAAAGTGCAGAGTACACTGGCCCTGGAGTCAGAAAGACCTGAGTTCAAATTCAGCCTCAGACACTTGACACTTAACTAGTTGTGTGACCTTGGGCAAGTCACTTAACCCCAATTGCCTTGCCTTCTCCCCTCCAAAAAAAAAGCAGTTTGGTAAGAGGTACAGGGTCAGCAATGATTCCACGTTCCCATTTCGAATGTGCTGATGCAGAGATGCCTCGGGAAAATCCAGTGGGAGCTGTCTAGTAGACACGGGCAGTGGAGGACTGTGGCTCAAGAGAGAAAAAAGGACTGACTGGGTCTTTGGAAGGGAGAGGAAGGTTGAGGAAAATTCTCTCATACAATCAAAATGCCCACCTACAAGTCTATACAAACAAGGAAGAATGGGTGGGATCAGCTAACAACTTCACTCTCATCTGAATTGGCCAAAGCAATTAAGAATACACATGCACACACATTTCATTTAAGAGGAAAACAGGAGGCAAAAGGGAAAATGGAAGGGGGGGAGGGGATAAGAGAGCAGGCATATTAAGGGAAAGATCATTCCTAAGTAAAATCTCTAGCTTAGGGTGTACCCCCAAAAGAATTTATAGGGTTTATTTATCTATTTGTTCACATTTTGCCATGGCAAAGAATTGGAAACTGACCATGCCTATCAACTGGGCAAACACATATAAATGTGTTTTAAGAAATGATGAAGGGGATGGTTTCAGAGAAACCTGGGAAGACCTGTATGAGCTGATACAGAGTGAAGTGAACAGAACCAGGAAAACAATTTTTATAATGACAACAATATTGTGAATACAGTTTTCAAAGACTTATCAGTATAATGACCAAGACCAATTCCAGAGGGCTTATGATGAAACCAGATTAAGAGGGGAAGGACTCAGAGGGTAGAAAGAGACATTTGGAGACTGGAATGGTAGGACATGGCCAACGCAGGGGTTTGCTTTTTCTTTCTTTTTTTCTCAATTGAGGGCAGGTGGGAAGGAGGGAAAGCAGTAGAAGCTAATAAACGTCAGGTGAAATTTAAACTCAAGTCTTCCTGACTCCAGTGGGTAGGTTCTCTACCTCCTGGGGTCCATTTGAAATGACAGAGACTCCCAAGTGGCAAAGGAATCTTCCAGGAGATTTGAACACTAACCCATGCAGTAGAGACAAGTTTGCCCCCTGGATCAATGGCTGGCGGTGCACTTGCTTCACATACTGAGCCTGGAGTGGGACCTGGCCCTCCCATGGCAGGGATGTAAGGAATGGCTCAGTCTGCCAGCACAAACGAGCAGTCCCTGGGACATGAAGATCACCTCTCTCCCCATTTTTGCTCCTCCTTAATCCTAAATACAATCTGTTCTTAAGACCCTCTGGCTCACTTACCCTGGCCCTCCTCCTTCAACATCTGCCCACCCTCCTCTGAGGCTGCTTGCACCTCCCTAAGCCTACATCCAACCTCTTTTCTTGGGTCCCAGATTTCTTTAGATCTTGAATTGATTTAAAGACCCATACCTGCTTTATGGATTGTGGTGAAAGTGACTTTCCTGGGGAGGATAGAATGGGTCCAGAAGTCTAATTACCCTTTATTCCTTGCCTATCTCCAGCATTCTCCATAAGCACCTCACTCCTCAGGGGTTCAGCATCTTAGTGCTGGAGGAAAGGGGGTCTCTCTTGGCTTCCAGGACCCCTGGCTGACCTAGGCTATTTAGGGTGGCAGCAAGGCAAAGTCCAAACTACAGCCCTTCCCTCCAAATCACTGATCATCTGAGGGCCAGACTTCGAATTCACATTTTTATTTTCAAAAATGAAACAGATTTCAATGAAATTCATGTCTGGGTTTTAATGAAAGGTTCCTTAAAACTCAGCCCTTTGGTACTAGAAAGGTAAAACCAGCTTGTCTGAGCTCCATCCATCCTGGCAGGAGGATAATGACCAACCCCGCCCCCAAATCACCATAGCAACAATCGAGAGTTCAAGACAGAAAACCCAAAGCCCCACCGTGCTTGCGCTGTGTTCGTGCTCCCCACTCCCGCTCCCCCTCCTCCTTCCCACCTTTCTCCTTGGCTGCTGATTGCTATCCAGCTTGGTCATTTCTATCTGGATTTGGAAAATCACAGACTTTTCAGGCCAAGCCCCTCAGGAGCAGCCCACACATCTGCCCACCCAAAAAAAACCCCTCAGGAAGTAGTAGAAAGCCAGTGGCTCACTGAGCTCACAAGAAGAAAGGGCCACTTCACGGGGCAGACAGCACTGGACTCATCAGGGGGTAGGACTGATCCCAGGGGGCACCACTGCCATTGGGGGATGGTGCAGAAGCAGAACTCACCTCTGAACCATCCAAGGAGCTCAACTCCAACTGCACCCAGCTCCCCTGCACACTGCTGTTGAGGGGGGGCAGATGGCCCTGTATGGTGGCTGGGGCACAAGAAGCCAAACTGCTCTGTGGTCCTATGGGATAGTCCCAGCCAGTGTGCCTCACAGGGGCCTCCAGGGGGCTGGCAGGGTAGGGAGGTTGGAGGGCCATCTGGTAAGGAGAGGCTGCCTCTCCATAATTCTGGAGCCAGTCCTCTGAAACCTGGTTACTCCACCCTGAATTGTTTTCAGGACTATTGTTCACAGGGTCCATGTAAAATGAAGGAGGGAGGCTGAAGTCTTGTGGTCCAGTTGCTGGTTCCAGCTAAAAGAAGGAGGAGATGAGTTACCTGAAGCACACTGGAACCCCAAGTGGGGTAGAGAAAACCTGGGCTGCCCATGGCCAGCTCCCTTTTTAACAGGACAGCAGAAAAGCCCTGCTTCCCAGGGCCCTGAGGGAAATGCCAAAGGAGAGGGAGCAGGACTAGTAATAATGCTTCTCCTTTACCTGGGGCAGCCTGGGGTCTCGGGTATGTCCTGTGCACACAGACACAGTCTGCAATTTCTTTGTCTTCAATCTCTGGTTCTGGAACCAAGTCTTGACCTGGAGGAGAAGACAACCAGCCCCCATCACAGGAGGGTGGCCTCTTCCCCATCTAGAGGTCCCCCTCCAAGAAGAAGCCCCTGCCTCCCACCTCCCTCACAATGTAGTGGGCCCCACTCTGAAGGGGAAAGGGCCCTGCCCCAGCCTCCCTGAAGCCCTCAGGTCCATAGACATGCTTATGGCCCTGCCTCCAAGAAGAAGCCCCTGCCTCCCTCCTTACCTGTTTGTGGTTTAGTCCCAGCTCCTGGGCCAGCTGGCAGGCCCTCTCCCGGGTAATGTATCTGCATGCTGCAAAGTCTCTCCTGAGCAGCCTCAGCTGTTCCTGAGAGAATGTGGTCCTGCTCTTGGGTTTCTTGACTCGGCTCTGATCTACCTGATTCTCCTGGACTTTGGAGGTGTCTGGGACAAGCAGATCCATGGATGAGGGAGCAGGGGGGAAAGCTGGAGAAGAAAGTGAGGAATGAGGGGGCATCTGTTAGCTTTGTCCCAACGGCCGGCAAGGGGCCAAGCTTCTGCTCCCCCAAAGAGGGATGTGGGAAAGCAGAGCAGGACTGGCTTCGGAGGTACAAGATGGCCCATCTCCATCCAGGCCAAGGGCATCTAGGGGCCACAGTGCAAAGCCTGGGAAAGCCTCATCCTCTTGAGTGCAAATTTGACCTCACACTTAGTAGTTGCATGACCCTGGACAATTCACTTCACCCTGCTTGCCTCAGTTTTCTCATCAGTAAAATGGGCTGGAGAAGGAAATGGCAAACCCCTCCAGTATCTCTGCCAAGAAAACCCCAAATGGGGTCACAAAGGGTCATTGGGCAGACCGGACTAAACAGGAACAAAAAGGACATCGCAGGGAGGCAAAAGAGGATGAAGGGAATCCTCAGGGCTCCCAGAGGTTAACCACTGGATACCTCTCTGTGGCAGAGGCATGCTCCCCTCCAGGGCTCATCTCACATCCTCTAACTCCCCAAGCACCAACAGAGGGTCAAAAGCAAAGCTGCCATTCTAAGGCCTTGAAGGATCTGAACCAGGCCCAAGATATTCCACTTTCTGCCAGTAGCTCCTCCCAAGGACCAAGGAATAAGGAGGACTAATCCTGGAGGGCACAGACTCCACCCCCTCCTCCCTCCCAATCCTTTGGTTCTTCCTAAAGTCAAATGGTTCCAAAGGGCTGGGCTCCAGACCGATGGAGTTCTTTCTGACGAGCCAGACATCAGCATCCAAGCCCATCATCCTTCCTCTCAGCCTTAGCTGCTTAGGGGAGTTGAGGACTGGGATTCAGGATTGTTTGCATGGTGCCGGCTCCTTTAGGGGCAAAGCTTTTTGGTCTTCTCTTGCTATGGACTTTAATGCCTTGGACATCATAGCACATACTATGTACTTTGGGGACTAATTTTCTGTTCATTAGGATTAGAATCCGAGTTTGGGAGTCGACAGCCCTAAGGGAAGACTGGCCTGTAGGGAGAAGTGGGCAAAGCTAGGAGTCCGCCGGTGTATTCACCGCCTCTTGTATGACTTCATCTTTTGGCACTTGTATGACCTCATCTTTTGGCCTCAGTATCCACACCTCTAGGGTTCTAGTTGGTGCCGACCTTAAAGCCACCTCGGCGATTGTGTATTGTGCCCCCTCGGCTGTCTTCCTGCCTGGGGGGTGTAAGGGGGGTGGGGGGCGCCTCTATCAACGAGCCTAGAAATGAGGTCCCTTTCTAGGCCCCAGTTGCCCCACAGACAACCTCTGAGTCTCCAACCTAAGCCTTGGGGGCCCGGCCCGGCCTAGCCCAGTCCAGCCCAGCTCAGCTCAGCTCAGCTCAGCTTACCTGGGCTTTCTCGCAAAGCTGCGGACGACGATGCGTAGGGCTCGGCGGGATGGGTTGCTGCCCAGGCGTCGGGGAAGGATCCCTCCACAGCTCCTGGAAGCCTCGGAGAAGGACCCTGGGGCCAGGCTGGGCCAGAGTGGTGTTGATGTTCCATGGTAAGGCTCCAGTCCCTAGCGCCTTGTTGCGCCCCACGCACCCCACGCCCAGCTTCCTGCATTATTTGAGAGAGAGCAGCCTGTGGCCCCTTCAGTCCCCGCCCCCACCAGCCAATCCTAATCCAGTCTGCCTCAACCTCCCCACCCTAGGCTGTCTGACGCAAATTGACAAAGCAGAGTAGGAGCCCGGGCGTGGGGGCAGGGGTGTGGTTTGGGTTTCTGTAGACCTGCGACCAGATTTCCAAGTGATTTAACCCTGTTGGACCTCAAGGAAATGGCCAACCTCTTCAGTATCTTTGCCAAGAAATGGGGTCACAAAGAGTTGGACACGACTGAAATGACTTGAACCACAAAGTCCTCTGATTGCTGCTATCAGATTCTCCCCCTCCCTCCATCACTCCAGAACCTCCATATCCACCCAGTCAAAATACTGGTAGCTTCGGTCTGCACCACCACCCCTCCCCCTCCAAGCTATTCCCCTTCCTTCCCCTGTGAGTTCAGTCCCTAGCTCATCATTTCTTACTCCTCCCCAACTCTTGCCCTTATACTAAGGGACTTCAATAAACAGGTTGACTCTCCCTAACCATTCAGCTCCTCAGCCACCATCTCCTTTAACTGTAGGTGGCCCAAGGAAGTCTGTCCCAGGCCCTCTTCTCTTCCCCCTTTCTACTTCTTCATTTGGTGAACTCATTGAGCTCCACTGGATGCAATGACTATCTTTACGTTACTGATTCCCCAGTCCCCTTCTCCTGCCCCAGCCTCTCTGCTCCAAGTTCCTCCCAAACTGAAGGTCCAGCAGACTTCTTCAACTCCACAAGTCCAAAGCCAAGCCCCTCATCTTTACCCTAAACCCTCCACTCCTCTTCCCCTCCCCATTACTTGGGAGGACAACATCATCCTCCCAGGCCCTCAGGCTGGACACCTAGGAGTTATCCTGGATTCCTCATTCTCTCACCCCACATGGCCAATATGGTGCCAAGGCCTCTAGCAAACCTTTGCAAACATCTCTGTCCTTCTCTCTCTGGACACTAGCCCCACCCTAGTGCCTGGGCAGCATAGCTGCTGGGGGTGGGGGTGGGAGGGTCTGCCTGCTTCAAGTCACCTTCCATGTCATCCCCCCACCTCCTACTCAGTAAACAGTAGTTGCCTCCGGCCTCCAGGATCAAATCTAAAATCCCCATTTTGCCGTTCAAAGCCCTTTACCACATGACCCCCTTCCTGCCTAGATACTACCCAGGCTTCCTTGCTGTTCCTTGCACAAGACACACCATCTCCAGTCTCTTTCCCATTCACACTGGGGCAGTAGGAGAAAATCTCACCTACTGCAGGAAATCTTTCCCCATCCTTCTTACTTCTAGTTAATTCCCTCTGTCTCTGTTGTCTCCGATTTATCTGAAATATATTTTTAACTCGGAGATTCCACTGCCTGGCATATAGCCCTCCAAGGTGGGGACCAAGGTCCCTTACCTGTCTTTGTATCTCTCAGGGATTAGTAAAGACCTCTCACCATAAGTGTGGACTGATTGATTGATTGATTGATTGATTGATTGATTGATTGATTGGTTAAAGACCTCCCTCCCCTCCCCCAAATCCTCCCCTCTTGTTATGAGACCAGGAATCCCTTCCCTGAAAACCAACACCTCTACCAGCTTAGACTATTCGGCCAAGAGACCAGCACTAAATGGGATTGAACTCTGAAGCCTTGGAAGGAAGGCTTCCCTAGATTGAGAGATGAGGGGGGGAGATACAAAAGAGACCTTTAAAGCAGATGAAAGTTGTGTATTCAGTTTTGGTCCTGCAAGGCTTTATCTATCTGTGCTCCGAAACAGTCAAAAATCCCAGAAAAAGTCAATAGTCAATAAATAGTTAATAAACCCTGTTAGGTTGCACCATAGTGCATAGATCAGTGGGCCTTGAGTCAGGAAGATTCATCATGTTCCTGAGTTCAAATTCAGTCTCAGATACTTCTTAGCTGTGTGACCCTGGGCAAGTCACTTCACCCTGATTGCCTCAGTTTCCTCATCCGTAAAATGGGCTGGCAAAAGAAATGCAAACCACTCTAGTAGCCCCGCTAGCCAATAAAACCCCAAATGGGACCAAGAAGAATCAGACACGATGAAACAACTGAACAAGAGTTGGTGGCCCCACTGTCCAACAGAGGGTGTGGATGAGGGAGAGTGTGGGGACTGATGGGTCCTTGAAGGATGATGAGAGTGTCCCATTAATGAACTGCTGTAGGAAGCAGAGGACTCAGGTGGGAAAAGGAAGGGATGCTTTTGGAGCTTTCAACAGAGAAATGCCTTCCCCTCCAATGCCCTTCCATCTCCTTAGTCTCTACCTTGTATGGACCCAGTCACTGACCTGTTGCCTCTCCCAGCTGGAAGTTCTGGGACATTTCTTTGCATCCCAAGTGCCCCAGGGCACAGTATCTAGTACAGAGTGAGTTCTCAGATCAATATGAGGTCTCTCTTTTCCTGTCCCTGACCTCAACAGGGTTGATAGATGCCTAGCAGTGGGATCTCTGAGTTAAAGGGCATAGACTTTAAGTCACTTTTTTGAAAAGGCACAAGCAGGCATTGTGTTAGGGAGTCAGTACAGAGCCAAAGAACCAGCTGTCCAAGAACATGAGAGGGCCCTCAGGAGGCTTCTGCTTTTCTGAAGACCTCTGATGAAAGGCTGCCAGGGGCTGTGCTGGTGATCAGTCCGATGGTGGGGGGATCCAAGGCAGGACAGGACAAAATTGGCAATAGGACAAGAGGAAAGGATCTCCAGAGAACAAAGACAGACACAGAACCAAATCAAGAGCCTGGAACCCCATGTACTATGCTAGTGATACAGCAAACAAAATGTACAAGGTGAATTCAATAAATTAGAAGGGAGTTGCTACTGTGCATCAAACAAAGCAAAAATAAAAATTCACGATACCAGTAGAAACAAGGAAATTAGAGAATGCATAACGGATCTCTAAACAATGAAGCAATTTCAGTGTTCTACATGTACGCAGCTGGTGGCCTAGCATCTACAAAGAAACAATTCACTAAATATCAACAAAACACACAACACAATAATAGCAGAAGATCTAAACCTTTCTCTATTAAAAGTAAACAAATCTAAGCAAAAGATAAACAAAAATCTGTAAAAATAAAGTATGGAACTTAACAAACCATAAGAGAATTTAGAGCTAAATGATGGGTGGGCATCTTCTGAATAACAACAGCAAAGACTATGCATACTTCTCAGTACCGTGTGACACTTTTGTGAGATAAGATTCCCCTATTCCTACTCCATTCCTATCAGTATTAGTTTGATATTTTATATAAATTACAAAGGGATAATTGGATAAGACAGGTGCTTATGGTGGGCCTTTATAGTGGGTCTCAAGCTTTAATGTAACACTTACTACTTGTCTACCAGTTGTGAAGTTCACTTGCACAGCCACAAAAATGTTGAAAAAGATTATCTCCAAGCCCAGCAAGGGTGGGATACCTTGATTCTTTGGAAAGCCACTCAGCTTGTTTCTGTGCCTCTGGACCTCTTTTCCTTATCCAACATGAGCAGGTGACCATCTTATGACCACTTAGTTGGTGATGTCCCATGCTTCACCCAACTTGTGACCCCCCTGTTGATATGTCATTTTTGGTTCCCAAGAGCAAGATCTATCAACCAATGAGATTCTGTATTTTTCCATGCCTCTTTTACATATTTGGATGTCAAACTCTATAAAAGTAGGATCCTGGGGACCAGGGGTATCTCAGATCAGAAGATCTGAAGTCTACTTCATTAGCGGAGGTCATGGACCTTTTTATAAAGTGGTACTGACTCAGAACTCTGCCTCAGTGGTTTTTCATGCAAATTGGACAATTTTGGACCCCACACCTTTAAGAAAAAAAAAAGTAGAAATACCAAAGAGACAGATCCAGATGAAGAACTGATATCAAATCCCCCAGAATGAGCGAGTCAAAGATCAAGTCATAGAAATAACAAATACTATGTGTTAAGTAAAGCATTCACCTCTCCCCCTCAGAAAATGAAATCACAGCAGGCCCAGAATGTAATGCCAGAGCAAAAAAAGAGGCATTTAAGGAATTTTCCTACTAATTCATGACAAATGTGCAGAAAAAGTACTTGGTGAACTTGAAAGAGTTTAGGTCCTTAGCCTAAGGTAACTGTCCCAGTGAATTATGTAGTTGGTTGAAGCAGTCACACCCCTCAGCCCTATGTAGAGACTCCAGCCTCCATATTGCATAGAAAGTTCTGGGCCTGGAATCAGTCAGTCAATGCCAGGCACCCAACTGATCACTGGGAATACAAGGAAAAAGAGGGATAATTCCTGCCCTCAAGGAGTTCACCTTCAAATAGTAGAGGACAGCTCATAAGAGGGAGCTGAAAAACAGAGGGGGGTGAAGAGGATGCACAAAAAATGAGGCAAAGAAAGTCTTGGGGAGACGAAGAAGGCGTGGTCAGATGGCGGAGCCTCCCGCAATTGGAGGTTCTGGGAGGAAGCAGCAATCAGATGCTGAGACCATGGGGGTTGGGTAACTTCTAGTCTAGGAGTGAAGTAACCTTCCGAGGTATAGAGGTTACTATGCATGGAGATGAGCCAACAGCGCAGCCTGGGGAGGGATGAGAACCTGAGTTCAAATCCAGTTCCAGACTCTTCCTAGTTATGTGAATCTGGGAGAGTCACTTAATTTCTCTCTGCCTCAGTTTTCTCACCTGTCAAATGCAGATAAGAGCATCTACCTCCCAGGGTTATTTTGAGGCTCAGAAGAGATAAGATTTGTAAAGCAATTAGCATAATATCTAGTACACAGGAGGTGTTTGATAAATGCTTGTTCCCTTCCTTCCCTTTGCTTGGACCAGAAGTCAGGATGGGAAGAAGGGGAAATTTTCTCCCCTTTTCCCTACATGTCATCCTCAGGACTACTAGATAGTGCATAGAGTACAGAGCCTGGAGTCAGGAAGTCCTGAGTTCAAATCCAACTCCAGACACTTCCTAGCTATGTGACCCCAGCCAAGTCATTTAACTTATGTCTGCCTCAGTTTCCACATCTGTAAACAAGGGCACTACTGAACCTTGCTTTTCAGATGAGATCATTTGTCAAGTTCATTGAAAATGTTAAAACATCATGTAAATGGTAGCAGTAGTAATAGCAGTAGCCACTGCCACCCACAGGGTTACCCCTAGACCCTGAGAGAGCAGTTATACTCTTCTGTAAATTACTGGGGGTGATTTGCTCCTGGGTTCACAGAAGTCCCCTCCTCCCCAAGCATCTCTGACTCCCAGTCAGTCCAAAGAGCATCATTGCCTTGTGGGTGGTGACCTCAGGGAGCATGGGCCCCCTGAACTAGCCTTTTTTCTCCATCTGTTTCTTTCTCTACCACCCCCCTCCCTTCATAATCATTCTCCTCCTGCTGCTGATATTCTCCTTCTTTTAATTCTTTCATTTTTTATCCTTCCCTTCTTCTCAATCTTTCTGGCATCTCTTCTCTCTCTTTTCCTCCTCCAGAGATCAAGGACTAGAAAAGACAAGTTAATCCAAAACCTTCAGTCAGGTTCTGTCACTCCAACAAATGTCTCTGGTTCCTCCTGTTCCTTCTCTTCCTTGGGCCTCCTCATGTCTCCTTACTCCCCTTACACAATCCAGTGACCCTGTTCTCTTCTCTATGCATCACATGGTTGGCCACTTCTGTGTTTTATGGTCAGTGTCCCCTCCCTCTGAAGTGTGTTACTCCCATGGAACTTGGCAATGCCTCCCTGCACAGGTTCCTAGTTGGTGTCCATGGTGCTGAGAAGTTGGGACTCAGTTTCTTACCTTTTTTAAATGGTAATTCTTTCTCTATTAATAAAAATACATTTCTGCTTCACCTACCACTGCATTTAAAAAGAAAAAAAACCTCCCTCTATCCTTTCCCCTCCCCCTCATAGACCTGAGATAAAGCTGGCCTCTGGCTGTGCCCAACAAGAGAAGAGTGTGTGTTGGTTTTTGACACCTGCCTTAAATACTTCCTAGCTGTGTGACCTTGGCCAAGTCACTGTGATAGTAATGGAATATAAAGATCCCCCTGTATTGGCTTGGTTTTCAAATTGATTGTGTTAAAACCCAGAGCTTGTTAATCCCACCTGTGGGATGGACTTGTTGATGTGAAAAGAGAGTCCTGAACTGGGAGGAACTGGTGATACAAAAAGAAAATCCTTCTTCAGGGCTTCCGAACCAACAGAAAGGTTCCCAGACCCCTGCAACAACAGCACTGTCCTTCACCAGTGGACAGTATTCACTCTGTCTGCAGGACAGTCTCCAGACCCCTGCAACAACAGCACTGTCCTTCACCAGTGGACAGTATTCATTCTGTCTGCAGGACAGTCTCCAGACCCCTGCAACAACAGCACTGTCCTTCACCAGTGGACAGTATTCACTCTCTGTCTGCAGGACAGTCTCAGGATCTCTTAGCCAACAGCCAGGTTCCAGGACTTCTTCAACAGGACTGTCTTTCACCAGTGGACAAGTCTGGCAAAACAACATCAAAACAGACAGACAAAGTACCAGCAAAACAGCCATGTCTCCTCAGTCCTTGGCAGCTCCGGGGGCAGGTCTCAAAAGTCCAGGGCGATTCAAAGTGTCCCTCAGCAACCCTCTCAGTCTCTCCCTCTGCCTCCGCGTGGGTGCTGCTTCCAAAAAGTTCTTCTGCCTCTCTCTTGTGTCTCTCCAAATCTACATCACCAGCTCCTCCCAGTTCAGGACTCTCTTTTCACATCAACAAGTACATCCCACAGATGAGATTAACAATCTCTGGGTTTTAACACAATCAATTTGAAAACCAAGCCAACACAGGGGGATCTTTATATTCCATTACTATCACAATCACTTAACCTAGGTCTGGCTCAGTTTCCTTATACCTAAAATGGACATGCTAATAGTGTCTTCATCACAGGATTGTTGTGAGGATCAAATGAGATACATGCAAAAAAAATTCAAAGAGTTATATAAATGCTGTTGTTCAGTCATGTATGACTTTTCATGACCCCATGGGCCATAGCACACTGGGACTTCTATCCTCCATTGTCTCCCAAAGTCTGTCCAAATTAGTGTTCACTGTTTCCATGACATATCTATCCGTCTCATCCTCTATCATCCGCTTTTCCTTTTGCCTTCAATCTCTCCCAACATTAGGGTCCTTTCCAATGAGTCAATTCTTCTCATTG
This sequence comes from Petaurus breviceps papuanus, assembly GCF_028583685.1. Taxonomy (NCBI): domain Eukaryota; kingdom Metazoa; phylum Chordata; class Mammalia; order Diprotodontia; family Petauridae; genus Petaurus; species Petaurus breviceps. The sequence goes on from NW_027186352.1 coordinate 200,826, forward strand.
TGTGGCCAAAGTATTTAAGCTTAAGCTTCATCTTTGACTTTCCAATATATAGCCTTAGCTAAATAGAATTAGTTTCTTTTAGTGTTGAGTGATTTAAACTCCTTGCTGTCTAATGGACTCTCAAAAATCTTCCTCAGCACCACCGTTTGAAACCAATGATTCTATTGTATTCAGCTTTCCTTATAGTCCAACTCTTACATTCATACATTTCTCCTGGAAAAAACATAGCTTTGACTATATGAACCTTTGTCAACAACGTAATGTCTCTGCCTTTTAGTCTGCTGGCCAGATTTGTCATAGATTTCCTTCCAAGAAGCAAGTATCTTTTAATGTCATGACTGCAGTCTCCATCAGCAGTGACCTTTGAGTCCAAGAATATAAAATCTGACACTGCATCCATTTCTTCTCCCTCTATCTGCCAGGGAGTGATGGGACCAGTTGCCAACACCTTCATTTTGTTTGTTTGGTTTTGTCTTTTATGTTAAGCTTCCAGCCAACTTTTACACTCTCCCCCTTTCACCCTCATCAAGAGACTTCTGGATTCCTCTTCACTTTCTGACTCAGAGAAGTATCATCTGCATGTCTGAGATTGTTGATATTTCTCCCAGCAACTTTACTTCTGGCTTTTGCTTCATTCAGCCTGGCATTTCACACGATGTACTCTGCACATACATTAAACAAATACAGGGACCATATACAGCCTTGTCATCCTCCTTTTCTAATCGGAAACCAAGCAGTTGTTCCATGTTTGGCTCTAGCTATTGCTTCTTGACCTGCATACAGGTTCCTCCAGAGACAAGTAAGATGACCTGGTACTGCCATCTCTTTGGAATTGCTCTTGACACGTTTTATTGTGATCCACACAGTCAAAGGCTTTAGTGTAGTCAATGAAGCAGAAGGAGATGTTTTTCTAACTCTCTTGCTTTCTCCATCATCCAGCGAATGTTGGCAATTTGGTCTCTAATTCCTTTGCCTCTTCGAAAACCAGCCTGCTCTTCTGGAAATTCTCAGGTCACATGTTGCTGAAGCATCAGTTGCAGAATCTTGCTGGCATGTGAAATGGGCCCTATTATTCAGTAATTGGAACATTGTCTGTCATTGTCCTTCTTTAGGACTAGGATGTAAACTGCCCTTTCCCCATCCAGTGGCCACTGTTGAGTTTTCCAAATTTGCCAGCTTATTGAGTGCAGCTCTTTAACAGCATCATCTTTTAGAGTTTTAAATAGCTTGGCTGGAATTCTGTATCCTCCACCAGCCTTATTGTTGGCAATGCTTCCTAAGGCCTGCTTGACTTCATTCTCCAGGATGTTGGGCTTTAGATCAGTAACCAAACGACAGTTGTCAGTGATGTTAGGTGCTTTCTTGTATGTACTGTTCTTTGTGTACTTGCCTCTTCTTCTAAGTCTCTTCTATTTCTGTTAAGAACCTACCATTTTGTCTCCTATCATGCTTATTTTTGCACAATATGTTTCCTTGATATCTCTAACTTTCTTGAGGAGATCTTGTCTTTCATATTCTATTGTTTTCTTCTATTTCTTTGCATTGCTCATTTAAGAAAACCTCATCTCTGGGTGTTATTCTCTGGAATCCTGCATTCGGTGGGGTATATCTTTCCCTTCCTCCTTTCCCTTTCCCGTTCTTTCTTTCCTCAGCTAGTGATGCAAACCAAAATGGCTTCTGATGAAGCTGTGATGAAGAAAGGAGGAGAGCAGACTTTATTGTCCTTGGGACAGAAACAAGGAACATGATTCAAGAGGTCACCAGGTGACCTAATGCTGGAGGACTCATGGCGGAGACATGCAGAGTCTGCCCTGAGAAGGACTCACCTCCACAGAGACGGCCAGACCCAGCCAGCTGTACTCACACACACATGCCTGGCATTAGCCATAGAGGGTTAAGAGGGGAAGAAATCTGAATACGCCCCCAGTGTCCACTGATGAGCTTCATCAGAAGCCATTTAGGTTTCTTGCTCTTTTATTCTTTGTGATGGCTTTTGTTGCTACCTCCTGTATAGTTTTATGAACCTTTATTCAGGTCACCTGTGGTGGACTAAGGTTAGGAGAAGATTCACTTTCAGACTGACTCAGCCTAACTTCTTCTGGACAGCACAGTGGAGAAGAAGTTTCATCCCAGGGTTCACAAATGACGAGAGTCCCTGTTTGATAGGAACTGCTAGGAAAACTTGAGTTTGGCAGAAACTAGGGCTAGGCCAGGATTTGATGTCACACACCCCATAGAGTTCAAATAGATGTGGGACCTCATTATAAAAGAGATGATAAAGAATTAGTAGTAATAGGAGACAGATTTCAGAGCTATGGCCAGGGCGAGATCACAAATGAGATACAATTTCTAACTGAAGTAAAACATTGTAAAAGCTTTTGCTTAATCAACATACATGCTGCTTGGATAGTAAGGGAAGGTGTCAATTGCAAGAAAATATTTGCAACAAATGGCTCTGTTAAAAAGGAATGAGCACACACATCTGAAACCCAGAGCAGCTTTCCCAAGAAATTAACTCTCAAAGAAGATACAGTTTCTTAAGAACTTGAACTCTACGGAAGGTAATGTGACATGCAGACAGCCTTGAGCCAGTGATCGCAACCAAAAAGTCTGTAGGACAACACTCAGGTTTCAAGTTGACAAGGATGGAGATTGTCCATGTTGGAGGGGCCGCCAAGGCCGGGCACACCAGTGCACTGTTGTGGGAGACCATAAACTGTTCCCTCCTTCCAGAAGACTGCTTAGAATTATTCAAGAAAAGACATTAAGACATTAAGGATCCAGAGATTTCGCTGCTAGGCCTTTGAGGCCCCAAGGAAGTCAGAGAAAAAATGGAAACAAGGTGAGTGCTGGAAAAGGACTAAACCAGAATATTGTTTTGTCAGGAGACAACGAACATAAGGAATTTGGAGGAGAAATGATATTTGCAAAGCGCTTAGCACAGTGTTTGGTACATAGTAGGTACTTAATAAAGGCTTCTTCCCTTCCCTAGCCAAATAAGGAATAAAGTGAATGCAAAAATCAGATTGGACAACGATTTATCCTTAGACTTGGAGCTCCTTGAGACCAGAGACCCTGGTCGTTGCTTTTTTTCCATCCCTGGTGTTCCAGAGCTTAACATAGTGCTTGGCACACAGAAGGTGCTCAATTTGCACTGGCTGACTATTTCAATTACATAAAGTGTTAAAAGCACACCAATGTAGATAACATAGGAGTTGCTGTGCCAGAGCAGTGAAAGTGCCCCTGGAGCCTTGATATAGAGCTGTTTGAAATGCTGACCAGAGAATGTCGAGAACCAAGGGTACCAGGGGTGGCGCAACATGGGGCATACAAGATGCCTACCACAGCCTCAGTGAAAAGCTGCCTGTGAGGTTCACCCTTCTCCTTTCTGCAGAGAGGGGCAGAATGTGCAGCATGGTGTCAGATCCAGTCCCAGCAAGGACTCATTTTGTTAGGGTTCAGTTATGGGCAGTGTAGACCCCCAAATGGCCACGATATAATGATGATCGTGATAACTAGCGTGTCGATAGCGCTTAAAGATTTGAAACAAGAGACATTAATAAATCTTTTTTTTTTAATGAAAAAACTTTAAGACTCAGTAATAAGCATGACTTCAAATTAATATGAAACCACTGGAGCTGGTGAGCCTGGCACTGGAGCTAGAGACAAGCCCAGCCTTCAAAGAGCTCACATTTCCCAAGGAAGGGGGATGGGCAAGGGCCCAAGACACAATGTGTGCACAATTGAGTGACTGCAGGACATAGAGGGTGATCTGGGGGCATTAACGGGGGGGGGGGCAGTCACCTTGTAGGAAGTGACATTGAGCTCAACTGTGGCTTTTAGGAGAGAGGAGAAGCAGAAGAACATTCTAGGCATGAGACAAAGCTTGTACAATGTCACCGAGGTGGGAAACAAGCATGTAGGTAGGAGAAATGGCAAGCAAGTCGATGTGGCCAGAATGGAAGCGTGTGAAGGAAAGTACGTTCAATAATCCTGGAAAGGGAGCCTGAGTTAGCCTGGGAGAACCCTTAAACCATAACAACAATAAGTGTTTCTGGAGGGCCTTCACGTTTGCCAAAACACTTCAGAAACATCATCTTCTTTGAACCTCAAAATAACCTGGGGAGCCAGGGACTATTATCACCCTTCTTTTACAGTTGAGGAAACTAAGATGGACAGAAAGTAAATGACTTGCCCAGGGTCACTGAACTAGTAAGTGTCAGGGCTCCATCCCCTGTCCTTGATTGGGTATGGCTATGTGGACAAGAGCTTGGAGAAGAGGAGGACTCAGGGTGGCCAGGACAGAGGTGGCTATAGGAGTAGTCTAGGCAAGAGAAAATGAGGAGGGAAAGATGGAGGAGATACTTTGGGCACAGATAGGCAAAGAATTGGATGCTTGGGGGAGGGAAAGGGAAGAATACACATTTATTAGGTACCCATGATGTCCCAGGCACTGTGCCCATCCTGGCTCACAATCAAATGAGGAAAAAAAGGGTGCAAACACAAACAAGATGGGAGGAAACACTGGTGATAATGAGCAGAGGGGAGGCCTGGGAAGAGTTTTATGCAGAAGGTGGGACGTTAGCTGAACCTAGAACCAGGCAGCAGCAATGAGGAGGGAACACTTTCCAGTCAGGGGGCACAGCCAGGGAAAATGAAGTGAGGTATAGGAAGGCAGGAAGGATGGGGGTGGGCTGGGGAGGGCAGGTCAAAGACATGAACATGAGGATTTGAGACTCAATCTGGGAGGCAGAGAGAATCACTGAGGTCTGTGGAGCAGGTCAGACTTGAGGATGCATTGAAGTAGGGAGGACCTAGTGGCAGGGACACTGACCAGCTGGGGTGAGGGGAGCCAAACAAACTCAGGGACATTGCCAGAGAAAGTGGAGAGAGGGATGGACCTGGAGTCATGGAGATCTGGGCTAAAACAGGACTCTGGCAATTACCAACTGGGTGACATTAGGCAAGCCACTCTGCCTCAGTTTCCTCAACTGTAAAATGTGGTGATTGAGGTCTAATGATATCAGGCACTCACTAGGCATTATTTAAATACCAACTGTGTGCCAGGCACTGTGCTAAGCACTAGAGATACAAAAAGAGGCAAAAGACAGGCCCTGCCCCGGAGTAGCAAAATACCATTTGTAAAGGTCACAGGAGGTACCATAGAAATGCTTGTGATGGTTACTGACTAAAAGCCTCCTGAAGGTTCAAAATGACAGATGTCAACAGCAGGCTGGATATCCAAGGATTGAGGGTAGCTGTCAGGATGCCCCCTAGCCTGTGAACCTGGGGCCAGGGGAGTGGAGGAGGACACTCTAGGCCTCTGCAGGAGCAGGCAATGTGGGAGGGGAAGAGGGTTTGATGGGAAAGAGCCAGAATTCAGCTCACCAGACCCCCAAGAAGGCCCAGGATGGGCAGGCCTTGTGGCACAGCCACTTTTATCAGAGTGACCTGGATAAAGATGGGGGGGGGGAGAACATGGCCAGGGGGTGTGTCCTTGGTGTGACCCCATGGGGATTTTCTTGGCAAAAGTATTAGAGGGTTTTGCCATTTCCTTCTCCAATTCATTGTACAGATGAAGAGCCTCCTTTGTAGAATGGAGGCCTACCTGTGTAGAATGAAATGTGGTTTCTCAAGTAGACCATTTGCTAAAGTACTAGAAGCCTTTAGGCCTCAGTCAGGTCACATAGGAAGGGAAAAATGAAACTCCGGAAATCCCCCTATCACCCCACCAGCCAAATAAGTGAATGTTAACAAAACAGCCAATCAATTTAAAAGATTACATGAGGAAGGCGAGGGTCTCGGTTTTCGAATGGTTTTTGGCTATATAACCCAGCTTTGGCTTCCCTATGGCGGCCTCCTCTCTCTGGACTTCCCAGTGACAGGACCACCTACTTCTCTCAAGAGTCAATAAAACTTCCTGCTTTCACCTTGAGATGTCTCTGAGTAGTCAGTTTGGGGTAGGTAGGGTCTGTGTATCCCACACATACCTGAACTCAATTCCCCAGTGATGAACAAACCCTAAGCCCCCCCCCTCCTCCCCCCCTCCAGCAGTGAGGTGGTGCCATCGTGCACAGAGCACCAGGCCAGGAGTGGAAAGACTTTCCTTCACCTCTGACACTTGTCCCAGCTGGGTGACCCTGGGCAGGTCACTTCACCCAGTGCACCTCAGTTTTCTCATCTGTTAAATGCACTGGAGAAGGAAATCAAGAAAACCCCAAATGGGGTCATGAAGAGTCAGACACAATGGAAGGACAGCAAAAATGGGAAACCAGATTTTTTCCAGATCTAAGACTACCTCTCTAGAAGGTGCTATAGGTCAAGAAAAAAAGGACTGAGGGCAGGAACCAAACTTGGGATCAAGCCACCCTCTCCCGCCCCCCACCCCCACCCATCCCTCTGGGGAAGGGCCTGGGGCAGGCCTGGGCTACACCTAACCTCCCCCCCCTTCCATTCAGAAGGAAACGCCTCATCCTCTTCCTTTTTTTTCCTATTCAGAAAAATTTGTTACCTTCTGAGACCTTGAAGGGAGGAGTTAGTCAGTGAGCCTGGATTAAACTCATCCAGCCTAGCCAGGCTCTACCATCTAGCAAAGAAACTGGGATGTCAGAGTTGTCCTTGGTGTGTGTCGGACTGAGATGAGCTCGGAAGGCCCTGCCACAGTTGGGCACCCATTAGAGTGGAAATGGCTCTGAATTGGCACATCTCTGTTCTTTTGAACCATAGCCCCTTCTTTGACGGATAAATAGGGAAGAATGAACAGAGGAAGGCACCAGAATTAATCAGGGTTGGGAAAGGCTGGGATTTTAGCTGGGACTTAAGGAGCCAGGAGGTAGAGATGGAAGGTGGAGCATCTTGGGAGAAGTCTAGAAAGGAGGGAAGGGACTAAGATTTTGTATTTGATCCTGGCAGTGATAGGGAGCCGTTGGAGTTTACTGGAGGTGGCGGGCAACTATTTTAGTGCCTGAATGGTGGATGGGCTAGGGCAGGGAGAGGCCTGAGGCAGACAAATCCCCCATCTTCCCCACCCCACTGAAGGCAAGAGTCACAGTCCAGGTGTGAAGTGCTTCGGGCTCCACCAGGGAGGGGCAGGTCAGGTGAAGCTGACCAGAGGTATAACACAGTAACGGGAAATATGATGAGTTTGGTGCGGCCCTGACAATGGTCAGCATGGACATGGCAATCCAATCCATGGGAACTGAGGAGTGTTGAGCACAGCCCCACCTTCCCTTCCCTTAACTGATCTGTAAGCAGGCATTTTAGCATAATTTTTACCCCTCCCTTCCCTCTCCTAACGGATCTGGGTAGGAGTTTCAGCCTAGGGTAAAATCCCTGCTCCATTCTTCCCTGCTCTGCCCTGCCCCATCTCTACCCATTCTGGGTTCCCGGTACCTCAGCATAGGAAAAGTGCAAGAAAATTCAAATATACACTGACCAATCACTCATTGTCGTTTCAAGCTTACGTAACCTGACTATTGTAATCTCTTTAAAAACGGGCATATTGTTCATGGCAATTTACTGTCTGATTTGGGTATGTAACCCCGGCAGTCCCGAGGCAATAAAATCCACTTCCAATTTTAATCTCAGGGATGTTCTGTCTCAATCCTTTTATGCACAACAATGAGATCACCAAGTGTGGAGAGGAGGCCCTGGAGCAAACCATGAGAGATAGGTACAGTTTTGGGGTCCATGAAAGGAGACAGAGTGGGGAAGGAGTAGCAGAGAGAGGGCTACCCCCAGAAAGCCCCAGAAAAAGAAGGGCAAATCCAGGAGGGGAGTGATCAACTGTGTCCAAGGCCGAAGAGAGGTCCAGGGAAATGAAGACCGAGAAGAACATCAAGCAGTTTGGAGAGCAGTTTGGCAGAATATCGAGGTGGGAGAGAGGACCCCATTGTAGACGGCCTTGTCCAGGAGGTTAGCCACCAAAGGCTGTGGAGAGACAACCGGTGAGGATTCACTGAAGGGAGGCAGGTGAGAAAGAGTGGGGATGGAGAGTCCATAGCCCCCTGGCAGAGGTGGGAGTAGTCTCAATGGATGGAGAACCATCTCGGAAGGGATGACCCTGGAATCTTAGCCAGGGTCTTCCAGAATCTCTTTAAGGAGAGTGCCCAAATCAACTGGGTCCTCATTGGCAGTTCTGACTTTCTGAACCACGGCCCTGTGCTGGGTACCTCCATGTATCCCACCTTTCAGCCCCCTTTTGTGTGTTTTGCCCCATTCCTCTAAGGTAGAGGTCATCTCTCTGCTCCTATCTATACTCAGCTTAGGCCAGTGATCAGCCCAGGCTAAATGCTTAACAAATGTTCCTTGACTTTTTCCTCTCTCAAGGTTCCTACAGTTACCTCAAATTGTCTTGGGGTTAAGGAGACATGGGAGGGACATGGGAGGAACATGGGAGGGACATGGGAGGGACATGGAAGGGACATGGGAGGAACATGGGAGGGACATGGGAGGGACATGGGAGGTCCAAGTCAGTGTGGACATTTCTGTCTAGAAATGCCTGGATTTAGAATCATGTGAAATGAATTACAATGGCATTTGGCAGACTTGGATCTAGGCCAGAGGGGCCCAGGACCAAACCCTGGGTTCGGCTATGGGCAACAAGCCTAGAGGTGGGTGGGGACAGTTGGGGAAGGGTGCCACGGGGCATCACTAAGAGCTTTAGGAAGGATGGTTTGCAGAAGGGATGAGAAACTCCAGGCTGAGGGCTGAGTTCACCGAGCCTGGTAAAAGGGAGTTGAGTGTGTGTGTGTGTGTGGGGGGGGGTGTTTCAGGGATGAGAAAGCCCCGGGCATATTTGTCCACAGCAGGGAAGGCCCGTCCCTGTGAGTCGCACCCTTGTACAAATGGACACCAGCCATGGTGGGGTTGCTTACACAGACTTTATTTAGGTTCACAGGGTTGAGGGGCAGACCCTAGAAGGTACCTCAAGATGGTCCAGGGCAGGCATGGCTGCTCTGGAGACAGCCTCGAGTGTCCTCCTGGGATTCCTGGTTTCACAAACATCAAGACAAACACACAGACAGACGAGGGGTCCTCCAGTGGGAGGAGTGAGCAAGGAGGGAGAAGGGAAGAGGCCTGGGCTGGGCCCAGCCTGGTCCAGGGGGTGCTTGGCTGCCCCGCTCCATCAGGGGGTCACCAAGGAAGCAGCGCCCCCAGGCCAATCGCTGTGTGGTGGCGCACCTTGGGCTGCTCTAAAGCCCAGAAAACATGCTTCTGGGAGGGGGGGAAGGGGTCCTGCTTCACGGCCCCAGGAGGCAGCCCGGCCTTGCAGGTGCTCAGTGGTCCTCACCACTCTCCTCCTCTTCGCTGTCATATCCTCCAACCACACCCAAAGCCGCACCGGGGCCAAAGCCAATTGTAGGGCCTCTGGAATGAAAGGCAGACTAGAGTGAGCCCCGCGGTCTTGCTTTATTGGGGGCCCCGCCACCATCAATGAGCTCCACACAGTGGGGAGGCCCTGGGCTAGGGAGGGCCTTCCAGGGCTTTCTCACTGTCTGTTCCTCTGGGCAATATCTGCTGCCTCAGTAGCTCCCCACTCCCCTCCCTCTGAGACCTTGTCTCCTCCTCCCTTTAAACTCCGAGATACCATCTTCAGGCTTTTCTCCAGTCCCCAAGATGACACAGCCTCTTCCTGCAGCTGAGCCGCTAGCCCCATTCCCCCAGGATCAGTCTTCTCCTTCCTTCCCTCCCTCCTCTTGACCCTTATAAGCAGGAAACTCTGTGGTTTCCGGCCTCCCCTGGGTCACCCTTTCCCCAAACCGAGTCACCTTCACTACCCTACACTCAGGAATCCACTCCAGCCTTCCCTCCACTTCCCCAAATTCTGCCCTCACTTCTCCCAGTGAGAAGTCCTTGAACTCTGCCCCTAATGGACATCATTCCCATGGCTTGTCAAGGTCACTTGGGATCATGCTGCAGCCATCCAAGTCAGTGACCATGCTTTCAAATGGCATTGGCTGAGAATAGATTCCTGGGCTACCCCACTAAAATCCTCCAATGGGAGTAGGAGTTTGCTGTTGGGTTTAGCCAAATAACTCCCCTTACATGGAGCTTAACTGGCCAGTGAGTGTCTAAGGTATCTCCCAGACTCTAGGTAGGCCCATGACTCTCTTCACTGTGCTGCTATCTGTGAGCCAGACCCTAAGGAGGGGAAACAACAGGAAGCCAGAGGGTCTCAGGTAGGACCCTGTCCACAAGGACTGGCAAATGTCTTGCTGAAATCTAAGTGTAGCTCTGGCCCAGAGCCAGGGGCTCCTAGCTCAGGCAGGATGGGTTAGAGTCAGGAAGTCCAGAGCTCAAATCTTGTCTCTGATGCCTACTAGCTGTGTGACCCTGGGGCAAGCCACTTCTCTGTCTACCTCAGTTTGTCTTTATTTCCAGTAAAATAAGCATAGTAACTGCACTTCCCTCTTAGCGTGAAGGACCTAATGAGATAATGTATATAAGGAGCTTGGCTGTGGAGATGCTGGGGTGATTAATTACCCACTCTAAAGTCCACAGGACTGAAGCCCCCAACCTTCCCTCAAGTTACTCCTGGATCCCATGCAAACACATGCCTGCCTGGGATGTTCCCTACTTCAGTCTTCAGGGACCCTAGGAGAGAGTGACCTCCTGTGAACAGCTTCTGAGGGAAAATGGGTGTTTGTGGGAGGCCACCTCCCAGGCAGACTTGAGTTCTAACCATAGGAATCCCTTTGAAGACTGAGCCCACCTGTGGCCTTTCCTCATTCCTTGGGCAGATCCTTCCCTGGGGTGAGTGTGTTAAAATGTGGAAGATTTTTTGCTAAGTATATTTCTAAAAAATGGATTTCTTGGATAGTTCCCTTTGCGTGTGTTTAACAGCAGTGTGATAAGGCTTCTTGCCAGGTCCCAAACACAGTGAATCATGAAGCAGCAGTCAGGCCCATAGGTCAGTCAGGCATTGCTCCCTCTCTTTCCCCAGCAAGTCGTTGCACTGACTCCCAAGGGGAAGGGAAAGCAGGCTCTGCTTGCTGGGGTCCCGGGCCCATGGCCTAAATGCTGAAGGAGCTCCTTGTGTGGCGACTGTGAGACAGACGGAGAGACACACACACGGAGGGGCAGGACGGGGCAGGGAAGGGGCCAACTTCCCGGGCTCCTGACCTGAGGCAGGGGAGGTCATCGTCGTCGGGCTCAGGGTCACTGCCAGCCTCCGACTCTGGAGGATCTTCGTCCTCGTCCTCCCCCATATCCTCCCCCATGGGCTCCTCGTCAGCCTCTTCCTCGACATCGTCCACAGGCTCCTCCTCCTCCTCATCCTCCTCCACGGTCTCCTCCATGGCCTCCTCCGGGTCCTGGATGCTCTCCCCTATGGCCATTGCTGCTAACTGCCCAGAGCCCTGGGCAGCACAGACTGCAGAAGCCGATGCAGCTGCGGCGGCCGCAGAAGCGGCAGCCGCTTGCTTAGCAGCCTCAGAGGCGGACCCCATAGAGGCTGATGCCAAGGATGCCGAGCCCTGCTGGCCGGAACTGCAGAGGAGAGTGACTGGGGCGTGATAGCCCTGCAGCCCCCCCCCTCCCTCCTCCCCCGCCACCGATGACGCCCCTCTGGCGTCCTCCGTCCTCCGGTAGATGCTCAGGCCCGGATGTCCACCGCCCCTCCCCGCCCCTATCCCAACGGCTCCCCGAGATGCTTGGCTCCTCCC